>NC_091746.1:40294797-40610630 GCF_043380555.1 Nothobranchius furzeri | reverse complement strand
CACAGCCCCACAACATTCAGAGCCTTATTGAACTCCGGGCAGATCTCATCCACCCTTGGAGCCTTGCCACAGAGAAGCTTTTTAACCACCTCAGTGACCTCAGCACGAGAGATTTGAGAGGCCAACCCAAAGTCCCCGGACTCTGCTTCCTCACTGGAAGACGTATCGGTGGGATTGAGGAGGTCTTCGAAGTATTCTGCCCACCGATCCACAACATCCTGAGTAGAGGTCAGCAGCAAACCTTCCCCATTATCTATATGCCTCCACTATCTATAGATAGTGTTGGTAACGCACTGCTTTCCCCCCTCCCCTGAGGCGCCGGATGGTGGACCAGAATCTCCTCGAAGCCGTACGGAAGTCTTGCTCCATGGTCTCACTGAACTCTTCCCATGCCCGGGTTTTTGCCTTGGCGACCACCCTAGCCGTGTTCCGCTTGGACTGCCGGTACCCGTCAGCTGCCTCTGGAGTCCCACAGGCCAAAAAGACCTGATAGGACTCTTTCTTCAGCTTGACAGCATCACTAACCGCCAGTGTCCACTAGCGGGTGCGGGGGTTGCCACCACGACAGGCACGGACGATCCTGCGACCACAGCTCTGGTCGGCCGCCTCAACAATGGAGGCACGGAACAGGGTCCATTCAGATTCGATGTCCACCGCCTCCCTCGGAACATTTTGGAAGTTCTGTCGGAGGTGGGATTTGAAACTCCTTCTGACAGGAGACTCTGCCAGACATTCCCAGCAGACCCTTGCGATGCATTTGGGCCTGCTTGGTGTGACCGGCATCCTCCCCCACCATCTGAGCCAACTCACCACCAGGTAGGTAGTAGTCAGTTGACAGCTTTGCCCCTCTCTTCACCCGAGTGTCCAAAACATGCGGCCACAGGTCAGATGGAACAACAACAAAGTCGATCATCGAGCTGCGGCCTAAGGTATCCTGGTGCCAAGAGCACATATGGACACCTTTATGTCTGAACATGGTGTTCATTATGGACAATCCATGACTGTCACAGAAGTCCAATAACAAAACACCACTCGAATTCAGATCAGGGGGGCCGTTCCTCCCAACAACACCTCTCCAGGTCTCACTGTTGTTGCCCACATGACCGTTAAAGTCCCCCAGCAGAATGAGGGGGTCACTGGAAGGAGTGCTTTCCAGCACCCCCTCCAAGGTCTCCAAAAAGGGTGGGTAGTCTGAACTGTAGTTTGGTGCATAAGCACAGACCACAGTCAGAACCTGTCCCCCCACACATAGGCGGAGGGAGGCTACCCTCTCATTCACTGGGGCAAACCCCAACGTACAGGCACCAAGATGGGGGGCAACCAGCATGCCCACCCCTGCTTGGCACTTCTCAGTGGGAGCAACTCCAGAGTGGTAGAAAGTCCAACCCCTCTCAAGGAAACTGGTTCCAGAGCCAGGCGTTGAGGTGAGTCCGACTATGTCTAGTCGGAACCTCTCAACCTCTCAACCTCACACACCAACTCAGACTCCTTCCCCACCAGAGAGGTGAAATTCCATGTGCCAAGAGCCAGCTTCTGTAGCCGAGGATCAGACCGCCAAGGTCCCCGCCCCCGACTATCACCCGTCACACACTTTGCCCAACCCCTTTGTCCCCTCCCACAAGTGGTGATCCCATAGGAAGGGGGACCCACGTTTCCTCTTCGGGCTGTGCCCGGCCGGGCTCCATTGGGTGAAAGCCCGGCCACCAGGCGCTTGCCAACGTGCCCCACCTCCAGGTCTGGCTCCAGAGGGGGGCCCTGGTGACCCACGTCCTGGCAAGGGAACACGGTTTCCATTTATATAATTCATCATAAGAGGTCTTCTAATTTAGTTTAATTTAAATTTTTTCTTGAAAGCAAAACAATGTTAATGCTGATATTTTCTGATTTGTTTTAGCCTAAAATATCCAGAGTTGACATTCTAAGAAGAATGCACCTACCAAGTTACATGAAGATGTAGCAGAATTGGGCAATTTAGTGGTGATTAATTTTTAAGTATAAATTGCTACAAAAAGTAAACATAAATTTATCATTTCATTGATCAGCTACAATAAAAAATAAAAAATAAAAAAAACAGGCAGACAGAGCTGCTAGAAAAGCAAAGAGCTACTGGAGCGCCACTCAGGAAGAATGGTCTGTCTATAGCTCCTTCTAAGAGTCTAAAAAGACCCAAGTTGCTTTACAACACAATCAGTCATTTACCCATTTATACCCACAATCACACCATGGTGGTGATGAGCTACAATGTAGCCACAGCTGCCCTGGGGCGCACTGACAGAGGCAAGGCTTCAGAGTACTGGCGCTGTTACTCCCTCCAACCACCAGCAGCAAAGGTGCTTTGCCCAAGGACACCTGGTAATAGATGAGTGAAGAGAAATACCATCAGACTCTCCACCATGTGGCGCTGGGATGTAGTAAAAACAATGAAAGCATATTTTTGATGCACCATCTGTGGTATGTCTTCTAAAATGGTACCAATCAAAACTGTCAACATGAAGTGTTCCTTATATAATTTAGGAAACTGTAATTTTGGGTGATTGTTCAGCTCTTCCAGATCCGTGAGCTCTTTTATTTTTGTGAACATTTTCCAATTGCTTTCTTTGTCTTTGCTTTTTCCAGGCTCCATCTTCCCGTCCTGTAAACCCTCTGAAACCATCTTTAAGATCACCTTCTGGCTGGGCTACCTGAACAGCTGCATTAACCCCATCATCTACCCGTGCTTCAGTCAGGAGTTCAAAAAAGCCTTCCACAACATGTTGCATGGACACTGCCTGAGGACAGGGATTCCCACCACCAAACAGGGACACGTCTCCGCTCATTCCTCCAGTACAGGCCCCGCCTCTAATGTATCCATCGTCTCGGTCCAAACACAGACCACCATTTTTCCCTGGGCTTGCTGCAAGACGCTATCGACCTCGTCCGCATCTGTTGCCCCTAAAGAACGAGCTCAGACTGCACAAGCCCAGAAGAAGGGTCTCCTGAAGACCTGGTGTCTTTCAGCAAGGCGAACTTCAATACTGCAGAACCCCTCCACAAATGGGTCGACCAAGGTCTTGCGCCTTTCGCTTGGCATTTCGGGAGAGGCTGTTTAATTGTCTCCTTGAGAACTCTGGGTACTCCATCTTAACCCTTTGATGCATAATGGTCACTACAGTGGACAGGTACTCAAAATTGTTATTTCTTTATTTTTGCTATTAAGCACAGCTGTTGAAGACTTTATTGCATGTGAGCCCCTCCATTTGGACTTCAGTAAGTCAAGCCACCATATTTCATGTTCAGAATGCACGTTGTACACTGAGATGGACATGTAATAAATTATTTGTAAATTAACAAAATGGTACAAAAAATATTTGTTGAAATTTGTTTCATTCACATCTAAAGATGAATGAAAAAATTGTTTAAAAAATCATGGTTGAAGATCTCATAATTCATGCATCAGAGGGTTAATATTCCGCCTGCTCGGAGAGACAATTATGAACAACTCCTGGGTCCTGAAATGCAACAGATGGGGATAAAAATGACTTATGAGTTCAGAACATGCAAGCTCAGCAAGAAACTTTTGGACAAGTTATATTGTTGGCCTTTGTGGAAAAAAATCTAAGCCAAAAGCTCCTTCTGTGGATTCGAGCACTCAGATAGAAAGCATATCCATCAGCCAAGGACACATGAAGATAAAGTAATTTATTCTAAATGAAATTGTGAAAGAACCCTGGAGACGAGATTTCATTAAACATCAGTGGTATTTCTGCAGTTTGCACCAAAGGTCTCTAGGGCAGGATATTAAAACATTGTGGTGATAATTAGTATTCACAGAGAAACCGTGTGTGTGTGTGTGTGTGAGAGAGAGAGAGAGAGAGAGAGAGAGAGAGAGAGAGAGAGAGAGAGAGAGAGAGAGAGAGAGAGAGAGAGAGAGAGAGAGAGAGAGACATGTGTGACCTCTGTTCTGAAGAAGAGACATTTAAAAGTCTGTAACAACCTGAAAAAGTCAGACTGGGAGATTTTTTTCAGAATGGATTAAATTGAAACAGAAAAAGTTTTTTTCCAGAACATGTCTGAAGCTTGAGGCGCTCTGCCGCTTTTGTTTAAGGCTCCAACAACATGATGTTGAAATGTCTTTTCTGTGTTTTACATCATCATTTGTGATGTTAAACAAATAAAAAGATGTTTGATGTATTTTTCCCCCCTCTCATCAGTCCTGGTGACAGATTATTGTTGTTTAACTTCTGCTTTTCTGTCACTGCGGAGCTTCACGGTCGGGGATCCCCTCAAGCAAACACTGCAGATTTTTTTGTATTAAAAAAAGCGAATGCATGAGCAAATAGGAGCACCAGCTGACTGATGTGATTCTTTAACTCTGAGTTTAACCCACTCATCAATCAGCTCTTATATCCAAGACCCAGAACATGCTCATAGGAAGACTCGTCACATCTGTATTAGTGAAAATAACTGGGGAAAAGTCATGAAAAATCAAGGGGGGACACCCTGGAGTCCATCTGACCCTGTTAGGAGCATGGGAGGGTTAATCCCATTGCAGTCTAATGTTATTTCTTCATGCATTTACTATTATATTTAAAGGATGAGTGAGGTGAGGTGAGGTGAGGTGAGGTGAGGTGAGGTGAGGTGAGGTGAGGTGAGATGAGGTGAGGTGAGATGAGGTGAGGTGAGGTGAGGTGAGGTGAGGTGAGGTGAGGTGAGGTGAGATGAGATGAGATGGGAAAGTATGGATGAGCAGGAGTAACAGATGAGCAGACTGAGAAGCAATGGGGTTGTGAAGAATGAATGAGAAGGCATGAGGATTGTAAAGATGAGGGGACAAAGTGAGACGAGATGGAGTAATGATGAATGAGATTCAGTTTGGATGAGAAGAAAATGTGATATGAGGAAAGGAAGTGTGATGAGAGGTGGAAGAGTTGAGGAAGATGAGCAGTATGAGAATCCACAGGAACAATAGGAGTGAGTGGGATGAAGATGTGTGGAATGACAAGGACTGAGAAGGATGCAAGAGATGAGGAAAAATAAGATGGATGAAAGGAATAAGTGAAGCCAAATAAAAATGCAAGTTAAACCAGTTTAACTGATTCCTGATGATACTCGGTGTGGATGAGGAAAGAGTGGGATGAGAAGAGATAAGTAAACAGAAGGATGAGAATGACAAGTGAAATGTTTGGGAAGGTCAAGGAGGACCAGCAAAGCTAGTGGGTTGAGAACTGAATGATAAAAGGTAAGTAGATGGAAAATAGCAGAAAATGGCTAAAAGGAATAGAATGCATAAGACTCACTGGGTCATGAGGTTGAGGCGTGTCCCTGCTGCTGAAACTAAAACAAAAACACTTCAAATCCACATTTATCAGACACTAAATCTGACTTTTTTTTTTCACATGCAAAGGTTGTGACTCCTCGTGAAGTTGAACGCGATATTTGTGTTAGAGAGGCACCTGAAGGATATAAAACAATCAAAATGTCGCTCACGTTGAGCAAATTCCATCCCATCTGAGTATGCAACAGTGTTTATATCCAGGTGTGTGTGTGTGTGTGTGTGTGTGTGTGTGTGTGTGTGTGTGTGTGTGTGTGTGTGTGTGTGTGTGTGTGTGTGTGTGTGTGTGTGTGTGTGTGTGTGTGTGTGTTTGTGTGTGTGTGTGTGTGTGTGAGAGAGAGAGAGAGTGAGAGAGAGAGAGAGAGAGAGAGAGAGAGAGAGAGAGAGAGAGAGAGAGAGAGAGATCTGCTCCCATCAGCTCTGATATTATTTATGAAAATAAATGCAGCAGCCTCCTGTTAAACATGCAGCTCTCATTTTTGGAGAGAAGCAGCAAAGAATGTTGCCGCCTCTGTCAAATTAAATCAAATGCTGTTGTGATGAATGGATCCAGGCTCCTATTACAGAAAAAGAGGCGGGCTTCGGTGTAATCAGTTGACTTAGCAAAGTGGCGTGTCATTACAGAGTGATTATGATTAATAAGGTGGAGGCTGCAGAAGCACAGGGTGAGAAGACAGAGATGCTTCATTGTTCTCCTGGAAGAAAGTCAGCTTTTGAGTTAAACTCTTTTTTCTGACAGTCTTCTGCATCACACTTCTTCCAAAAGCAGAAATGAGAAGTTTAAGCAGCACTTCACTCCTGATAGAGTAGCCAAACTTCTTGTTAGTGTTGTTTACCTGAACCTGACACGTTTTGTATCCCGATAAACAACAGGACGACTGTTTACAGGGGATGGATGTGTGATTCTGACTGGGTCGTGGTTCATTCGTGTCTCCAGCTGCTGCCTGATATCCAGGCTGCTTCTGCAGCAGCAGGAACTTCTGCTTTTTAACAAACTGATGATACAACAAATATCAATACCCTAATCAGAGTGGTTGTTTGGTGTTAATGAGACTCTACTTTACTAAACCAAACATTTTGTAATTAGAGTTTTATGTAAGTAAAACTTCTTAAGTATTTTTGAGACATTCTGATGAGATAGTCATGCAAATTCTAGATCAAGTTTGATGGGTTTTTAAAGCAATTAATCAATTAACTAATGACTGAACTTTTTAATGTTAACTGGCTGCTTGTTTGACTTTCTGCAATGGCACATTAATGGCAGTGCAAATGGAGGAAGAAAGAAAAAGAAAACAAAATGAAGAAAGCAAAAGAAGCAAGAGTTGAGATTATAGTCAGGGAAAAATGTGGAAACTACACTGCCCGGCCAAAAAGTCACACTAATATTTAGTTGGACCACCTTTAGCTTTGATTACGACACACATTCGCTGTGGCAGCAGCCAGATCTCAAAGTGTAGCCCCGCCCCGTGTCGAGTCTACACATTCTCCTGAGTTTTGGAAAACTCCAAATCTCGCGAGAATTTATCTTACAGCACAAGGTTAGCTGTGACATTCTTTCCATAAGCTTCTGCAATGTCGCCAGATTTGTTTCCATCCAGTGTTGGATTAATGTGTCACCAAGATCGCTGCACCAAGACTTCTCCAGCACATCCCAAATTTTCTCAATGGAGTTAAGATCTGGACTCTGGGGTGGACAATCCATGTGTGAAAATGATGTCTCATGCTCCCTGAACCACTCTTTCACTATTTGAGCCTGATGAATCCTGGCATTGTTACCTTGGAATTTGCCCGTGTCATCAGGGAAGATGGAATAATCTGGTCATTCAGTATATTCAGGAAGTCAGTTAACCTCATTCTTGGAGTACATCCTGTTGCTGAACCTAGACCTGACCAACTGAAGCAACCCCAGATCATACCACTGCCCCCACAGGCTTGTACAGTAGGCACTAGGCATGATGTGTGCATCACTTCATCTGCCTCTCTTCTTACCCTGATGCACCATCACTCTGGAGCAGGGTCCATCTGGACTCAGACCAGTTTTTAGAAAAGCGTTAGACAGTTCTAAACCCAGTTTTAGTCGTTTCTGCAATCTCCTTAGATGTTTTCTCTGCTTGATGCCAAGGATCTGACCCTTCTCACATAGACTAACATATTTTCCATGACCACCAGATGTGTCTTTCCAGATGGTTTTTTAAGAAATCTGATGCAACTCATTGCATCAGTCGGGGTTAAATAACTTGTTGCTGGCTAAATTTCCTACCTGAAATTTGATTCAGCGGTGGGAAATTGGAGCTCACGGTTTGGGAAGCAGCTGAAGACCATGGGTGTGCTGCTTCAGAAAAACTGAGAATTCTCTTCAAAGTGAAACATTTGCACCCTGTAGGGATTCAAATCCAGAAATTTTCCTCCTAACGACAAAAGAATCGCTTTCTTTCAGCCAACTCTGAGCACATTTCTTGGCCTTAAAGTCTCGTGGAAGTCTCTGTGGACTTGACGCAAAGAGAAAATGATGGACAGAGAGGAGGAAGAGTGAAAGGAGCTGTAGTTTTCATGTTGTTAGCAATTCACTCATCAAACCAACTTCCTCCCAGGCTTTTGGTCTGACTTTTGCTCAAGTGGATGGCTCAAATTGGTTAAATGTTATAAATAATCACTATCTCACCTGTTGGACCATGAAAGATTTCTGTTAGGATTCACTGGTTGAACTACCTGCTGATCAGGTCATCAATGCTCTGCAGAACCCTATTTATCAGCGACTGATTCAAACCAGGTGTGTGGAAGCAGAGAAACCTCTAAAACATGGTGGCCCTGCTCTAATCAACTTGTTTGGTCATCCTTATTTCTCTTCTGGTGAATGTAGTGTATGTTGCTGCCGCCTTATATGATTTTAATGTGTTTATGCAGAGGAATGCAGTCTTTTAGTGCGGAAGTTGAAGGGTTAAATGAAAGCATTTGAAATTCTGACTCCTTTTAATTGGTTTCTTTTTTATTAAACAGCTGCTGAAGCAAAGTGACAGAGAGAGTAGGACAACACTGCCACCTGGTGTTCAGTTAAAACCTTCCTCCCTGCATTCAAGAAAGTCAGAAATTCTCATGGTGTTGCAAACATGCTGCAGCCATAAGTGTTCTGGGTGACCTGAGAGTGTTTAGAGTGGGCTGTGATTCATTAATATAGACCTTCAACAAGGCAAAGATGGGATCAGTGTCTATAGCAGATAACTGGATCTGCACAAGTGATCTAATCCATCTAAACCAGGGGTGGGGAATTCTGGTCCCTCGAGGGCTGCTATCTGTCATGTTTTAGTTGTTTCCCTGTTTTACCATTAGGCATTTTATATGGTTAAAATCATCTAGCTTATCTGCACTTTTTAAAGCACTGCCCAGCAAACATTTGGACATTTAATGACAGTTGAACGGTCACAACTGTAAAATAATATCACAGGAATTAGGAAAAAATAACACAACATCTACTCTATTTGCCTTGCCCAGACTCAAACCTGCCTCCTCCGGGGGGAGAGTCACCAGCTCTACCAGCTGAGCTATGACAACAACTACTGAATATCAAATTTTTTTATATGGATATAGCTCTCATCATTGTGGTCCGACAGGAAGCCAATGGGCCAATGAGGTAGAGGGTAAAGTGCGGGCAAAACTAACCAATCAGAGGACAGAGAAGATCTGCCACAGGCCACGCCTCCAGAGTGCCAAAACCCCTTCACAGCCGAGCGAGCGGAGTTAGAAACCAAGCGCGCAGAGAGGCTGCCGAGCGCACAGAGAGGCTGCCGCACGCGCACGTTTTCCTCTGCCGTGTCCTCGTTGGCAACGCGCGCACGCAGGTTTGTCACTTGTGCACATCCTTGTGCACTCACAGACACAGTTTGCTCCCTCTCAGTGCACAAATGACCTCTCGCTATGTATATTTTCACTCGCGAGTCCCGTTCACACGCACGGGTTGTGGCACGGGTCTGACGCCATAGGGTTTCCATATGTTTCTCATTTAGGGAAGCAGTTTTTGGACTTTTGTTGCCTGTTATCATGCTTTTTTATAATGAGGTCTGCAGGACTCTGGATGTAGGGCAGATCTTTCAGTAACCTTGCATGGTCTTTGTTATATAAGACTAATTCACAAGAGTAATCCAGTGATTTTTTTCTGATTTAAAGGTGGTCAGAAATTTCAAAGTTGAGATGCCGTATAATTTTTAAAAAGTGCCGACGTTTTGCAGATGCTGAAAAATCCATCACTCATCAGGACTAAGCCCCGGAACTTTTTCAATCCTATACCCACCCCTGGTCTCTAGTAGGCTTATAAAAGCAGCAAACATGGCTGCTGGTATGTGTTTAGTTTGTTTGATGAGTTTTTTTTTTTATTTAGAGCAGACTGTTTGAAACCCTTGAGAGGTCAAACTCACCAGGGGTCTCATTTATTAAACATTGTGTAGAACATGGACGTCACTAGGATTGAGAGATAGGAGGGCTTAGCCCCAGGAGCTTGACCTTGAACATTTTTTGTCACACCCTGCAAAAACTTTGTCAATTAATTCATTAGCTGAAGAAAATTTAACAAAACCTATTATTTTATCACTTTCTTTTCCTTTCCTACCTTTGTGCATTTTCTCTCTTCTTTTTATAAAAAATAACACTTAATCAGTTCATTAGTGGGGTCTATGTTGAAGAAAGATTTTATATAAGTCCATTAAAAATTTGATATGTTATATTTCCAAATAAAGCTATTCATTTCAGTCTACTGCACTTAACAGGGGGAAATGTTGTAGTCATTTATTTAATTTGTTTAATTACAACTTGTTTAATTATCTATGTTACTGAAATATGACAATAAAGAACAAATGAATAATTGTCAAACTTTTATTCTGCCAAATGAGTGTGCAGTTGACAGTTTTATATGAATAACACTGCTATGATATGGAATAAAGGAGTGTGTACTTAACAATTACAAGACAAAATAACAGTATATATAAAAATATCCAGCAAGTAGTACAACTTATAATACAGAAAGTCAACTATACAGATACAACTTGACATAAGGTTGCAGGCCAGATGATAATTATAGTTTTTTTTTCTCAAGGTCTCTTACCTGTTCACTCAGAAATAGAAAACTGTTCAATTTTGCTTGGGAACTTTGTGCTCAGGTAAATGCTCATAACGGTGTGCTTGCCCCTGTTTTCGCTGTAGATCACTGACCTTGACCATGCAGATCTCCTCAGCATCAGCCACCTGGTCTCTCTCCTGTTCCTCACTTACTCTCTTAAAAAATCTTCGTATATCCATCTAGCCAACAAACTGAAAAACATTTTCAATTTCTAATGCCAGAACAAATGCTACTATGCCATTTAGTTTTCACTCACAGTAATTGAAACAGCCATTGGTGGATAAATGGTACAGAATATGGACAACTGTTAGCCTAATATAGCCTATGTTTGGTTGCTCATGATGATGGCATTTTCCATAACGTCACATTAAGCTGCCAAAATTTATGTTAAAGTTAGATGAGTACAAAATATCCTTTCTTTACCATAGGTAAACATAGCAAATATTAAGCAATTGACAACCCACATGGAAAGAAGTCATATAAACATATAGGTTTTAATATATGTTCTGATATAGCTTTTGAATATATGTGACATATATAAAACTGGCTGTTTACTATTTTATAGAAACATATATGTACCTAATATATCATATATATATTATAGAAAAATATATAATATAGAAAAACGGTCAATAATATACACATTCGGCCATATTCTGATTCAGGTTTTTAGTGTGGAGTGATTTTTGTGCCACCAACTGGAGCGTGCAGTGATCAATCTGCAAGAGCACAACCTGCTCTGCAGTCATATGCAGCCCTCTCTCTGCATGCTCAACTCCGTCTCTGCGTGCGCAGATCTCTCCCTGCTGTTGCTCAATTTGCAATTTACAAAGCAATGTAGCCTCTCCGTCAGCCAATCAGACAGCTCTCCATTGTGCAATCAAAGCATGGCCAGGAAATACTGCAAGGAAAATTGCACTTTTTTCAGATAAAGAGGACTTTATATATTTAATTAGGTTGATTAACCCTCCTCTTTTCCTGGGACATTTCCACTGTTCACTTCCTTTTACACATCAAGGGATCATTTATGTCTGACCAAACAGAGAAGAAACACTTTATATATTGAAATTGAAAGTCTTCTTTAACTGAAAAGAGTGCAATTTAAGAGTTTTAGGAATGGGCAATGTGTCTTTTCTGTAAGTCAAAGTATGGTCACCCTAATCATGACACATGAATTACAACAAAGTATTTTGCAGGCAGTGGATGGTGACTGGTAGCTAACCAGCAGCAGAAAGCAGTTCAATAAGCTGTTAAATGGGTGTTTTTCTGTAAAGCATTGTTTCCTGGACATGCTTTGATTGGATAAAATAGAGCTGTCTGTGATTGACTGTTGGAGAGGCTACTTGTTGAGGAGAGCAGGGAGAGATTTGCATGCGCAGAGTTGATCCCACAGAGAGGGCTGCAGCTCCTGCACACAAGTGCAGAGCAGGTTCTGTTTGTGCAGACTCATTACTGTACGCTCAAGTTGGTGGCACTAAATCACTCAATGAAATGGCTCATAAATCATGTCACTTCAGGGGAGTTTTCTGATCATTTTACTTGACATCAAAGCTTTTCATTATGGTTTGCGGCATGTAAACATGCTAGCGGAGTTAGCATTAGCATGTCGGTGCGGTAGCATTTTCCTCTCTCTGAAGTCTGAACTATAACCTTGAAATGTTAACGGTGTGCTGCTGTTGCTGTCTTACCCTAATGTGATGTTGAGTGACTTACATGAGCGCTGAGCAGGGATATAGGTTTTGCTGTATCGCCCCTGCCTCCTGACTTGTCAACAAAGCTGTTGGGGTTAAGGAAGTGGAGGAAGTCCTTTCTTGATACTTCCTCTGTGCAATGGTGTAGTTCTATATTCATTAATTATTATTTCTGTTTCAGACTAAAAAAAACTCCTGTACCAACACACATGTGTCGTGATTGTGTTGAGCATGTAGATGTGAACAAATAAAAAAAAGTTAACTGAAAAATATAAAATAAAATTAAAAAAAAACAAAATGATAGGGGGGCTTGTGATTATTTTGGGGGGGCTGAAGCCCCCCTAAAACGGACCTAACGACGTTGGCGGTGTAGAATCCTGACTAAAACCGTACTCAAGCTCAGCAAAAAAAATTTACTCACGCCAAGTAGGTTTGTGATCTACAAACATGGAGTATGCACAGCTGCACGCAATCTCTGTTTCATAAATCGGAAACTATCTACAAATAGTCTCAGCTGCTTTTTAGTCACATCCCGCCCTCACCACGCCCACTTACTGCCATAAATAGTCAATGCAAAGTGCCTTTTGGATCTCATGCATATACATAAGCCGGCCTGTTGCAGCGCTCCGCCAATGACAAGGGCGACCGTAGATCAATGCAGATCAAGGAAGCGCAATTTCACAAGCAGAAGTTGAGGTGGAGAAATGAAAGGAAATGCTTTTGCGAAACAAATAAGAGAAAATCTGTGGTGGAAATAAAAAAATGATCCAAACAGGAGTTGATCCCCAGACTCCCAAGTGAAAGTCACACACACTAACCAGTCAGCCAAACAGGAATCTCCACTAACTAGCCAGGGCAGATGATCAATCTTGTCAGAGTGACAGGACACACAAACGCATGACATTCTGCCTCAATCAATCAATCTGCCTAGGATCAACTCCTGTTTGGATCATTTTTTTATTTCCGCCACAGATCTATCTGAAGAACTCACCATTAAGCACCTCGTGATTTTTATCTTGAGAGGCGCTATAGAAATGATATTTTCTTCTTCTTCTTGACGGCTTCAGCAACGCTGTGCTGCTCCGTGGATTTTCTCTTATTTGTTTTGCAAAAGCACTTCCTTTCATTTCTCCACCTCAACTTCTGCTTGTGAAATTGCGCCTCCTTGATCTACGGTCGCCCTTGTCATTGGCGGAGCGCTGCAACAGGCCGGCTTATGTATATGCATGAGATCCAAAAGGCACATTGCATTGACTATTTATGGCAGTAAGTGGGCGTGGTGAGGGCGGGATGTGACTAAGGCCTTGTCCACACGTAGCCGGGGATCTGCCAAAACTAGATATTTTTCTACGTTTTGGCCTGTCATCCACACGAAAACGGAGTTTTGTCACACGAAAACGGATCTTTTTTAAAACTCCGGCCAAGTGAAGATCTGCGTTTTCTCTGTTTTGGGTGTCTGCATGTGGACAGACAAAAACGGAGTTTTAAGGTCCGCAACGTCACTTTCCGCGACAAAAAAAATGCTGGCATCACGTGTGTGACCTGTGTTTACACTAGCAGACAGCATGGATGCCCTCAGAGCTGCGCTCGCTATGTCAATTGTCCAAGCGCTTTTTGCTTGTTTGTTTTTGCAAGCGGAATTACTGCTCCTTGCGGAAGACCACAGACGAAGGACGAGGTTAAGAACGGGGGAAGTACTGCCGCCTACAGGTCTGGCATGTCCTTAACAACGTATTTATCCGGGTACGTGTGGACAGAGTTTTGTTTAAACGAGGTGATGTGGATGCAAGTTTTTGGAGGGGCGGATATTTGTTTTTAAAAAAAAACCCGGCTACGTGTGGACTAGGCCTAAAAAGCAGCTGAGACTATTTGTAGATAGTTTCCGATTTATGAAGCAGAGATTGCGTGCAGCTGTGCGTACTCCATGTTTGATAGATCACAAACCTACTTGGCGTAAGTACTTTTTTTTTTTTTTTGCTGAGCTTGAGTACGGTTTTAGTAAGGATTCTATGCAATGTTTGATAAATGAGACCCCTGGTTCTCAAAGGCCACCATTCTTCATGTTTCAGAGGTTTCTCTGCTTCAGCACACCTGGTTTTCATTAGCAGTTGATTAGCAAGCTTCTGGAGAGTTTTGTGACCTGAATGGTAGCCCTCGAGGACCAAGTTTAGACACCACTGGGTCAGACAGATATTTTAATTCCTGTATTGACTGAAGGCAATTGGGGGAAATCTTAAAACCAAACTGTGGAGGTGTTTGAATAAAACACATTGTTTTTAGAATATTATTGCCTTACAATATATTTAAACTTTTGTTGTAAAATGCAAAAAAGAACATTTCCATTGTTTTTACTTTCTTAGTGTGTAATTTAATTATTCAATTATAATTCTCATTATCGTGGTTTTTTTCTTGCTTCAGAGACAAAAGTCAGTAATTGTGTCTGACTGAAGCGTGGTATAGTCTTGATGCAAAAGCAATCACGACAAATAAAACAAGAACTCACCAGAGTCTTTGTTCGTTGTGGAGGTTTTATTGTGGCAGGACCACCTCTAACTCACCAGAGGTAGCTCACTTTCTTGCATCATACAGAAACAAAAGAAACTGATTTAATTCAGTTTTTTCTTGTTTTGTTTTTTTATTATTTCAAATCCTTGTTGCTTCTTTCAATTTTTTACATCACCATCCATGAAATCTTACAGGTTTATCATAACAAGCAAGCATCCCAGAAACCCCACAGCCAGCGAGACAAACACCACCACACTGGTTCACTTTCACAGGGGGGGGGGGGGGTGATAAAGCTTACAGAGGCAAGGGGGGTGGGGGTTTTAACAGCATCAACAACCTCAGAGCAGGAGGAAGAACCTGCCAGTCTGCAAGTTGTTTACATACATGTCACTCTTACATCAATATTAGCATATTATGGTGTAGAAAAAGCATTCAAGCTGACAAGAGCGGTGTGTGTATGTGTGTGTGTGTACTCGGAAGTAACAGGACGCAGGTTTGGTTCTGATGTTCCACAAGGATGCTGCTGCAGAGACACAATAATTAGAAAAAGATGTCCAAAATATTTCTGCAACAACAGCACCGAGTCTGGGCGGCGGTTGCCGGTGGCAACTTGGGTTCCAACAAGCGTTGGCATGACAAAGAAAAACAAAAAAAAAGAAAAGAAAGCAAAATGCTGCTAGAGTGGAGATGTTGGTCACCATGGCAACAGTCAGAAACAAGGAAAGAAGCATTAAGGGGTGGGAGAGAAGGGGTTGCTGCCAAACATTGTTAGCCACGGTGGAACCCGACCCCCTAACACCCCCCTCAGTTACAACTGTAAAACAGTTCAGGGAGCTTAGAGATTATCTGATGCTAAAGTGATTATACCACTCTCTCCCTTCTAACAGCCCTATCCCAGAGCGAGCTTGTGTGTGTGTGTGTGTGTGTGTGTGGGGGGGGGGGGGGGGGGGGGGGGGGGCGAAGCACCAAAATACTGGTTTTGCTTCACGTCTGCGTGCACATTTGTGAAAGATTCCAACTTTAGATGCACACAAAAGCAAAACGGCAACTTTGGTGTTCGAAGAGAAGCTGAAGTGAATTTAAAGCTAGCTGTGATAAAGTATGGCTGCAGGAGGAAGCTGTTGCATCTTGTTGAGGAAAAATATAAAGTTAACATAAGTGGGAACCCAGCAAATCTGTTTAATGAGAAGTAAATTTAAGAAGACTCTTGAACAGCGGTTGAGCTGCGGCTCCATCTCTCTCACATCAACACTGCACACAGAATACACCAGCTCTGGTCTACTTCCAAGCAGAAATCAATAGTGCTCAGCCTTTAGGCACCTAGTTACAGAATAACACTAGAAAGCAATCTGACAACAAGGATAAAAACTCTAAAAGTACATTTCAAGATATCAAGCTGCTTATTAATTTTTTTTTTATCCGTCTGTACGGGAGGCTCCGTCGCCTCGTTGAAAGCAGAAACATCTGGCACCTTTGAATCGGTTATTCCTGGCTATTTTACATCTTTTATCTTACATCCTTCACTCACCTCCAAAAGAACAGAAAGAGATTCAGACTATCGGTACAGCTTCTGTGGCTTCAGGCACATAACAAACAGAGATGGTCATTTTAACATTCTGTGCGCTAATGGATGGATTTGAAGAAATGTGGACCTTTGTGAAACAGGAGTGTGTTAAACGAGCAGCTGGGATATGATTGGTACCTTCCCTGCTCTAGAAATGAAAAAATGAGACAATAAGGCAACAAAATTAAGACTTTGACCGTCATGAACGATCACAAACTTCCACAGTTAATGCTGCTACTTAATTATGACGTAAAACAGACAAAAAAAACTGTGTGTGTGTGTGTGTGTGTGTGTGTGTGTGTGTGTGTGTGTGTGTGTGTGTGTGTGTGTGTGTGTGTGTGTGTGTGCCGAAGACCCCTACCTGCCCTCCAACTGACCCTCAACTTTCACACCTGTTAAACATTTAAATAAAAAACTCACTTAAGGCAGCCCTCGGAGTTCAAATATTCAATTAAAAAAGTGAATAAAATGCAACGTAGAACAAACAGCAGGACGTTTGCAGCTATGGAGATTCTCCACTCGACTGCAAAACTCTTAAAAAGCAACTTTACTTCTGATTTATTCAACATAAAAAACAAAAAGCACATCAGGAGCCAGTTTGTACCTTTTTCTCCATTTCAGCTACAAACTAAATGAAAGCAATCGTCAGTCAATATCCTCCATAAACTACTTTAACTAAGATTAGTTTCGCCAGAACCTTGAAGAACATCAGCAAAGAAAAATCAAATGGCAAAAACAGTATTAAAAAATCTAAATAATGTAGTCAAAGTGCTCAACTAAGCAGTGTTTTTTTCTCTTTTTTCCCATCATGAGGCAGACTTTTTTCTCGTTTTTTCTTCTGTGTCCAATAAGGGGTGGGGGGGGGTGAGGGGGGACACACTCTAACCCAGGCTGGTGATGTTGGCCCGGCCGCCCGGAGGCGCCACGATGCGCTGGGTGTTCCTGCGAGGAACGTTGTCGTCAACCTGAGCTCCTGTGAGACCAAAAGGAAACAAGAGGTGACTTTAAACACTGCTGCTCACTCTGGGCTCTCCTTTAAGCTACTTTTGACCCTTTAAATCTGACTTCATGTCTCATGTTTCCAACTACTGCAGTAAAATCATTTACAAGCTGTTTTACATCCTAACTAACAGGCCACTAAATAAAAAAAGATGTTTTATTACAGACAAATGATGAACTCTGGTTGTAAAACAGATTGTTCCTGAAAAATGCTTTATAGAAGAAACTAAATAAAATGAGTCCAAATCAGGGAAACGTCTCATGTAAAACATCATTTTTAGATGTTTTTCTATAAAAATTTTGACACGAAGCATTTGTTTTCCTGAACTGAGCTAAAACATAATTAGATCTGAATCACGTTAAACTGACATAGATGTTTCAGCATCTAAACTGAAGCCCTTCTTGTTTCTCTTTAATCACCAAAATGTCTTAAATGTGTCTCACTTTGTTTGAAATTCCTTACAATTTTATTCAAAAGTGTTTCCTGCTGAAAATATCAGATTTTCTTTCTCCAGTCAGTCAAACCTTAGCTTCACGGCTCTCCAACTCCTCCCAGATTCGTCTCTTACTTTCTGACTCACGGAGGCTAAACTGGAAAAGTTTCCTGGCAGATTCCAGACACCAGTAATGACTCTGGAAACTGACTAGAAGCCCAAAGTAACTGGCTTTCTATGTAATATAAATATATTGTCTTTAAAAAGCAGAAATGTCTTTGCTTTGATATAACGTTCATTCATTTATGAATGTTCTCCATGTTTTGTACAAAAATCCTAATTTGATTAACTTCTAACTAGAACTGCCAGATGAGTGACTACATCATGAGGGACAGAAACCACTTTAGTTTCTCCTGACAACAGGGAGAAGGTAAACAAACACTGATATTGATTATGGATAACAGAAGTATGGTTCTGGGGCTGACCGGACAGACTGAACCCAGACTGGTGCAGGTTGCGGACAGGCTGGTTGGGTTGTTTGGCAGGAGACGTCTTGGCGGAGGAGACAGGAGTCATGACTTTAGGAGTGATGGATACCTCACAGACCGGGCCGTCGTACAGACCCCTGGGCACGCCCCTTAGCTCAGCCATCTGCATCATGGGACATAAAACACACGGTAAAAATCTTTGCATCCTTTTTGTTTCCTTATTCCAGCAGAAATAGCCTAATATTTACATCAGCAGTGCTCACTGGAAGTGTTACTGCTAGCCGATGCAAATAACTATGATATATATATATATATATACTAAATTAGTTCATTAGGCAGGTTTCTGACAAAGGTTTAAATGTAATTTTTGTAAAGCAACAGCTAACAGAAGGACATCTGACATGACTAGCATAACAGGCTATTAGTGCTGCTAATGTCTCAGTAAAGAACGTTGCTACTTTCTATCCTAAAAGTGACTAGAAGTCAGTAAATGACACCATAAACTAATTTGCATTATTCGTTGTGTATCTAATGGTAATGGATGCTGTAGTATACAATAATGGAATAATGTCATAGGAGACACAAAACGTGAGTACAAATTGCTAAGTAAGTTAAGAACTACAAAAGGAAATGTTTCTCCTAATTTTTTTTTCCTTCGTTTATTTTGTGTGTCACAATTTTAATTAAACTTTATCAGGACTTGGGACCTGCAAACCCGACTCGAAAAGACATTGGCATACAGGTGAAACTCAAAAAATTAGAATATGGTGCAAAAGTTCTTTTATGTCAATAATCCAACTTAAAAAGTGAAATTAACATATCACTCATTCTATGCAAATCCTGATATTCCAAGTCTTTATTTGTTATAATTGTGGTGATCATGGCTTACAGCTGGTGAAAACCCCACATTCTGAATATTAGACAATTACAATATTGTGAAAAAGTTCAGTAGACTCAAAGTGTCACACTCTAATCAACTAATGAATCCAGAACACATTAAAGGGTTCCTGAGCCTTTAGATGGTTTCTCAGTCTAAGGTGAATTACTGAAATAAATGGACTTTTCCACCATTTAGAGTTTCACGTGTGATTTACACAGGTCAAATAAACTCAGTGAGTGTTGCAACAAAGCTGCTAAGCTAGAAACCCTGAATATTTTTGCCAGAAAAACCACGAGTGGAGTTGTTCTAGGGTGACAGTAATCCACTTTGTATTAGCTGTGTTCAGACCAGCTGTTAGCTGAAAACCAATCCTAACCTAAAACAGGTGGGATTTCAACTGTCACTTTAAGTTTTATACAGCCTGTTAGAAGCTGTTTTGTGAGACGATTTAAAGTCAAACCAATTTTAAAATGTAAGTTGTGGCGTTTTTAAGTCTAAAAGTCCAACCGCCTGAATCCAGTTTAACACACTTTGACATTCAGCAGTAGCAATCTGAAGAGAGAGCATCAAAGCAGAGGAAACTAGTTACTGCACCCTGCTGCGAGCTTTTATCCTCTTGTAGACGTAGTCAGGGAAAGGTTTGCGGGCCACAAACCGACCCGAACCCTCGGTGACGTGGAGGTTTCCTTCCTCCAAGACGATCTTCCCCTGGCTGATGACCACCAGGGGACCGCCGCGCACCTCCAAGCCCTCAAAGATGTTGTACTCCACAGTCTGAGGGCAGAACAAGAGCGGTGATGTTACAGTGCTGCCCTAACCAAACCAACACCAGTGTAAAAATGGTTTTTCAATGCTGATTTTTAGAATTAAAGTTCCTGTCTGGCAGACGTACTCCTGTGATGTTTTATTACTGCCTCCTCAGAGTCAGCATGCTCGAAACCATAACAGATCAGAACAGAAACAACTTCAAAGCAGAGATCTGGTGATTCACATCCTCCAGACAGATTTTCCTCTATCATCAGGATGATGTAAGGCCATGCACATTCTCCACCCCCCCCACCCCCCAAATAAGATTTATGAATCTCTCCCTCATGCATTATCTGCCAAACAGCAGTGGAACATTGTTGGACTGAAACATGTAGAAAAAGCAGCAGAAACAAGTGTAAAAATTGTACAGAGCTGATGTATTTTACAGTGTTCCCTTTGGCCAAATGCTAACAGATGAAGAGGATGAAGAAGATTAGTCTTCAGAGGGGTTTGGGTGTTTTTGGAGGCCTTATAATTGCTCTTTCTAAAAGCTACTGGAGTTAAAGCTGAGGTCATGGCAATCTGGCAAACTCCACAGCCCAACATGAGATCACCAGCAGACAAGGCTATCCCATAACTCTCTCCCTCTCTCCCTCTCTCACTCACACACACACACACACACACACACACACACACACACACACACACACACACACACACACACACACACACACACACACACACACTGGCAGCGAGCAATTTCCTCCATGAAATGAGAAGAAACCAAAGAACAGGACTAAGTGAACACATTCCCAGAGCGAACACAGACACAGCGATTGGTCTGCTAACAATCAGACAATGATGTGTTTGAGCTCTGGCAGATTTTATGAATGACATCACTCCCTGGATGCTGTGTGAGACCAACGCCCTGTGCAAGAGTCTCCTCTAAGCCTAACACTCGAGTCACAGGAGGCTGTACCGAGTTGTGGCTCTTGGCGGAGATGATCTTGGTGACGTCTGGGTCCCACAGCACCAGATCTGCATCGGACCCCACGGCGATGCGCCCCTTGCGGGGGTACAGGTTGAAGATCTTGGCGGCGTTGGTGCTGGTCACAGCCACAAACTGGTTTTCATCCATCTTACCCGTCACCTGGAGTAAATCAGAACTGTGTGTTGGGATCGCTGACCTTGAATCAGATAATTGGACTTATCTTACGGTCTGTGTGAACATGTACCACAGACTTGTCCCAGATGATGGACATCCTCTCCTCGGTGCCGTTGACCCCCTCAGGGATCAAGGTGAAGTCGTCTTTCCCCACGGCGCGCTGAGCTGTGTTAAAGGGACAGTGTGCACTTCCTGTCACCTGCAGGTCACCACTGTAAAGATGGTGGAGAGGACTTTGTTTTGAGTGTTTTCTCTCAGACAAAGTTTTCCTAACATGAGGGTTTGGATCAAAGCTTTACCAGGACAGCAGCGAGTTGAGATAGTCCGGTGTGGTCGGGTCAGGGCTGAGGGGAGGGGAGGTGACATAGGCTGCAGCCTTGGCCCAGTTCTTGCTCCAGTAGTGGGACCCGTCTGTTCCCAGGCTAGCAGTGGTGGGCTCTCCGTAGACCACGGTACCTGAAAGTCCAACAGAACATTAGATACTATAAAATATTAAGATTTGAAATGTTCAGAGGAACAAATAATAGGACTAAGTAAAGACACCTGTAAATGTCTTTCTGCAACAAAAAAATGCAGATGCACAGGTTTTCTCAGGGCATTCCAGCTGTCTCCCACTCATTAGTGGTTTTCCACTTATCCACAGATAGGGTGTGGAGGTTACAGGTTCAGGTGGGGAGGACAGATATCGTTCTCCTCAGTGACCCTCTCCACCTCCAGTAGAAAATAACCAGAAAACCTCCAGAGGGAGGCAACCAGGAGGCTCAAACCGCCTCCATTAGCTCCTTTTGATGAGGAGGAGCCGCCTTTCAGTCGGGATCTAACTCTTACAACCATCGTTGAAGGTTGGAACCCAGGCAAACATGTGACAACCTTCTACGGCTCAAAATCCACAAACTAGAAATGTAGACTCATGAAAACGTGCACCTTCTAGTCGACATTTGCCAACGCTTTCAGCTCCTTGTTCAACTGATTGTTTTTCAAAGTATCAGTTTTGGCTCCTCACCCTTCTTCCTCGCCTGGGCGATGACATCAGCAGCACTCTTACTCATCACCTTGGTGACGTAGAGCGGGCAGTTCGTCTGATTGGCCACAGTCACGGCACGGTTAACAGCCTCCGCCTCCACCTGCAGGACAATAAAGGTTTATTTGAAGATGTGGCAATGGAACTGATGAAGTCACCTTTATTCTTCCATAGAAAATGCCCCCCCCCCCCCCCACACACACACACTCACTGCACATAACTGCCAGCAATTAGCTTAGCAAAACCAACACCAGCACAAACTAAAACAAAAGTTTTTGCACAAATCAGCGCTGCAAGTAAAATATGTAGAGATAGGGTTTTCCCTCCTTAGCTACAACAGATACAGAATTTTATAAGAAATATTTAGTTCTGAGTGGAAAAGGCTTTTTAGTTCCTTCATCTTTGGCTCAGACCCATCTTCTGAAGCTTGTTCCCAGATGGTTCTCTTCCCCTTTTGAACAAATTGTAATGAAATAACATCATTAATTACAATCACGGTTTTAATGACTGGAACATTAACACAACTTTCTGTTTCCTCCCTCTGGACTCTGAGTAAGATTGTATTCTTATAACAGATGCCCGGATGCAAAATCACATTAGTTTAGTAAATGTAAATATTTTCCATGGAGACGCGAAAACAGCAGCGGCTTCCCAGCAAGCCAGCACTAAATCTTGACTGCTAAGGTAAAGCTCGAGTGAAACTTTTTAGTTCTTATGAGAACTACTGAGCTCAAGAGTAAAAGCTCAAAAAGAGCTGCTTCCCTTCAGTACAGGCTGTTCAAACCAGCAGATGCAGAACCAGAGCAAAGAGCATCATGACAGGCCTCCTCACCTCATAGGTGACTGAGCAGCCTCTGACACAAGGAACAGCTTCATCCTTTGAAAAATGCACTGTTTACATAATTTCAGGTGACTTTAGGTTGTTTTGTTATTTTTAAACAGGCCAGCGTTGCTCATCCAAGCTGCTGAATGTCCCAAAGTCATAAATCTTAATCTGAAAATCTTCCATTTACAAAAAAGTCAAACACCATGGCTGCAGTTGTTTCTAACAGAGCAAATTCAAACACATCATGTAGAAATGATTCCTAAAATCAGATCTGCCTCACCTCCTCAGGACGGCTCAACACGTGGCCTTCAGGCCCCGTGATCCCCTGCTCCAGAATCCTGCGCTGCTCCTAAACACACACACACACACACACACACACACACACACACACACACACACACACACACACACACAGAGGAAACTTTGAGTCATGTTCAGGTTCCACAAAACATGAATCTCATCTGTTCATAATGAAGAAAATGAAAATGATGCATGGAAGCTTCTTGTGTCCCTGCCAATATTTTGTTTTACCTCATGTTGTTGTTAAAAGGAAAAGCAGCAGAGCTTCATCTGATTCCCTGTGTCCTACCTCAGCTACGATGTCTCCGTTCTCAGCGTGAACCTGAGCGACGGCTCCCAGATCTCGGATCACGCTGAACACCTCGTAAACCTGCATCAAAAACAGAAACAGATCAGATTCAGCTCTTCACAGCAAATTCTCTTTTCATCATGTTTTTTTATTTTCTTCTGAAAGCTTTGATAAAAACTAACACGTGTTTTTTCCTTGACTTTACAAGTCTGTGACGTATATTAATATATTTTCTGAAGCATAGACTTTATTTCACAGTCACGTTGAGCAGAAATCAGTAAAAGTTTGACTTTCTCTAAGGCAGAAAAAGTTATTATTTCATTAGATAATTAACTGCTTTTTGCCAACAAATACTTTATTTTGCAGTAATAGTTTTTTGATATTTTTGTTTCTAACATGCTCCAACACACAGGTGATCCCTGGGCCACAGCTGGGCTGGGATCTTGATCACTACTGGTTACATCTTGACCAGCGGGGTGGGGCTGAGACTGCTAAAGCGCTCACATGAATGGGAGTTAAAAAGAACCAAAGAACAAATCTTTTACATTGCATTCTCATATCAAAGCTCTACCAGATGCTGGCATTAAGAAAACAAAAGTTTTATTGACAACTGCCCAGTTGAATTTTCCTGTCACAAGAGATTAAGACGTCACTTAAAAGCAAACACATCGTTTATGGCCGTTACTCACCACCCCAGATACTGTGGAGGCCTCCACCAGCAACGTGTGGAAGAAAGGTAGATAAACAACAGCTAACGTGTCATAATGAAGTCACAAGCTGCAGACTAATTAGAAGAGAGGAGGATGTCCGTCTGACAAACCCTAATGTTCTTCTGTGGTACGTTAAACATTACCTACATGGTGTGGGAGGACTTGCTATAGTTGCACCTTTTGCACATTTATTAAGTATGCAGTGCCATAGAGCTGGTGCCATTAATCCAGATTTAACAGTTTAATCGATTAACCTCACTAGATGTTTTTCTGACAAACTGACTGTAGAACAATTCTGGATTTGAGAACCAAGTCCAAAAAGTTCTGACCTACAAAGTCCATAAATACCGATTTATCTCAGAGTGATGATTCACGTCCTGTTGTGGTGGATCCACATTCACAGATAGCTGTTGTTTTTTCCTCACTCTGATACATGACAACTATAACAACTATATGAACTAATCAAAGCAATGTTGTAAAAAAAGGCTTCAGTAAGATTCAGTCAAGTGAAACTCTTTGCTGATGAAAACAATCAGCCTGCAAAACAACATCTGAACAGGAAGCAGCAGAATAATAATATTATTATTATTATTATTATTATTATTATTATTATTATTATTATTATTATTATTGTCCCAAGACGAATGCAAAAGTTATTATTATTTTGCATTGCAAGTGATGTAATCATGATTTATGGTTAATTTTATTTTTCCAGTGAATCATTCTTCAATAAGATCAAATGTGCTCTAGTGGTTGAGCTGTCAATCAAAGTGTTTAAAGTGTCCCAAAAGCTTTTTTATGACAAATTAAACAAAAAAAATGAAAACACAGTGTAACAGGAAGTTGTACCTGAGCATCAGAGAGCTGGAAAACATCCTTATAGGCCAAATAGACAAGGAAAGAGTTCACACCTGCAGGAAAATATTAACAACATTAGAATTAATAATACCACCAAACAATAAGGTCTCTTTAAGAATGTGTGATAAATAGTTTATGTTAATATTTTATCTAAAACCATGTAAACCATTAAGTGTTTGTTATGCATTTATTAAGGTTTAGGAGACAAAAGTGACCTGTTTCATGCTAAATCTGTCCACTGTATTGTTGCTACTTGAAAGCACAAAGAACATTTGTAAACATGTGTTTTATAGTAATATTTTATCCCAGCATTATAAATAACCATGACTATCAAAGGAAGACTTTATGTAAAACATGGAACTCTTTATTGTGCTTAGTAAACATTTAAAAATGCCAAAAGTCTTTATAGGAAAAATTATCCACATAGATTTAGTTATTCCTGTTTGTGTTTTTTTTAAATGCTAACTAAAAGTTTATACTGTTATTAATAAGGCTAAGTCCTGCTGTTAAATATGTGGTAACACTTGACAATAAGGGTCCCTTTATGTGTGTTATGTGCATTATTAATCATTAATAAACAAAGGGTCCCTTTATTAATGTCACCATTATTGTTAACTATTACGAGTCCTTAAGGTTTGGACAGAGGTCCAGGGGAGGAGAGAGTGTCTGCTTAGTAATGCATTACTTAATTTGGTAAAGCAGTTGTTAATACTTTAAATATTTAATTATTTAACTTATATTTATGAGGATATAAACCGCTTGAGATGTGGCATCAAATTCATTTTCGAGCAGGTCCTCAGATCATACAACAAAATAGCAGATAAGACAGTAGAGTAATTTGCATAGACACAACACAATCACAAATTCAAACAAAAACAAAGGGGGATGAAAAAAATCCCGTTAATTAATGCTTAATAATACACTTAGTAATGTTAATAAAGGGAGCCTTGTTGTAAAGGGTTACCAAAATGTTTTTTGACCATAAATAAATGGTGACATGCTGTAATTTTACAATAAGGTTCTCTTTATTAGTCATGGGTATTTCTAAAGCAGTGATTAATATATTATATGTTATTATGTTTACAAATGCTCATTGCTCTAACAAGGTAGTAACTTTGTGTCAAATGTTTAATATTTGTAATATACTTTTATCCCAGAATTACCAAAACATGTAATGATTTAAATAAACCACGTTTATGTGCAGTTAGACATGGAGCTCATTGAGCTGCAGTAAAATACTACAAAATGGGTCTCCCTGGGCTGCCACCTGACCATGGTGGAGGGGTTTGAGTGTCCCAATGATCCTAGAAGCTAAGCTGTCTGAGGCTTTAGAACTCTGGTAGGGTCACCCATGGCAAACAGGTCCTAGGAGAGGGATCAGACAAAGTGCAGCCCACAGACCTCTCACAATGAATAATACAAATGAAAACAGTGTTCCCTCACCCAGATGTGGGTCACCGGGGCCCCCCTCTGAAGCCAGGCCTGGAGGTGGGGCATGTTGGCGAGCGCCTAGTGGCCGGGCTTTCACCCATGGAGCTCAGCCAGGCACAGCCCGAAGAGGAAATGTGGGTCCCTCTTCCCACGAGCTCAATACCTGTGAGAGGGGCCAAAGGGGTCGGGTGCATTGTGAGATGGGTTGTAGCCAAAGGTCTGATCCTCGGCTACAGAAGTTGGCTCTTGGTACATGGAATGTCACCTCTCTGGTTGGGAAAGAGCCTGAGTTGGTGTGTGAGGTTGAGAGGTTCTGACTAGATATCATCGGACTCACCTCAACACATGGCTCTGGCTCCGAAAGCAGTTTCCTCAAGAGGGGTTGGACTTTCTACAAATGGAGTTGCTCCCACTGAGAGGCACTGAGCAGGGGTGGGCATACTTGTTGTCCCCTGCCTTGTTGCCTGTACGTTGGAGTTTACCCCGGATGAATGACAAGGTAGCCTCCCTCCGCCTACGTGTGGGAGGACGGTCCTGACTGCTTGTTTTTGCTTATGCGCCAAACTGCAGATCAGACTGCCCACCCTTTTTGGTGTTCCTGGGGGGAGTGCTGGAGAGGGCTCCTCCCGGTGACTCCTCCTTTCACCTGGGAGACTTCAATGCTTATGTGGGCAACAACAGTGAGACCTCAGGGGTGTGGTTGGGAGGAATGCCCCTCCTGACCTCAATCCGCCTTTTTAAATAGGGGGACATCATGGTGTGTTCCAACTACAGGGGGATCACACTCCTGGGCCTCCCTGGTAAAGTCTATTCAGGGCTCCTGAAGAGGAGGGTCCATGGAATTGTTAAACCTTGGATTAGTGCGTAGGGGTTTGCCCAACCAATCTATATGTGTTTCGTGGTTTTGGAGAAGGCATTCGACTGCGTCCCTTGGAGGGGCCCTTTTTGGGGTACTGCGGGAGTATGTGAGACCAGCCGACCCTTTGATATGGGCTGTTAGGTCCCTGTATGGCTGGTGTCAGAGCTTGGTCCATATTACCGGCAGTAAGTCGAGCTCGTTCCCAGTGAGAGTTGGACTCCGCCAAGGCTGCCATCATCGACTCTGTTCATAACTTTTATGGACAGGACTTCTAGGTACAGCCAAGGTGTTGAGGGAATCAGTTTTGGTGGCCTGAGGGTCTGCCTCTGCTTTTTACAGATGTTGGGTCCTGTTAGCTTCATCAGACAGTGATTTCCAGCGTTCGAAAGGGTGGTTGTCAGCGGAGTGTGAGGTGGCTGGGATAAGAATCAGCTTCTCAAAATCAGAGACCATGGTCTTTGAAAAGGGTAGAATGCCTTGTCCATGTCAGGGACGAAATCCTGTCCCAAGTGGAGGAGTTTAAGTAATTTGGGGTTCACGAGTGAGGGAAAGATCCTAACACAAGATCGATAGGCAGATTGGTGCTGCATCTGCAGTGATGCGGGTGTTGTACTGGTCTATCGCGGTGAAGACAGAGCTGAACCAGAAGGCAAAGCTCTCCATTTACCGATCTATCTTCGTTCCAACCCTCACCTATGGTCACGAGCTTTGGGTAGTGACCGAAAGAATGAGATTCTCTGGCGTGCAGAAACTTACTTGAGAAGAATTCCAGAAATCTCCCACAACTCTGGGATTATTAAATGTTCCTGAATCACAGGAGTGACTCCGTTTGACTCACATGAAAAAATGAGAACCCTTTTAGATCTGTAAGAAGCTGGCATTTAGGCTCCAATACAATAATATATTTCTCTATTATTTTTTTAAATTCAAACAAAAACATCAGTGAAGATTGAAGGTAATGTTATCCATCCATCCATTTTCATCCGCTTATCCTGAGTCAGGTCGCAGGGGCAGTAAACTAAGTCGAGAGGCCCAGACTTCCCTACCCCCAGCCACTTGGGCCAGCTCTTCCGGGGCAATCCTAAGGCCTTCCCTGGCCAGGCGAGAGACATAGTCCATCCAACGTGTCCTGGGTCTCACTTAAGGTCTCCTCCCGGTTAGGACTAGGTGATATGGCCTAAAATTAATATCAAGATATATTGAGGATTTCACCTCGATAACGATAAATGGACAATGACTACAGGTATGCGCAGAAAAAAAAGTTGTCCACTAGATGGAGCTGTCACGTGTATTACGTTGAGTCACATTTTTACGTGACTCAAGGTGGTACAGCTTCTTAAAGAGCAAGTCACCCCCAAATAAACTTTTTTTGCTGATAAACTAAATAAATGAGTGTCTAATCGTGCTGCAGACACGTGTCATCAATAGTTTTGCACTTCAGTGCATCTTAGTTAAAATTTAAATATTCTGCCTAAAACTGGCAGTGTTGTGCCATTGTCAGGTAAAAACTCTGCACTGTATTCTAATTTAAATCTGCCATCGCTACTGGCTAAGAGGTATGCTATGATGTAAACTGGTACGTTATGATGTCATAATGCCTGTGTGTTTGTGTATTTGTTAGCAGCTCCGCCCTCTCGGTTCGCCAGGCAACAGCATTTGTTGCATTTTTCAAACATGAAGTGGGAGTGGAGTTAGAATCTGGTAGGGGTTGACTTGCTCTTTAAAGGGACAAGAATGTTGCCAGCCTGAACACATCTTTTGATTTTTTCATTTTCAGATTTATTGACATGGGAAAGATTATCCCGATAAGTGTCAGAAAATTCGATAACGATAATTTTGCAATTTATTGCCCAACCTTACTCCCAGTTGGACGTGCCCGGAAAACCTCACCAGGGAGGCGTCCAGGAGGCATCCTGACCAGATGCCCAAGCCACCTCAACTGGCTCCTCTTGATGTTAATAGGTAATGCCATAAATTATCTTTTGACTTTTTTTACTCCAAATACATATTTTATTTTATCTTTCTATAATATTTATTTTTATTAATCATTTAAAGTTTTCAAACTTTGTTTGAATGCCTGTACGAATATTAAATATTCTTTTACGTTTTGCGCCTCCATAAAGCAGAGGAGGAAGCTGGAGGGCATACCGTGGTCCTTCACCAGTGACTCCATCTCTTCGGCGACCCCTCTGTGCCACTCTGTGATGTCGACGTGCAGCGAGTAGTCGCAGCAGGACTTGCTGTCGGCCCACTCGCACCACTGTTCGAAGGCTGAGATGAGGCTGACGCCGGGCTCGGGAACCACGTGGTCGACTACAGAAACAGAAACTCAGATTAACGCAAACCTAAACATGGTCCAAATGTCTCCAGTGACCTTTTAAAAAACAAATTAAAGTTGGTCAAATGCACTTCATAAACATTCCAGCTGAACTAAAACAAAACCCCAGCTTCTATAGTAAGTATTTGAGCTCTGGAGTAACTAAAGCACAAGTTTAAATGAATTGAAGTCACTAAATTGTGTACAAATTCTTTTTAATTGAAAGTTCCTGTTTGGTTTGTGAGATGCCGGTCTAGGTTTCTGAGTGGGCCTGCAGCAGGAAGCTTTCAGCCTGAGGTGACAACAACATGCTGGGAGAGTTTGTTTTGCTGCCATGGAGAGGATGTTACAACTGCTGAGTGAGCAGAGGGAGGGCCGCAGACAGGTTGCTTTGTTTTTGTTTCATTTAGCTTTTAAGAGACGTGCAAAGGTTTTAAATCACCACTAATTTATTTGAGTTTTACTCCAAAACTGACTTTTTCAAATCTTTCAAAGCAGGCTTGATGTTTGGTTCTCCAGACTTTCTGAAGGTCGTTCAAAGCTCCTCTTTAGACTTTCAACAATGATTAGAAAGGAGAAATAAAGTAAGGACTAAAACTGAGTGGAAAAGCTGCTGAAGTCCAAAGAAAAGACCTGAAGTCTGAAGAATGGTTGATGAAAACCTAAAGGAGAGATTTAAGACTTCGGCACAGCACTGGATGTGTTTTGAATAATACAAGATAGAGCTTATTTATCCTTTCCTTACTAATCATGGTGGTTCCTCCTGCCAGCGCCGCCTTAGAGCCCTGGTAGAAGTCATCGGCAGATGTCATTCCCCGGTCCGGCATCTGGAAGCGTGTGTGCACGTCGATGCCGCCCGGCATCAGCATGCCACCATGGGCGTCGATGGTTTTCACCCCGCCGGGAACAATGAGGTTTTCCCCAATTTGTCTGAGAAGAAAGTCAGCCATTGAAACACCATCCAGATCACTATGGAAACACACTGCAAAAACATGATTTTCAAGAAAGTGAAAGAAGCAGTTTTAAAACATTTTATTATTTTTTGTGTGTGTGAAAAGAAAAAAACAGCAGTACTTGAAATAATTCTTAAATATGATCAAATATTCTTGTTTTGAGCAAAGAATATCTACCAATGAGGTTAGCAAACGTTGATTGGCTAGAATGGGTACAACATTTGCTTACTTCAGTGGCAGATTATTTTACTCAAAACAAGAAAATTTGATCATATTAAGAATATTTACCTTATTTTAAGTAGGGATGCTTTTGCAGATAAAATGTATTTTCTTTTTTAAACCAAGAATATAATATAATGTCTAAAAACAGTGTAGGGTCACCATTGTCACCTCCAATGACTCATTACTCATTTAAGCCCTTGTGAAACCTTCTAAAAGTCCAAAACCTTAAACTGCTATTATGCAAAAACCATTTAAATCATAATTTAAAGTCCTACTTTCTGTGACCCGTCCAGCCTCTGAATGATATTTATATTATAAAGTCTAGCTGAGCTACAGAAGGGGGGAGTTTATTCACCTGTTTCCTCTAAATCCCGTTATTTCACATGTGGTTATTAAAGGTTTTTATGAGTTTCATGATATTTCATTAACATCATTATTAAAAATCTGAGCACACCGTCATTGAACAATCAGCACAATTTGATATGTTTTTGTGAAGATTTTTTTCCAAAACTTTTAACTGATAACACACACACACACACACGCACACTAAAAGCAGCATCTTAAAAAGAAGCCAGTAAACTCACTTAATGACCCCATCCTCCATATAGATGTCAGCGCAGAAGGACTGATCATCGTTCACGATCTTCGCTCCTTTGACCAGGAGACGGTCACTCTGGAGAGGAATAAAGAAGATTAGTCTCTGTTCATTTATTAACATGAAGCAGGTGAGAATCAGCTGCTTCCAGTTCGGGGACTTTAGAGATACATATAAATACACTTCTGTAAGGGTGAGTACACAATTTGTATGCAGTATTAAAGAATTCCTTGTAAAGATTCTTTACTAATGTCACATTATGCACTGACCTGTGACTTTAAACCAATTAATAGGAAAACAGCAATTTGGACTTTTTTTAGGTTTGATTCTGTTATCAAAACTGTGGCAATGATGAAAATTATACTTATATCATATTGTATCTTTTCCAACCTTTACCTACACAAAAATAATTTTTTTTTTACTTTCCAAATAATCACACTGATCTACTGAAAAACATAAACCTACATGTTTTACTCAACGGTAAAGTGCTCGTTATTTGTAATGAGAAACAAAAAGATTGAGCTGCTAACCGAATTTAATCTGAAGTATTGAGAACCAAATATACCGCTCCCTAGTGTGTGTGTGTGTGTGTGTGTGTGTGTGTGTGTGTGTGTGTGTGTGTGTGTGTGTGTGTGTGTGTGTGTGTGTGTGTGTGTGTGTGTGTGTGTACATTTTGTTAGGAAATGTCTAGAGACCTTTCAACAAGTGTGGGCTTACTGTGTGTCATCTGGTGGCGGTGGCAAGGTTAAGCTGTTTAATGACGATCAAGACTTTTAAAAGGATAAAATGTGAGAAAAAATACTTTTATAACACTGAAATGAATATAAATTAATGTATAAAATATTTGGCTTATTTAAGGTAAGAAAATGTATCATATAGATATTTTTTCACCATTTAGAAATCAATTTAAAACAAAAGTAAGAACAAACTAAATCTTCTTTATGTCCACCCATTTAATCGATCCGTCTTAAATAAAACATGAATGGACAGAGCTGCTATAAACACAGAAGAGCCGCTACAGAAGCCCGGAAGTCCAGACAGGAAGTCCATGTAAGTAAAAATGCTTGTTTGTTTGCTTCCAGGACCAACAAAGCTTAGAAAGAGAGTCATTTGACTGTTAGGCCTAGTCCACACGTAGCCAGGTTTTTTTTTTAAACGAATATCCGCCCCTCCAAAAACTTGCATCCACACCACCTCGTTTTAAAACAAAACTGTCCACACGTACCCGGATAAATACGTTGTTAAGGACATGCCAGACCTGTAGGCGGCAGTACTTCCCCCGTTCTTAGCCTCGTCCTTCGTCTGTGGTCTTCCGCAAGGAGCAGTAATTCCGCTTGCAAAAACAAACAAGCAGAAAGCGCTTGGACAATTGATGGATCGGGTAGTAACAGAGCGCAGCTCTGAGGGCATCCATGCTGTTGGCTAGTGTAAACACAGGTCGCACACGTGATGTCAGCATTTTTTTGTCGCGGAAAGTGACGTTGCAGACCTTAAAACTCCGGTTGTGTCTGTCCACACGCAGACACCCAAAACGGAGAAAACGCAGAACTTCACTTTGGCCGGAGTTTTTAAAAAGATCCGTTTTCGTGTGAAAAAACTCCGTTTTCGTGTGGATGACAGGCCAAAACGTAGAAAAATATCTATGTTTTGGCAGATCCCCGGCTACGTGTGGACAGGGCCTTAATCCTGCACAGCAGAAGGTCTAGTCAGACTGAAATATGACACACAATATACACTGACTGTGTGTGTTGCCTTCTTTCTGCCATCTTTGTTTATCAGATTTTTCTTTCCACTTCCATCAGTAGAGCATGTTTGCACAGGTAAATGTGACAAAACAAGTAACTAGTAAACATTTTTGTTGTTTTTGTTGTCATTAGGAGTCTGATGCAGCTACAGAAATAAAGACAACTTTTGGAGCAGAAGCAGGATTGTCTCCAATATTTTCTAAATAAAAGAGAGAAAAGAAAATGGAACAGAGAGATGTCTGGAGATGTGACAGAAGTAGAAAAACACATTAAAGAGAATTATTGTTAGCTCAGCTCCTCCTGCTGCTGGTTCTCTTCTGCAAAGTGTTAACGGCAACATAGGGACAATAAAACAGTCTCCAGACACACTCATCAGTCCTCATCGGTGATTGACAGCCCATTGGACCAATCGCAGAGCAGAACATAGGATCAGTCATTCCTTTCTGCTGTTACAACACTGAGCAATAAGAGGAGGAGGGGAGTCCTATAGATCCTTCCCCTCATCTCCCCCCTCCAGTCACCCCAGGGGCCCCAGACCCCTCTCCAAAAAGGGAGTGGCAGGTCTGGTCACAAGGACTCCAGCATCCCTCGCTTAACAAAGCCGGCTCTGTTTGAGCGGCAGCCACTCGCTGCCCGGCCAGCAGCCCTGGCTCTGAGGACAACTGCTGCACGGCAGAAACCACTCACACCACCACCACCCAGAACCTCCCAAACACACACAGCTCCACTCACCTTCAGCTCCTAGATTCTATTACTTTATCTGGGTTTATTCTATCAGAATTATTTGTAAAAAAAAAAAATAATAATAATAATAATAACTTTCTGTATTTAATTTGCATTCCTCTAGATAGTCAGATTATCCTCCAACATTATCTTGAAAATTTTTAAAAACAAATAAGCTACAAAGAAACGCTTCATTTCTCTTTTTGTTCCTAAATGTGTAGCATCATTTAAACCTGAAACTTTAATGATGTTTTGCACTATTTCATGTCTCACCTGTAAACACTCAATGATCTTCTCAGTCCCTACACCCCCAGCAGGTCCCTGAGGTCCAGTGATCAAAGCCTACTGGTTGTGCAGCGCCAGACTAAAGACCAAAGGTGGCAGATCATTTGCTGCTGTGGCCCCCAGACTCTGGAACTCTCTCCCCCTGAGCCTGAGATCAGTGGACTCAGTGGACTCCTTTAAAAAGCAGCTGAAGATTCACCTGTTCAGGCTGGATGTGGTATGATCTTCATCACCCTCTCCTTATTCTGCCTTTCCCGGGATCCACTGATTTCCCTCTTTCATTTTTTTTCTTTTCTCCCTTTAATGCTAGCTTTACTTCACACCAACGCATTTTTGCGTAAAATCCCTGACCTGCTTGGCCCCATGGGGTGGTGCTTGCCATATATATATATATATATATATATATATATATATATATATATATATATATATATATATATATATATATATATATATAATTTTAGCTCAGCATCAAATTTAGATCAATTTTTGTGTTTGCTATTGCATTTAATCCAAAGCTTCAGCCTTTGCGAAAGCCTCCGTGTGTAGGAACCTTGTCAAGCTTCTTTTAAACATCTCATGTTTGCAGTGGAGACTCCCACTGAGCTGCATTGAGCTAACGACAGCAGGTCTGGAACATACTTTGTAAAGGCGTGGTCCCACTCTGACAGCAGCCATGGCAGCGATGCAAACACACCGGGAGGTGAAAGATAGGGAGGAAGGCTGGAGCACTCAAAGTGAGAAAAGGTTTAAATGGATGCGAGTGAGATCCTAGTGTTTTAACACTTATTTGGTCTTCATCAGAATGACCCAAGAGGTAACCTTTAGCATCAAGTGACCCAACATGGCTGCCACTAGGGAATCATTTTGTTCCTGTTTGAATGCAAAATATTCAGTTTACTTCCTAATTAATCTTCTGCAGTTGGAGCCGTAGTGGGATGATCATTTTAGAGTTCATGGAGGTCAGCCATACAGTATGCCTGCTCTGGACTTGTGCCAAACATCTCCTGCGTGGGAATCTCTCAGAGGGATCCCAAACAGGATGTGGACAAAGATCAGTGTCACTGAACTGTGTTTTCATTCCAGACTCTTGACACAAGTTCAGTTTGAGTCTGATAAATAAATATTCATCTAGAGCTCTTAATCCCTCTTAATCCCTTTCCAGGAGCCAAAGCGTTTGCCCTTTCTTCTTTTTTTTTAATCTCATTTAGCTTCGTTTTCTAAGGATAACAGCTGGAAGTTTTGAGCCCCCCTCAGGAACAGACTAAACTCTTCTGTTTTACCATCAAACACCAGCAGACTTTAAACCCTCAGAGATTATTGTCACCGATTCACATCAGATCACCTCTGGCCTCAAAGCATCCAGGAGGAGTCTACAGGAAGTGAACCAAATTGTGAGTACACCTCAGTCAATAAAAAAATCCCCACAATGGTCAAAGAAATTACTTAAATTTAATAAAAGTAATAATAAATACAAATTATATGAAATTTAATCTATGAAAGTCAGACATGACTTTTCAACCAAGCTTTAACAGAATTAAAAAACAAACTCATGGAACAGGTCTGGACAAAACAGATGAGACTTCTAATTCAAAATAATCCTATAAAATAACAAATATTAATATTTATGTTACAAAAATTGAAGAAATACTGTTTAATTGTTAATTTCATATATATATATATATATATATATATATATATATATATATATATATATATATATATATATATAGTTTGATCTGAAGTTACATTTCTAGAATAACGAGTTTTGTCTTAGTAGGCTGTTGATGTGGACCAACACTTTCAGACACTGCTGTGTTCAGATTTTACTAATAGGCCTATTTAGGTCCTATTCTGAGGAGAACAGATGAAAAATGTTCTACATAAAGTAAATTTAGCATATACTGTATATTTTATTATTTAACAATATTTTTTCTGTCCTACAAGGACAGTTTAGAAAGGTTATCCTCGATGATTTCGGCCCTCATTGTTGACTCTGACACTCATTAGACAAGTTTGGACACCTCTGAGATAAGGGTACTGAGATCTGCTCAACCAAGCATATGACCTTCTAGTTCGGGGGTTAGAAATCGGAATGTTGTTGACAAATTTTATCTTGCAATTAAAAAAGGGCAGAAAATCAAGTCAAGTCTGATCATTTGAATCTTAACTTTTATTTTAAATCCCAGCTCATGACAACCTGGGCCAAACTCCAGACCTGATGGCGTAGGACTGATTGTGCATGCGTGCGTGCGTGTGTGTGTGCGTGCGTGCGTGCGTGTGTTTTGGTGCTGGATGTTTATGCTACAGTGGGTTTTATAGAACAGCTGCAGCAAAGTAAAGCCTAAAGAGTGAATGATGACAGCTGCAGGCTGTAAAACCAAAGCAAAAAGCTAAAAGATGCAGAGCAGAGGGGCACGGGTTTATCAGCAGGTTCTTCATGGTCAGTAGATATGTCAGCAGTCTTATGGTGCATCCTTAGAAATAAAAAAGATCAGAGGTGACTTAAAATATCCTAAAAGCTGCTTTTAAATTAACCATTCAATTAGTCCCTATCTTACTGGAGAATCAACTAAAATGATTTAACTTAAAGCTAAAAAAGCCTGAAAATAATGGAGGTATTAGAATAAGCAATTAAATACAATTTCCCTACATTACTATAATTTTACATTATCGTTACCTTTGTTTTAAATCTTAACCATTATCCCCAAAAATCAATAAAAATGTGCTGTTTCTTCTTGGTTTGGAGGTGAAAAGGTTAAACGAGTGAGCCGGCGGCTGATTGGTACGCTGGTACAGCAAAAATCAGGACTGGATCCACAAGGTCTGTCAGAGTCAGGAGTCACTCAGCAACGTTTTGTTGTTGTTGTTCTAAACAGAACATGAGTGAAGAACGCTGCCAGGTTCCTCAGTCAGCCTCAGGACTGGTACGCGTCCTCCTGGCTGCAGGCAGCTATGCTCAAACATAGATACTAAACAGATGAGCCTGTGAAAAATGGCCAAAAAAAAGAAAATCACAACAGAATGAAATGGATGATGGTCAATGAAAGAAAAACTGGCAACAATTTGGTTTAATGTAGGAAACACAAAGATGGAGGCTCAGAGGAACAAACTGCTTCCACTCAACCAGAAAAATTAAGGATCAAGGTTTAGACAAATAACAGCATTTATTATGGAGGGTAAAAATAATTAATGTAAGTAATAAAGTGAAGAATTTTATTTCATTTTAAATTATTATGGCTTGTCACTTAATATAATGGTTTTGCCTGGATCCAAAAACTTCTGAACCACTGGGCAGATTTTACTGGAGTTCTGTGGGAATAATTATTATTATTACTGGATAATCGCCTATTTGAATAACACATTTGGTAGAACTGTTGCCTCACAGCAGGAAGGTTGCAGGTTTGAATCCCATAGTAGCCGCCTATCTGTGTGAAGTTAGCATGTTCTCCCCATGTGTGTGCGGGTTTTCTCTGGGAGCTCTGGTTTCCTCCCACAGACCAAAAACATGCATGTGTGGTCTATAGGAGACTCATAATTGTCCCTAGGCGTGAGTTTGTGTTTCATCTGTCTCTGTGTGTCCCTGGCGATCTGTCCAGGGTGTCCCCCACGTCTCATCTGATGATCTTACTGAGGAATAAGAGATTAAGATAATGAATTTTCTTGAACAACTTTGTTATTTTTTCAACTGTTTTTATTTCTAACTAACTAGTTTAACTGTTTTATTTTCAGTTAGGCTCTGAATCAATTTTATATTAAAAACAAAAGAGTTGTAGTTTGAAGCTACAAACCACCGCATGGAATAGATCTGCTGAGGTCTAAAGGGTTGAAAGTCTGACATAACGGGTGCTGGGCCTTTAGTTGAATCCAGTTCTTTTTCGACTGAAACGGATCATCTGTTACTGAAGGGTTCCTAACGCTGGGGTTTGTACAACAGAACAGAAATGCATCGTCATTGCAAAACCAATGTGTGCAACATCAGCATCACTATAATAAATCACCAACCAAACACACTCAGACAAACAGCTGCTTTACATGACGGGGTTGAAATCCTACAAAAATAAGACAAGTGACAAAACAAAGTGGGCTTACTGTAACTGATGTTGTCACCATATTCAACAAAAATGAAAGTTTTTTTTTAAATGGTACTGCCTTAAATTAATAATTATCCCTCAGTAAACTCCACCTTTGGTGGAAAATCCTTGCTTTTATTGTGAAAACTGAACTCAACATGCTGTTAAATTGACCTAAACTATTAATCGTCTCCCTCCCATCACTGGAGACCCATCGCTGACCTTCCTCTGAGCAGCCGGGGGTTCTGCGATTCCAACAGAACCCTCCTCTGTTCACATGCAGATTACATCTGAGCACAAAACAAGCAGACACAAATGACTGCTCGTTTTCTCAGATTTTTTTTCTTTCACTTTATGAATGGATGAGCCGAGAGCGATGGAAGGCTGTGGGAGGCCAATTGCAGCTGCAGGACGCCGCTTCTCAGAGAGACACCAACAGATCACCAACAACCCCTCAGAGGGCTGAAGAGAGTCTAATCCAGGACAGGCTCAGAATAGCATCCAGCTATGTATAATTCCCTTCATCTTCTAGAAAAGATGTCCTTGTGTTTCCATTTTTACTTTGCTTTTATCAGGATTGCAGTGAAACATCAGTCCCTGATGCTGAAATCTGAACGGATAAATAAAAAGGATCAAAAGACAGAGAAGGATCATTTAAGCTCATTTCAGACAGAATGTGGAGTCCCATCAGCTCCAGATCCAGGTGGTGAACTTGCTGAGCTTTATTCATATTTAATAGAATCTGCCTGGGATTCCTGCTGGTTCCGCTGACCCAGCTCCATCTGGCTGACCAGGTCCACACCCACGCAGCCTCACCGAGCAGGTTCAATAAAGGCTTTATGTGCTGAAAGGAGCAGATTCATCCAATCTATTATTTATTTCCTCAGCAGCGTCTCCTCAGGTTATTGGGCTTGTTGGCTTAAAGGAACCGGAACCACAAGAACAACTGAGATCCATTGGATATCAGCTCAGTCTCTGACCCACTTTTCTTTCAAGGTGCTGCTCAGGAATCCTTTTACGTCCAACCACAACTCTGACTAATCCTCTGATCTTCCACCAAGCAGCTGCTGCAGCACCGGAGAGGAGGAACCAGAACCAGATCATTAAAAGCACCTCTGGTGTTCGTTTTATATCACGTTGATGATGCAGGGAGGCTCGTTAGAAGGACGGGTGATCATGTTTTTGCCTGTGTGTGTGTTTTCAGTAAAACCCCTCATAAAGCACTGGATGAATTTAATGAAACCACCAGACTGGATGCTCATCTATCTACAGCTGATTATACTTTGGCATCAACCCAAAACATGGCCACCACAACTGATCAACATTAGCTATGACAAAACAGCTGCAAGTCCATCCGTTTTGCAGATGTTGAGCTAAAATTAGGAGGATTCATAGTCAATAATCAGCCCCACCACACCTTCCAGGGGCTAACTGATTGTATACAACCAACTCTGGCATGCAGGACAGCAGTGCTTACATTTTAAAGAAATATAATTGCAGTAAACTACAGAGTTGATTTCAAAGCACTTCTACTAGTCTGTAAATCACTCAGTGGCATGGGGCCAGAATACATGTCAGATCTCCTTCCAGCATACACACCCAGCAGGCCTCTGAGATCCTTAGGAAACAGTCAGCTGGTAGAACCTCGGGTCAGAACCAAGCAGGGTGAAGCTGCTTTTAGCTACCATGCTGCACACAGATGGAATCAGCTTCCTCATGACCTCAGATGTACCCCAACTCTAGAAACTTTTAAATCAAATCTAAAAACTTTCATGCATGCACCGGTCTTTGAATATGTTTCTTATGCTGCACCTTCTGCACTGTAACTGCTCATGCTTTACCTTAGTCTTTGTTATTCTTAAATCTGAAATTAATTTGTGTTTTTAATGTAATCTAAATGTGTTTGTGTGTTTTAACTGTGCTCTCACATTGATTTTAATGTTTGTGTTATTCTCACTAGAAAGCACTTTGAATATCCTCTGTGTACGAAATGTACTAAACAAATAAAGATGCCTTGCCTAGTTCGGGTTCTATGATGAGAAATAAATCAGGGCTTAGTTTCAATCTGCACAGTGGTGCAGTTGGTCACACTACTATTAGAAGGTCAGGTGTTCAAATCCTGACTGCAGGTTTTTTTGCATGAAGTCAGCATATTCTTCTGGGAATACTCCGACTTCCCCCAAAGATCAAAACCATGCATGTGGTATTATTAATGGCACTATTTTCACAATGTTGCTTTGAATGAAAGCTTAATAAAGTAACACAAATGGTTCATTTAAGCTTTAGATTAGTATCAATAAAGTAATAATTTGTTCAAATGCATTGTCCCAGTGTTGGGTAAGGCTCTGACACAAACCATGGTTCATATAAGCAGCTCTGACATGATCTTGTTATTTCACATCCTTCCTTCCTGATCCACTCTGCCTCCATGCATCCTCCCCTGGCTGCCACAGCTGAGAAGAACATGGGAGGAAATAGGACCCACTGTCCCCTCCCTTCCCCTCCCTGTTCTCTCACCATCCCTGCTGCTACACGTTCAGGGACAATTCAGCCTCCGTGTGGCACCGATAAGGTCTCCTAAACCCAGGCCTTGAGAACTTAAGGTAAAGCCTTTACAGCAAAAACAGAAAAGAAGTCTTTTGGAGGGGAGGAAACGTGAACAGCAAGCGCAGCCAGGTTGGGGGTGACTGGGAGGCACAGGGGGCTGTTGGTGTGCAGTCACATTGACACCTAGAGCATCTAACAAAGGCCACCGGCGTGAGATCGATTTGAAAATGCATCAGTAAAAAACACAATCTGATGAATAAAAGCTCGGATGGATCCAAACAGGAGCACTTGTTTCTAAAATAAGATGCTCCCACAACCCGGGTTGTTCCAGCCACCGCCTTGGTGCATCATTAATCAGCGGGTTTAGAATAAAACCTGATTTTAGGATCAAACCCGAAAGAATCATCAGAAAAATCCTGACTAAAACGGATCCTTGCAGCTTTCAGCTCTGATTTGTGGCGGAGCTTGGCGGTGCACGGACCCGTGACATCCTACGTCCACGCCCGCAGGCCCAGGCAGCTCCGGGCCCGAACAGCGAACTAGATTTAGCCTCGAACGAGATCAGAATTTAGGCAGAAACTCACCGTGATGCGAGGGATGTTCTTCTTGCCCTGGTAGCCAGACATCTTCACCTGGGGTCGGGATTCGGCTTTTTACGCTGCGCCTTTTGGATCAATGCAACGGGGATGTTCGGATCAGCCTGCAGCCGGGTCGAACTCTCAGAGGAGGAAGAAGAGGCTCGATCGCAGCCGATCCTTTAGAGACCACAAACCTAAAGATTCGGACTGTCCGAACTCGGTACCGCTGCCTGACAGCCTGCCCGGTCTCCACCAAGATCCTCCAGACAGAATCAAACAGGAGCAGAGGGAGGGAGGGACCGCCACGGAGCATGCGCAAAGCCTCGCCCTGCTCCATTGATTGGCGAGCTGCACTAATGCCATCAATTGCTCTCATGGATTGTGTGGTGTGTGTGTGTGTGTGTGTGTGTGTGTGTGTGTGTGTGTGTGTGTGGGGTGGGGGTGGGGGTGGGGGGTGGGGGGGTTGCAGCCTGCAAATTCTCAGGACGAGACGCCCAGCAGCCATCTTAACTCTAAATCTGCTAGAGAACAACTGACGGGAGATCAGTTAGGTAGAGCTTCCTGTGACCAGAACCTGAGAGTTGCTGGATCAGGGAGGCCTTCAGCAGGGCCTCTATGTGTCTGAAGGATCAAAGAGACTTCAACTAAGCAAGCCTAATTACACATTAAAGGGGATAAAAAATCCCAAAGTTTCAGCTTTTATCTAATCAAAATATCTCAAGTTAGATTTTGTTTTATTAAAATTCAAGTTAAGTTAATTTCTTGCACCTGCATCTTGCAGGATGAAAGTTAACAGTTTAAAACCAGTTTGTGACCTAAAAACACAGATGTAACTGCGACATAGTCCCTCCAACGTGTCCTGGGTCTCCCTTTACGTCTCCTCCTGCCGGCTGGACATGCCTGGAAAACCTCACTGGGGGGCATCCAGCAGGCATCCTAATCAGATGCCCGAGCCACCTCAGTTGGCTCCTCTCGATGAAGAGGAGCAGCTGACAGATCATCCCTCTACTATAATCTGTTTTAAAAAGCTCTACAACACCTGCAATTAAATCCTTGAAATGAGGTTTAAGAAATAATTCCCACACTTAGGTAAAAAACTTAAGGCAGGGCATGCTACTTAATATTTTCCTTTTTGTTTTTTTATTTAAAGCATTTGCTTTTTAAAGATCTGAGGCAGCATTAGCTCATGAGGTAGAGCGGGTTGTCGAGTTATCGAAAGGTTGCAGAATCGATCTCGGCTCCGACCAGAGAATGCTGCTGTTGTGTCCTTGGGCAAGACTAACCTGCACCACCTACTGGTGGTGGTCAGAGGGACTGGTGGCACCTGTGTTTGGAAAACCTCGCCTCTGCCAGTGCGCCCCAGGGCAGCTGTGGCTACATTGTAGCTCATCCCCACCAGCGTGTGAACTTGTGTGTGAATGGGTGGATGACTGATTGTGTTGTGAAGTGCCCTGGGGGGGGGGGGGGGGGGTAGAACCCTAAGAAGGCACTAAACAAATACAGGCCATCCATCCATTCTCTTAAGCTTATCCGGAGTTGGGTTGCATGGGCAAAAGCCTATGTCAAGAAGCCCAGACTTCCCTCTCCCCAGCAACTTGGGCCAGTTCTTCCGGGGGAATCCCCAGGCGTTCCCTGGCCAGCTGAGAGACAGTTCCTCCAGCATGTCCTGGGTCTCCCTTTCGGTCTCCTCATTGGACATGCCCAGAAAACCTCACCATGGAGGCGTCCAGGAGGCATCCTGGCCAGATGCCCGAGCCACCTCAGCTGGCTCCTCTCGATGTGGAGGAGCAGCAGGTCTACTCTGAACTTCTCACCTTATCTCTAAGGGGGAGCCCAGACATCCTGTGGAGAAAACTCATTTCAGCCACTTGTATCTGCGATCTCGTTGATTTGGTCACTACCCAAAGCTCATGACCATAGATGAAGGTTGGAACGTTGATCAACTTGTAAATTGAGAGCTTTGCCTTCTGGATCAGCTCTCTCATCACCACGACAGATTGGTACATCCGCATCAGACGCAGCACTAATCTGCCTATCGATCTCGCGCTCCATCTTTCCCTCAGTTGTGAACAAGACCCTGATATACTTAAACTTCCCTACTTGGGGCAGAACCTCATCCCTGACCTGGAGAAAGCATTCTACCCTTTTCCGAGCTGTCCCTGGATCTGAGGTAAATGCAGGCCATTTACCAAATAACAAAAATATAGAAATTTGTGTTTGGTTGATTATTTCTGAGTTGCAAACATTTTTGGTGATAAAGTTCGACTTGTTGGAAAGCCCAAGCAACATAAATAAACATGTAGTGCTTCTCTGTAAAACTGTCCCGTTTGTGTCTTATTCTGAGCAATTTGGATTGGATAACTAAGTCTTTCACAATAACCAGCAAAAAAACAACAACAAACAATGGCTCATTTTTTTTATTTCCACTGTCAGGAGCCACAGTAACATGTAGAAGATTCATACACAGCCACAACTTGGCTCCTCCTCCTGTGGAACAAACTCCCATTCCTCAACCAGAAGTTGTTGAAGGTCAACCAGCATGGTCCCAGTAGCCCATGCACCTGTGACTGGTACCTGAAGCTCAAAACGCCTTGTTCAGTCACATTTCTTCCTTCACAGCTGCACAATCCTTGCAAATCTAGAAGGGGACTGTTCTGAAGCACCACTGCAACAAACAAAACCAGCACAAAGGCCCAACAGAACGCTACTGGATCATGTAAATGTGCATTTTTATTCTCATCTGAAGTCAGAAAACAAACATTGGCTAACATTTTACCCCATTTTGAGCAAGACAAGAAGAGATGGAGACCAATAAGTAACATGAAACATGAAACTATGACTCACACCCACCCCACCCCCAAAGCTTTTAGCAGCCCCCTGGGAGGTTAAATATGAAGTAAAGGAAGTAATGAGGTTCTGTTCCTGTCAGAGCCAAGCATTTAGCTTTAAAACCAGATTATGGGTCCGAACCATGCAGTAGAAAAATGGACAGATTTCCCTGTGACTCATGCAGACCAACACCTTTATGCTGCTGCTGAAGAGCCCAGAAGAACCTGCATCAAGCATTACATTTCCAACCAGAACTCATCAGCTTCGGGTTTCAAATGTACACACGTCAACTCTGTTTTACCAGAAAACCAAAAAAAAAAGAAGACCAACAGAACCACTCCCTCTGGTTCCCCTGCATGATAGGCCCTCTTTATTCTGTTGGCGCAATGCTCTCTGGGAAATGTGGTGTACTAAAGTTGTCTGGATCACCCTGCTGAGTAACTCAGCTGACAGCTTTTGATTGTTGCAATTTAAGGTTAAAACTGTCCAAAAATCTGAAAGCTGCAAGCTGATTTTTTTTTTCTGTGGAGTCTTTAGTGAAATGGTTTGAATAGAATCATGGGGCTTTACCCGCTTATCGTCCAGGTTCTGGAGCGCCTCTTTGCCTGAGCTCTCCCGGATCTCCACCTTCCTGGGCTGGGAGATGTCGCTCTGCCGGTCAATGACTCTGCCGCCGCTCCTTCCTCTGCACACCGACAGCGCGTCAAAGTCCAGAGTCTTGCTGTCCGAGGAGCCCTCCACCGGGCAGAACACGCCACAGAATTTCTGCCTCGGCCTGGACGGGCTGTCGGAGCCGATCTTCTGGAAGAAAGGAGGCACTTCCTCGGTGGTTGACATGCCTGTGGGATGGTGATTTTTCTTTTCTTTTTTCCCTGGATTTATCAGGCGCTTCCTGAGCTTGGCTTTTTCCTCTTTTTGTCTCAGCTCCGTCTCGCAGCTGTCTGGACAGCCACCGCCTTCGCTGGCTTGCACGCGCAGGTGGTCGCTGCTGTGACAAAGGGAAAACACGCGCTGAGAGAAAGCTCTCCCACAATGAAGACCAGGAGGCAGCAGACAGCCCTCTGCTCTGTGCAGATCAGTGACAAAACGCTTACGCACACATCTAATCAAACCCCGCGTCTGTCATTCTGTGGAGAGACCTGCAGCCTGCTTGTAATGATCCAGTAAGCTCTGATCTGATGAGTTATTACCTGGAGTCTGAGTGAAGGGAGGAAATCAGAGCTCCTAATCCTCAGAGATCTGCATGTCAGGGAGTCTAGAAGCTGTGAGAGTCCTAAAATGGTTCAAATGCCTCCACGGGGCGTCTGTCAGACAGCTGAGGGGGCCAGGAAGCGTTCAGGACCAGGGACAGTTCTTCAGAGTCACACCCAGTCCAACAATGCAGGGCGCTGTCCCTTCAGCAACACACACAAACACACACACACACACACACACACACACACACACACACACACACACACACACACACTACAGCCCTTACAGAGCAGGCCTCTGCTTGATAGCTGTGGTTCATCAGATTGTCACAAAACTCCAGAAATACATTGTTAAAATTAATTTAATATTTGCCTCTGGTTACATCGGATCAGTTCTCAGCACAACTGATGATTTCATGTATCATCAAATTATTCAAATAAGCTAAAACGGTTGTTCCTCAATTTCTTGTTATACATGTTTATTTACAAATCTTTAAACTAGTGGTTTCCAAATTTTTTGAGAAGCAGGCAAAAATCTCTAGCCAGCCACAAAAAATGATTTTAACGTGAATTTGTAATATTTTACCTTTTTATGGATATATTTAACAAATTAAATTAATTTCATCTCTGCAAATGGGTCTTGTAGGTTTATCTTTTTAAAAGAAAAGCATCAAGTCCCTGGATCTGATGGGTTAATTGCATCTAAGTTTCAAAAAACCTAGAATAAAGGTACAAAAGTTAATTTCAGTAATTCAGCTTTAGCTGAAGGACCATCTAAAGACTCAGGAACCCTTTGCAGGTGTTTTGGATTCATTGGCTGATTAGAGTGTGAAACTTTGAGTCTAGAATAAAGAACCTTTTCACAATATTCTAGTTGTCTGTAGGGTTTTCATCAGCTGTAAGCCATGCTCATCACAATTATAATTAAAGGCTGAGATATCTTGAAATGAATATATCTCATGTATTAAATTCACATTTTAAGCTGAATTAGAGACATACATGAACTTTTGCACCAGATTTAGATTTTCAAAAAAAAGAAAAATATAAAACACAAATTCCTACATCCAAAGATTTTAGCAGCATCTACAATACTAGGCCACATTCTCAGTGGCCTACTGGTATGAGTGTCCACCCTGGTACTGGGAGATTTGGGCCCAAAACCGGTCTAGTCATGCCAAATACCCTACAAACAGGATCCAATACCACTTTGCATGACACTCAGCTTTAAGGGGTTGGATTAGGGGGTTAAACCACCAATAGTTCCTGAGTGCAGCCACTGCTGCAGGCCCCTGCTCCCCATGGGGATGGGTCAAATGTGGAACTAATTTCACCAGTGTGTCACGACTAATGGGACTTCAATTTTAATAAAACAAGCAGTGTGTGCTGTAAACTTTTGGGTGTGAGGACCTCCTATAAAAGCAGCAGTTGCATTATTGGAAATGTGTGACATCATGTGTTTCAGTTTCTAATAGTTTATGAGTTTCAAACTAAGAATGTACTGTAGTGATATGTAGTTTGTATATTTATACACTGTAATTAGATCTAAATATTATAATCAGAAGTGGTTGTTTTTATCATCAGGGAGTTTACTTAAACACTCTGTATTGACTGAGAGACAAGAAAAGAGAGAGCTGGGATCGTTTAAGAATCTTTAATTTCTATAATTATAAATTCTTACAATCTACCAGGACTAACTCAATGATGAATGCATATGGATTTGAATGTTATAGTGTTGGTGCGTGTGTGTGTGTGTTTTGTTCAGAATCTCTAGGCTGACGTAGCGAATCTGGTTGTTATGACTAGGCTACCACGAGGCTTCAGAAGCTGATGACATGAGCAGCCATTTTGTGCCGTGACTACGTACCCATGGAGTCTCCCGTGTAGATCAGGAAATGCCAGGTCCTCGGACCTTCAGATGTACTGGAGCTGGTAGAACAGCGGTCACAGCACTACAAAGCCCGTCTGTGGATCGACTCCCAGTAGTAGCGGCAGGCGTCAGCGAGTTCAGCTCTTATTTTGAAGGGACGTCGTCTTGTTGTTCAAACGACAGAAATCTCCAGCTTGACAGTTAGTTTAAAGTAGGAAAGTGCATCTGGCCAGTCTGCAACTTTCTTAATGATGACGATGGAATCCTTAGGACCTCCAACTGAACAGAACTGAGGTTAAAATGGAACTGACTATAAAATGGCGTTGCCTTGTTTTATATCCTCTAGTTGTTTACAAATCTTAGTAAACCGGATTGGACAACTTCATTAAACAACCCAGATTCTCTCTACGACAGACGAAAGTTCTGATTGGTTGAAAACAATGTGTCATGCGTTTCCATGGTAATGTAGATCAGTCTGTCTGGTGCAGTCCTGTTTATTCATTAAACACATAACTCATTACATCTTTATTTCACAGATCATTCACCTGATTATTAACATATGCTTTGATTAGCTTTATCACGAATAAAGTACTTTGATTAATTAATGGAAAGCGTTCTTCTCTTCTTCTGTCTCCTCTCCTGGAATGTAAACATACTGAAACCAGCATCCGACCTTGGCGATGTTACTGTGTGAAGGGGCAGCTGTTAAGGGCAGACAATAGGATCTTAATAACGCTACAGTACCTATGTTCTAAATTCCATTGCTTGTCCTGTAAACAAACCAACCCCAACATGTGAGCCAGCTCTACATAATCCTGTCCTAAATCTCAGCACAACACCAAAACCTTCTGTTATCTCCGTTAGTAAATCCAACTTCTTCCACACAAACCCTGATTTCATTAACCCCTTGCAAACATCTGCTGATGTTAGGGTTTCCTAGATTTGCAGACTTGACACTTTTAGCTCCACACCGTCCCTGTCCACAAGTTTTGAATATATCTGCTGTCGCTTGGACAAATAATATCCAGCTCAGTGTCATGTCGGGCTGCAGTCTTTGAACCCACATGAAAGAATAACACGTGGAGAGAGGCGAGTTATAATATAAATGTTTTATTATAAAGAAAAAGAAAGAGCGCTGATCCAAACTGAGCCAGGGGGAGTATTACGATTCTAAAACAGAAGATAATGAAAGGAATACTGAGAACCAAGAACACACCGTGGAGTAATGGTGGCAGAGTCTTATTGTGTGAAGTGGGGTTTGAGCAGGAGGGGGAGGCAAGTCAGGTCTGAGCTGGAGATGGTCTGGTGGAGAGGAGTAGCAGGCAAAGGAGTAATCCAGGACAGGTGAGCAGGAGACCAGAGGAATTGAGTGGCATTGGGTAACAATCCACTTCAGGCAGCAGGAAGCTGAGCACAGGGGAGGGAAAAAACCACGAGGCTAGATTCAAACAGGAACAAGGAGAGCTAGAGTACCCAACAACAGAGTATCAACTGGCGCTGTAGTGTGGCAACACTACTCCTTATATCCTCTGGCCTGGCTGATGGTAATCAGCTGCAGCTGTGGCTCTCCTACCTGCTCACCTGCAAACACTTAAGAGCACAGCAGCAGAGAAAAAGCAGAGCCAGTTATTTGTTCAGACTCAAGCTCATCATTAACCAGTTTAAAGTGCAGCCATTCAGAAAGCAGACCAGACATACTACTAGAGATTCAGCTAACACTTTATAGAATAAGCATGATGGGACTTAAAATACATTTTTTATGGATTCCAGCTCATTGTGGAATCAGAGGTAATGAAGGAGTCAATAAGATGGCTAAGGAAGCAACAATAAACGCATCAGTTCAGTTAGATATTCACTTTTGTCAAAAAGAGATCAAGAGCATAATAAGGCAAGAAATGAAGAAGAAATGGCAAAAACAATGGGAGGAGGAAATGAGGGGAAGATGGTTGTATAAAATTCAAAGAAGAGTAGGAGAAATGAGAAACACTGGAAGGAGTGGGAGAGAGGAGGTGATCATTACTAGACTAAGGTTTGGACATACTGGGTTAAACAATACATTATTCATGATAGGGAAACATAATACAGGGAAATGTGATTATTGTGGAGAAGACGAAACTATAGATCATGTTATATTACAATGTCAGAAATATCAGGCGGAAAGAAGGAAAATGTTTCAAAATCTTAGTCAGAAGAAAGTGAAACTGGATCTTATTGATTTATTGAGACAGAATTCAAAAAGTGACTGCTTTCAGATTTTATTTCAGTTTTTAAAAGAGATAAGGATGTTTGGGAGACTTTGAGGGTTTTTTTTTTTTTTTTTTTTTTTTTGTTCTTCCCCTGTTTGGTTTTGTTTTGTGAGCGCTGTTCCAGACCACACTCCACACTAGTTGGTGGCGGTAATGCACCATTCGTTGTTTGCCAACCGCCAATAAAACACCAAAAGAAGAAGAAGAGCAGAGCCATGACACTCAGCCTTTTCCACATATACAGGACCACTGCTGTTTTTTCTCTGTGCATGTTTCTGTGTGTTATAGTCACACAGCAATTATTTTATCATGCAAACATGCACTATAATGGCATCAAACATTCAATAGCTGCATTCAAAATCTCACACAGCAGCTTCCTGCTTGACTTTTTTTCTTCCCTACATTGTTTTAAAAAACATAGAAACTAAACTTGAGAACAGGTAGTTCAGTGTGTAATGGTGTGACTTATGATATAAGAATTATTTGAAAGGAAACCAGAACCTTTCTCTGTGGAAAGCAATGGCAATTTGACCCAACATGTAACAGGAAACTCTTTGGAGCAGGAGACTCCTTAGCGGGTCAACAGGTCACAGAATGTTGGTCTTTGTATGATTGGACGGTTTTGTTGATTTTTCTCACAGAATCACAATTTGAGTTTTAGGCCCTGTCCACACGTAGCCGGGGATCTGCCAAAACGTAGATATTTTTCTACGATTTGGCCTGTCATCCACACGAAAACTGAGTTATTTCACACGAAAACGGATCTTTTTAAAAACTCCGGCCAAAGTGAAGATCTGCGTTTTCTCCATTTTGGGTGTCTGCGTGTGGACAGACAAAACCGGAGTTTTAAGGTCCGCAACGTCACTTTCCGCGACAAAAAAATGCTGACATCACGTGTGCGGCCTGTGTTTACACTAGCCGACAGCATGGAAGCCCTCAGAGCTGCGCTCGCTTTATCAATTGTCCAAGCGCTTTCTGCTTGTTTGTTTTTGCAAGCGGAATTACTGCTCCTTGCGGAAGACCACAGACGAAGGACGAGGTTAAGAACGGGGGAAGTACTGCCGCCTACAGGTCTGGCATGTCCTTAACAACGTATTTAGCCGGGTACGTGTGAACAGAGTTTTTTTTAAACGAGGTGGTGTGGATGCAAGTTTTTGGAGGGGCGGATATTCGTTTTTAAAAAACCCGGCTACATGTGGACTAGGCCTTACACTCACAATCTTTTCAATACAAATGACCCATCAAAGGGTAGATATTTCTGTCCTTTCACCCAGCATCCGTATTTTCCTTATCTAGCTTACATATCGCAGTGGTGTCCAACCCTGGTACCCTCCTGCAACCTTTAGCACAGGGGAGCTTAATCCTGGTCCTGGAGGGCTGGTATCCATCATGTTTTAGTTGTTTCTCTGCTACAACTATCATGATCCTGCCATGCCCTGACCTCCATTCACCATCATTCACCTCATCAGCCTTCATGCAGCACACCTGGTCCCCTCATCAAGCTCATGCCACACACCTGCCTCACCAGCTATATATTCCTCAGTCAACCACCAGCACTCTGCCAGATTATTGAAAGCTCATGCCAGTAAATTCTCCAGCACTCCAACCTCTGCCTGTACCATGGATCCTGACCTTGTTCCTGAACCTCGACCTGCCCACGGGCCTGGATTTTTTTCTTTGCTTCTGTCTACCTGGACTCTCGACCTTGAATCTGACTCACGGACTCTGCCTCTGGTTTGCCCCTCCTGTCTGTGCTATGGATCTCCATGGCTCTGACCCTCGCCTAGTCCTGACCATGCCTCTGCCTGCTTCTCACAGTCTGGGTAATACAACCAAGCCCCAAATCGTATAAATAAATCTGTTAAAGCGTCTCACTGTGTTGTCATCACGGGTCCTCTAGTTCAGGTCATGACAACACTTACTTCAGTGGTTGGTTCACCTGTTAAGCACCATCAAACTCTGCAGAAGCCTCTTAATCACCAGCTGATTTAAATCAGGTGTGTTGGAACAGGAAAACAACTAAAACATGCTGAATGCTGCTCTCCAGGACCAGGATGGAGCACCCCTGCTTTAGCAGTTTATCTACATCAATGTGCCTGATTTTAACCTGTAAAATACTGACCCCTTGTGGACTGCTGCCATAAATCAGCATTAAACCACTTCTTGCCTTATAGCATCTAGATGAATATCAGGATTAGTACCTTCATCATACACCTGTCGTATACAGGTCCATATTTGTTTACCGCTCTGGAGTGGAGGAGGTGGCAAGGGCCAGTTTTATTAGATTGCTTGTATATTACCATATATATGTACAAAATTAAATAAAACTGATTATTTTACAGCTGCTTTTTTAATATTAGGCAGTAAGTAGGGGAAGGTAATCGGACGGTTGCAGGTTCGATCCCGGCTCTGGACAGAAAATTCTGCTGTTGTGTCCTTGGGCAAGACACTTAACCCACCTTGCCTGCTGGTGGTGGTCGGAGGGACCGGTGGCGCCTGTGCTCGGCAGCCTCGCCACTGTCAGTGCGCCCCAGGGCAGCTGTGGCTACATCGTAGCTCATCCCCACCAGTGTGTGTGAATGGATGAATGATACACTGTAGTGTAAAGCACTTTGGAGTCCTTACTCTGAGAGGCGCTATACAAGTGCGGGTCATTTATCATTATCATTTAAATAGCTGCATTTAAGACACGTTTTTACGATCTTATTTTAGACATTAAGGGGTTTGCAGGCGTAAAACCTGCTCAACAGGTAATTCAAGAGTTCAATCAGGTGTGTTGGGAGCAGGAAAACAAAAACATACCAGACAGTGGTCCTAGAGGACCAGGGTTTGACACCACTGACTTATGGTCATTTTGGACATCAATAATAGTCAAACTGATTTGTTTCCTCTAAAATGGAGGTGAACTGTATTTTAGCTCAACTTATCTCCTACTTAAAACACTGAGGAATTTACAGAAGTGACTAGCAGACCCTCCTCACACTCATGGGTTAAGAATTTGTCTGCGTTTGGGCACAGCAACAGGTTATCTTTGACTGAATGCTTGTGTTTCTCTGCTGCAGCGGGATTCTGACTGACTGAATTATTATCTTAAAACTTCCTGTTGTGAAAAAAACCAGTGCCGTTAAGGTGATCTCTTTGGAGCCTCTCTACACACAATGTCTGGCTTCAGACACACAAAAGCTCTCTGCTGAAGGAGGCCATGTTAGATGAGAGTTTGTATCGGCACAGTTTCCATAACAACCTGGTGGGCAGTATACAGCTCTGCTGCTACCATTAACTCTCCCGGGGGACCGTGTGGGGGTGGGTGGTCATCTCTGCAGGGAGGCGAAACATTACTGAGCAGCAGAGGAGGATCCTGAACAGTGAAAACATCTGAGGGGAGGAAACGTTTTAAAGCCCAGAGTGAACCTTAATACCCACCACCACTAAACACACCAAACATTCTGGAGCCGAGGCTTGGGGAAAATGTTAAGTCATTGAAAGGGAAAGTTGGCAGAGATGAGCGGTTGGACGAGGCAGAGGGGGAGTGCGTTCTCCAGGAAGAAAGGGCACAGCCCTGGCATCCACAACTGATGTAGGCCAAGCAGTGAGATCAGCAAAATCCTCTTAATGGCTGCAAGTGAAAATACGAGACATCTTAGACCTAAAGGCAGGAAGTGAAGTCGCTGATCAGTTGGATGAAAACAGTTCATGAGAAGTTTGATTAAAGTACAAATAAAATAATTGTTTTTACACCTCGATGTTAACATTAAAGTGCAATACAAAGTTCTGACCTAAACATGATATGAGGTTGAGCGTTTTTAACACGGGACATGAATAGTAAAATAGATCACGTATCTGGCCTATTCCTCGGTTAAAGGAGCATTTTTACTCATTTTAGATGTTTTTGTGTTAAAACTAATCCTTATATACCTGAATGGCCTCTGTTCCGATAGAGTTGGGAGCTTGTTCTGTAATGATTCAATGATAATAGTAATAATTCAAAACCTTCAGTCTGAAGGCTGACTAGACTGCTGAGGTTCTAATGCGTTAGCTAAAATTGTGATACTGCCTCCTTAATACATCCTCATAAACGTCCTTTATGTCATTCTTACTTTAGCACCACAAGGTTATTTATAGGTATAAATGTCACCAGCATCACCAAAATGTAAAACTGTGGTTTTGGATAAACTCAGACTAGCCATTAGCTTATCAATCCTGAAGGGTGTTAACTGTTTCTCCATGAACAATAGGTTGTTCATGAGGCTTTGGTTATTTATGAGGAATGACTAAGGAGCAAATATTCACTTTGATTATTTTCAGGAGATATTTATTTTATTATTAATGCAAAAAAAATAATAAAAAAAATAAAAGGTACCTGAGAGTTTAAATATGACAATTTGCTTAAAAGTAAAACTTGAAAAATTTGAATATGGTGCAGATGTACATTTTCTAAAATTTAGAGTTCCACCCAAAGACGACAGAAGAACATATGCTGGAACAATTTTAATTGTTTAACTCTTGCTTTAATGGAAGTGAATGGATATAGAACAACTGACAGAGCGGTCGATTTGACTTTGTTCTGCAAACACACCTGATTTATTCTTGTTTATTTTCTAGAATCTGTAAAAAATATGAGGGGTGGTGGTGTCAAACAGCTGAAACAAGCCCAGATTATGAAGTCACAATTCAGACTTCATTTAGTAACAAATTCATTTCCCTAAGTTTTCAACTGGTAGCAGAAATCGCTGCTGTTTTTCTGCCTGGATGCTGAAGAGATCTTCTCAGGAGAGGGATGGAGATGGAGCTTGCCACCACCCTGTAACCAATAGTAACATCATCATCTGCAGTGGGAGGAGCTACGTGTCTCTGAATTGGATTGGCTGGGAACAGGTGACCTGAGGTTCCATAAAGGGAGTGTGGAGGAAGTGCTGCTCCAGGATCAGATCTCTGCAACCTGAATGAAATGGGGAAGACTCTGATGGTGGTTTGTAACTCAGACAATTTATTGAATGGGGTTGATTCAGGATCATCTTTTTTATTCCTCAGACTTTGACCTCATTAATTTTAGGACTAAACTTTTTATTTCCCATAAAAATAATTTTTCAATCAATATTTCTAAACAAAAAACCCTAAGTTAAAAGTCTGTCTTTTGTTTTTCTTAAAGAAAATAAAAGCTTATTTATGGTTTCAGCAGCTGACTGTGATAAACTTCTGTTCAGGTTAAATATGCAGATATGGGTGTTTACATCCATCCTGAGCAGATTTATAATTGAGTTTTTAATGTTTTCAAAAAAATTATTTTCATCCCAGACATTAAATGTATGTGTTTCAAATGGTTTCAGATCAGTACATGTTGCTCTCATCTGGTCAAGAGAAGCATTTTTATTTCTGCTTATGTTGTTCAAATTATCAGTTAAATCTAAAATGCATTTGTCTAGTTTTATTTTCTTGCTTCAGGCGCAGGTCCTCAACCTCTCTTTGCAACATTTCAAGTTTACACGATGGTTTACACTCAAGTCTAAAAAAAACCTGGCTTTTGTTTGGTCGGGTTTGTCTGGACTAGTCTCCGTGTTCTCCATGATTTTCAACATTTATATCCTGATAACAACTTTGTAATCCAGCAGGACCGAACTCCGCCTCATTCAACATGACAGCTGGCGGATATGGTTCCTGCCCTCAGGAAAGTCTACAAAGGTCAAACGGACAACAAACAAAAAGGACTGAGATCCAGAACTGAGCTGACTCGTGGAAAAATCCACTAAAAGTCGGCCGCAGGAAAAACGAGCTCAGCTGGAAACACATATTTCAGACTTACTGTGACTGTAAAACTGACTCCAAGCTAAAATTAGCTGAAATTTTCAGCAATGATGTAGAACATCTGTACGCTGCAGCACTTCAGGAATAATCTAGAACATCTGTACGCTGCAGCACTTCAGGAATAATCTAGAACATCTGTACGCTGCAGCACTTCAGGAATGATGTGGTGCGCGCACCCCTGCCGCTAGGGGGTGCGCCAGATGAAAAGTGTAATAGCTGCGGAGCTCAGAGAAGTCTGTGATATGTCACCATCAGCGTAGCCAGAAACTCATTTGAGCCTAAGAAAAAGTAAGTGGGCCCAATAAATGTAAGTGAAAACAAGTATATTTTGCACACGTGTGTGTGTGTGCGTGTGTGTGTGTGTGTGTGTGTGTGTGTGTGTGTGTGTCCTCCGCAAGTGCCCTAGCTTCATAATAACAATGCGCCGAGCTTCAGCACTCTGGCCTGCGCACGCCGATATGTTCAGTATGTGATCATTTTTAACGGTGTTGGTGAAATCTGAAGGTGGTGAGTCATTCTGGCAGATTGTAATTAACACCCTGTCTCATGCAGGTGTTCTGACATTGTAAACCTCACACACAGAACATTGTGGATGTAACAAAATAAATCAAGAAATGATTCCCATCTGAGCATTTTAGCATTATTATATTATTGTATTAGCACACTGACTGTGGGACAGCATTCTAAACGTGTCAGGCTATTAACAGCGCGCTGAAGATCTGAAGTTCAGAGTGTGTATGTCAGAGGTCAGACGCGATCCAGCGGAACCACGGCTCACGGGTGCACATGAGCACATCTGGGCTGGGCAGAAGTAATTTTACAACATTGGTTTAAATAGCGCCAATAACAAGACTTGGTGACTGGAGCGGCTCATGGAGCTGTGCCGCACGCACACTCACACACACACACACACACACACAGATTCAATAAGCACACGCGCCGCGCCGTCAGGCTGAAGGCAGAAATGAGCGCTGCCTCCTCCGTGATAAAAAAAAACTTTTAAGAGGTTTTATAACGAAAATTTTCATTCCAGGTCAAATTAAGATATTAGCTTCTATTTTGGGATGACGTATGAAATTGGAGTCCGCTCCAGCCAGTGACTCCTCATGAACCTGACTACAACTCATGTTACTGCAGTATTTGTTATTCCAGTCTGCGTGGCAGCGGGTTGCAGATTCAGCCACACCATGAAACAACAATAAGTCGGTCTGAGGCAAAAGTGAACCTCATGGCTATAGCTTTTCCATCTTTTCCCCTATAGACATTTGATTATGCACAAGTAGGTGATCAGCTCAGGTTTACGCAGAGCAGAAGGAAGGAGAGAGCTCTGGCCACTGCAGGTTAAACATTCCTACTTTAAGAAAACCGTTAAATTGCATTGTTGATGTGCTACCAGGGCACTCTAAATATTTATTGAAAATTAAATCAAAGGAAATTGTAATGGTATCGAATGTTTATTAATTACTATTTAAAAAATGAAAGTGATTGGGAAAAAGGTCGATCATATTTTTTTAACCCTGTCTGTCGAGTGACTGGTTAGCTTGACGTCTGATATACATACACACACACACACACACACACACACACACACACACACACTCATATATATATATATATATATATATATATATATATATATATATATATGTAGAGCCATGCCCTGATGTGGGGGCTGGGGGGTGCGTCGACATGGTCGGGATATAGAAGGGGGTGCGCAGCCAAATAAGTTTGGGAACCGCTGATGTAGAACATCTGTACGCTGAAGCACTTCAGGAATAATCTAGAACATCTGCATGCTTGTTATGGAAAAATTTATGTTTATTAATTCTTGATCATGGACTCAATCAGCTGAATGTAATATGTATTGCTCTATGCCTCTCTGCATGACACACCCACACAAGACACACATACACACACACATTCTCTCTCTCTCTCTTATAAATAAACTCTGTGACTGGATGTTCAGGGCATTTTGCCTCGTGCATTATGCCACAGTTATAACTGTTTGCCTTGTCTGCTCATTGTCTCCTTCTCTCTTCACTACAGGAAATGGGTTATTGATAAACATATTGATAAAATCCATGACATAATTTGGTCCTTCGAAAGCCGGGGTCCCATCACCTCGTGGCGCCAAGGGCTGACGCCGAAAACTGTCGACAACCTACATCTCCTCTGGCGCTGTGCTTTTGCTGGGGGTTGGTGTGAGGATCTTGACATCGCTGGGAGGGGATGCGGATCCACGGACTACTCAAGACCTGAGTGGAGAGATTTGGTGAGACAAGTTTGGTTGTTGTTTGTTTGTCTTTGTGGTACCGAGAGAAAATCCTAGGTGACCAAAGAATAAAGTGGTGTCGTCCGCCGTGAATAGGATGGTATTGACGGGTTCTTGTGAATGCTGTCTGTATTGGCTTGGTTTTCTGCATTTTAGCCAAAATTAGAAATGCAACTCTGGTGTAAGAAATGAAGTAGACCGGTGTGGTAACTATGAGATTAAGTGGTGACGTCCACCTTGAATAGGATGGTTTTTGACAGATTCTCTGAAGGCTGTCTGTGTTTGGCTTGGTTTTAAGCATTTTGCTGGAGAATTAGAAACGTGCTCTAGTAATCTGTGTTGTTTGTTTGTCTTAGATGTTGTCTGCTTCAATTGTTGTTCGAATGGATGAGAGTTTCTGGACTAGCTTATTCTTGCAGAAAGAAGGACATTGCAACTCATTTGCACTCGTCTCAAGTTGGTGGTCAGACTTTTAAACAGGCTGGCTGATAAGTGGGTCCTTGCTGTGTTAGACACACAGTTGGAGGGAGGATTCGTAAGCCTGAATCTGACCTCATGCCAAAGAAGTGACGTTGTGGTATCTATATGGGGAAAAAAAACTCACAAAATACCTTTTGAGTTAATATTGTACACTGATGGAAATGTCAATCCAGGAAATGTGGAAATGAGTTGATCTGACATCTTAAAATAAGACAAGGGAGTTCTCAGCAAATGACAATCGAGTCCAGGCAACAGCAGATTTGGTGTGCAGCCCAGATGAAGTCAAAAACTGCATTTTTAGCACTCTAAAAATATCGGTTGTCATGAACTGAATCTCCTGGTGTCTGTCAAATGTAGAAACTTGTTCAGATCTCTGATTAGCGGACATTGTGATCAGAACAAGGGGAGAAACGGTCTGGAAGTAAGATTGAAATGAGAGAGCAGATTGAAGTGTTTGTAGGGAATTTGCATTTAATAAGTTTTAATTATTTTAATTCTTCATGTGTTCTCAGCTTGGGAACTTTATGATAGTATACTATCATTAAATCAATATCATTAGAGATTACCCAATATCTTCAGAAACACTATCTATTGTAGATAGATGGATTTTTAAGTTACCATGGGTTATTTTCTTTTACATTACGTTGTTACCGTATGACATTAGACATCTTAAAGGCCAAGACTATTACTCAACCATGGATCAAGTCCATTTATAACCTTGAAACTTTCCTAACAAATGAATCTTCTAAACAAATCTTCCTGTTTATGACTGAAGTTACCTAAACCTTGATTTAGTGTTCAGACTTCAGTAGCATTGATTTAGGATCAGTTACTTCTATATGAGGATGCTAAATTAACTGCATATTTGCAGAATCTAGTTCTCTACTGGTTATTAAGAGTATGGAGGTTATGTAAATACCTCTACCTTGTGTTAGCCAATCTATCTCGTTTCTAAATTAACTGTTTATGTAATTAATATTGAACTCCTCCTGAGTAGGTTAGTGAATATTTTCTGTTATTTTTGCTAAATCTTTATTTTGCCCCTTCTTTGGACCTAATCAGCTCCCACTTTCTTATCACCTTCTTAATTCAACAAGGAAAGAGCAGCAGCTCATTAGACAGCCCTCACCCTTGACTTCATTGTTTTTATTTTTTGGTGGACAAGCACTATAAGCTGACATGACCCTTAGATTTAATCAGTAGCATGGTGACCTAACAACTGTTCTTTGATGGTCACATTAATTTGAGAATGACCTGATTGCACATGCATCTAGTAGTTCTTAAGTTTGCCGGTCTTTTATTTTGTTTATTTCTCGTTGGTTTGTGAGTATAAATGCTTTAGTTGTTCATAATCACACTTAGTTATACTCCTCTGCTTGACCCTTAAGCTACTTAGGGTTCCTCCTCATGCATTTCCTTGTTTCCTGTCATTTAACCATTTTATACAAAGTACACTTTTGTGAATTATGAATTATTTTTTTTGTTTAGAACGTCTTTTCCCTTCCTGAAACGATTATCATCTTTTCAATCTAAGAACACCATCAGTTGTTTAATTTTTGATCGGCCACTGTCTCTTTGACAAATTAGTTTTATTTTCCTTAGATAATTCTGTTGTCCAATTTCACTTACGGAGCTTTAATTTAGTAGTATTTATCTCCTGTTGACAAATTATACACATTATTTGAGTAGCATTATTGAGTGACATTGTACATTGTTGATTTACTCTGAAGCGACCTTACCCTACTGAATCTATGGGGGGGGGGGGGGGGGGCAACGCGCTGTGCCAGAGCTTCGGTACTGACACGCGATCATGTTCATGTCGGTTCATTTCCTTTAATGTTTTCTGTCTTTTATTTGCGCCTGATGTGTTTCGCTGTGGAGCGGGGCGCATCACCTTGTCATCCGGTTACGCACTGATCACTGATGCGGCCACCAAGCAGCGGCACTCCGCTGTTTTTGCGTTCGGTAGATCTTTTAGAACTGCAGCTCAAAGGTAACTCATAAGGTAAATATATATGAACCCAGGTAGCAGTTTCTCTTTAGGATTGAGAGGAGATGCAGGAAGATAATAAACTGAAAGGACAGAAAAATAGTCAAATAAAAACAAGTTAGTTTTTGTACCTGGTGGTTGCAACAAACAGACACAATTGAAGGTAATCAGAAGTGAGGAACAGAAAATGAAATAATTATTTTAATGTTTAGAGCAGCAGGAACTTCGAGAGGCTGCAGGCGCATCAGTGAGTTTGCGGCCGCTGCGCAGGGGGAGGGGGGAGAGGGCTGAAGCAGAAACTACCGTCGTTAAAAGAAATGTGTTAACTTTGAAAATGTGGGCGCAATTTTAATTGTCAAAAACTCCAGCGAACCATTAGTTCATTTTGCTCAAATAGAAATTGAGGCCTGCCTCTAATACTGGCCCTCCTTCCAAATAAAGGCCTGGAGCTTGATGAGCTTGAGTCAAATACAGGCCCGGGCCTGTATTAGAGGATCTACGGTAATACATTTATTTAGTCTGGCTTGCCAGGCTAGTACGCTGCAGCACTTCAGGAATCATCACGAACACTTAAGTCTTTGAAATAATCCCTTTACGTTAGAATGGTATTTAAACTAACAGCTGTTTTTCTGGAAGGGAGCTGGAAAGAAAAGAGTTGTGGTTTCCATGGCAACAGTGACCACATCTAAGTTCATTTGCCTCTCCTTCCTCACTGTTTAAACAAAAAGCATGAAGTTGTTCACACATCAGGTGCAAATATTAGAACACGTAATGACAACTCCGAAATCTGAAGTTGTTACGTAGAGTTTTAAAACGGTCTGAAAATGAAAAGGTCCCAGCCAAACCAGTTCCACGCAGGTCATCTTTAATGACAACATGTTTATCAGAGTCTCCAATGTAGCAGGAAAAAAAATTAAAAGCAAAACTGTCGATCCACACTTCCAATTTTCATTCATCAGACCTTGCAATCAACAAAGGTTTGGGGCTTTCTCGCACTGTTTCCAACATAACTTGTGTCAAACTTGATTCCGGCTAAGTGTGCTCACGATCTTTTTCCAAAAGCAGGAAAAAGCAAATGATTCAAAACAAACACGGGAAAGGACAATCCAAAACATTGGTTTCAAATGCAGAATGGACCAATACAAGCAGAATCTCCAGGGGTAGGAGTCTGCGTTGGCTGCAGGAGAAGTTTTTAATCCAATACAATCTGAACAAGCTGCTGATAAGGAAGAAGATATCCAAAGTTTTTGTTGCTGCCTTCTTGGTTTGCTGAATTTGACATGGAGAAAATTCTTGGTTTTTGCTAAACAAGTTTTTTTTAGTGCTTAAAAAAAAGAAAAAAAGTCATCTAAAATGGTTTATTGCCTGAAAAGCTGTCCTCACAGCAGAGCAAAGGCAGGAGAGCAGAAGTGAAAATGATGCTTTACTGTTGAACGACTGTGTAGAACGGAGGCTACAACTGCAGCTAGCACTCAGGAACAAACAGGCTGCAGCTTACATGTCCCTAAAGATCTGTGGGAGTCAGTTCACAGAACCAGAGGCTGAGACAAATATCAACCTTGTGACTCAAAAACTGTCCACAATCCAGCTTCAGACACCAAAGCTAAAGTCTGATACTCCAAACAAGAAGCTGCTGCTGCTCAGACACTTCTATAGCTTCATGGAGGAGGTCCGGGAGTTTACCAGACACAAACACGCTGGAGTGTAGGACTGACTAGCTAGGAGTCTGTTTTCCTGAACGAGTCTTTAAACACTTGTGACTTTCTGGGCCGTGACTTTTACGTTGTGTAGAAAAATGTGCAAAATTTTAGTTGAAATCACACAGAACTGGTAAACGCCTGAAACTGCAACTTTCCTGTCACCATTTTGTCTAAATGATCTAAATTTGTTGGCGATTTCTCCTTCCTGAACTCAACCAGACGCTCTCCGTTTCTGATCCAGTCCCTCCCAAAGCCGTCTCACGTTCCTCAAACTCTCTAAAACTGGATGAATATCTCTGAACCCCTCTAACGGCTCTATTTATAAATAAAACTCTTAAGCCCTGTAACATGACAGAGAGGCTGTGTGACTCGTACGAGGAAACTCAGATTTGCAAACACAGTAAAAACTCGCCAACAGCTGCAGCTCAGTGAAATTCTGGTTTACTGACAGGTCAGGTCTTTAAAAGTTGAGTTTTGGTGAAAATATTAATACAAATTCATCAATGATGCTGTTACTTTAAGCTCTTCGAATACTCTCAGGTTGGAGAAACAGAGATTAGTCCTGATTGAACATGTCTGAAAACTGCTTTAATCTTAAATATTTTGTACCAGATCATAAATGCTCCATTTTAAAACATCTCCAACCATAAATGTCACATTTTATGGTTTGTGGCCAGAAGCTCACAGGAGCTTAAGTCTGCTGCAAATAATTACAGAATCATAAGTAAATGTTGTCATATGACACTTAAGGTGGAGTATGAAGTAATGTCAGCATGAACTGCTACCAAGTCATTTTCAAGACAGCACACCAGTTTGAACTGGGCCCTACTGAGACTAGCCATTAGCTTGTTCACCTGATCAGAATTCATCTCCATTTCTCCAAACTCAGGTTGTTTATTTGTGATCTATAGCAGACATGTTGTTTTTAAACTTCACCTCTTCAAAGGATCTTCTTGTAGAAAAGTACATTAGTCTCACTTCTTCATAAAATATATTCTCCTTTCTGTTTGGATGAAAATTGTCGAAGATGCTGCTAACAGAACTCACAATGCTGAGCTGTAAAGCAGAGTGCTGTGGTTGGTGTAGAGGTGGACTTGTGGACAGAGACAGGACACAGAGTCTGTGTGTGGACGGCTGCTGTCCCTCAGCACGTCTCACTGGGATGAACTCCAGTTTGGGTTGGCTGCTGCGAAAACTGCTTTTAATAATAAAACTTCTTAATAAACAACCACTGCTGTCAAATAAATATAATAAACATCACTTAAAGAAAATGAAACAAAATGGCCACTTTCAAAAATAACTCAAAGGCATGGTGACGTTTTCAGTCTGCGTAGTCGACTGAATTTGGTCGAAGTGCTGGGGTACTCGTGCAGGTGGCACAATCTGTGGTCAGTACTAAAACAGTCCTCGGTTGTCACGTGATCAAAGAGCACTGAACATGTAGTTACCCCACCCCCCCAACCCTGTGATCAACCCAACTAAAGGGGAACGAGGAGAAGAGCTCAGGCAAATGTGTGGAGGAGATAAGGCTGGTGAGATACCTACATAGGAGAAAAACAGCTGGAAGAAAACGGGGGAGGGTGGGGTGTTCTCCTGAGAACATATATCTCAGATGGGAGGTGAGGGTGGCAGGCAGGATAGAGGGATGGGAGACGGGCATTCTTCTCACGACAGCTTCTTCTCAGGCACTTTTCTTCAGTTTCAGGTTCAGAAGGAGCTGGCGGGGGGCGTGGTCAACCTCTTCCCTATGTAGACGCTGGGAGGAAGCAAAGAGAGAAGATTCAGATCTCTGGATGCTGAAATATTTAAATTTTTAAAAAATAAAAATAAATAAAAAGACACCTTGTGCCATCAGAAGGGGTGACGACTACTACACCAAGTACTTGTAAAGTTCAGAGTTATTTCTGCTTTTTAATGCTGATTTACCATACCATATTTATTTATAGAGCCCATTTAAAACAGCGTGCTTGAACACAGAAAGAGGGCAAATGTAAAAGAGACAAAAGAGCAGTAATCCTATGTTGAAATGAGCCCTCACAATCAAAGAATATACAACAGGCTGGTAAAACATAAAATCAAGAAAGCAACCCAAATTGCAAACACATAAACATTTGGTTGCAATAACAAGATAAAAACAACAGAATAAAAGCAAAAGAGTGATAAAACAGTAAAAGAAAATAAATACAATTTGAGAACAAAGCCTGCTAATTAAAATTTTCCAGACCAAAAGCCATTCTGAAGAGGTGTGACTTAAAGGGGCATTAAGGAAGTTTGACAGCCAAAGCATGTATAGAAATAATACATTTCTTCTTCATACATTCTCCTGCAATGCCCTGATCCTGTAGAATGAGCCCTGGCATTTTTACTGTGATTGCCTGTTTTTCTGTAAAAATCACAGAAAAAGAGAGATGCTCGGGTCGAGCAGGCTGCTTCATGCGCGTTCACGCTCAGGCATAGCCCGTAGCATTCACTATCAGTAGCTTTAGCAGCACAGAGAGAGGTAGTGCCAACTCAGCCACTTTGTCGCTGTTCCTAACGCCTAGTGATGAACCTACGGGCCATTCCCATCTGTACCGGGTCGGCCCGGGCCGGGTAGCGTAGGTTGTTTACATATCTGGGTGGCCTGGCATTTTTCCGGGCCAACCAAGGCTCATTCTCAGCCCTCTTCTCGAGGGGGTCTGCTTCAGGCCGACCAGGGCCAACACGCCCACTGCTGACAGCAAATTCACACCTTCCATTAGAGCAAGCCTCTGATTGGTGGGTAGAATCAGCCCACATGGGCTTAAGACAAGGATGTGTGGAATCAACCGGGCCAGGCTGGGGCCGACCCGGTACAGATGGGAATGGCCCTCTAGATAGCCATTTTCGCTCCGAACCGTTCTTTGAACGTTGTTTCAGCTGTCATTAAGGATATAAAAGCTACAGATAGGGAAGATGTCACCAGCGGTTTAGCTTATCTAGTTAGACATTGGACTCTCATGTAGAAAACCCGGATTCAATTCTGGGTGTGAACATAATTTATTCAGTATTTTTGTTTTACATTAATGGTATATTTTGTTACAGTAAGATGCCCAAATTTTTATTTGACACTCGCCGAACGGCACTGAATTCACAGATAAAAAAGATGTGGGTTCAACTTTCATTTTGGAACAATTTTTCAAGCAAGGGGAGGGAAGCTCTGTGAACACACACACACACACACACACACGGGACTGTCTCAGCTGTTATTTTCGTTAAGGAGTGTGCACGTACAGCATGCGTGCCTCGTGTACAAGCCTAGTATTGAAGCTGCCGTTCCGCTTTTGGCCTGAGGGGGCAATCACGAGCATAAAAATTCAAAACTCCGTAAAGTCCCTTAAAATGTGTAAGTGATGGAGCCAGACGTATTGAGAGTGGAAGTGCATTCCAAAGCTTAGGAGCAGCAAAGGCAAAAGCCCGCTCTCCAAGGGATTTGTATTTCATTTTGAGAATGCGCATAAGGTGGTGACCTGCGGAACGCAGTGAACGGGCTGAGGCGTATTGTGTGAGTAGTTCAGACAGGTAGAGGGGAGCAGTGTTATTGACAGTTTTATATGAAAGCATAAGAACCTTCAATTCTATATGATATGCTACAGGGAGCCAGTGTTAATCAGCCAGAACAGGAGTGATGTGGCACTTTCTTATTTGCTTCAGTGAGAAATCTGGCCGCTGCATTTTGTACCCTCTGCAGACGGTTGAGGAAAGTTGTCCTGACACCTATGAGAGCAGTCGGCAAAGTCAAGTTGCGAGGTAATAAATGCATAATAAATATACTGAATAGTCATGAGAAATCTGAGGCTTTATTCAGTAGGGCTGTAGCGAAGCCTCGACGAAGTCGACGGCTGGATTCTAAAAATTTGTCGACGTCAGATCCGGAAGTCGACGCACCGCGCCCACTTGTTGCATCCCCAGGAGTTTGTAAATAGAGGAGGAATCTGCCTGTTTTTCCTCTAGTTCGCCCTCTTCTCCGCCTTCACTAACATCTCCGCCAAATACCGAAGACCCGGAACAACGTCCGTCCACTACTAGATTATTTTCCTGTTTTGCCCCTTCGTCTCCCGGCAACGGACAACAACTTCCGGGGTCAGATGTGCGCTGCTCCGTCTCTGTCGCAGATGTAGAAAATCACCGGGAGCGCTTCTCCCTTCATTAAGGAGCTTCTTTCAGACATGAGGAGAGCTGTTTTGGTGGTAGCAGTCTCTCCTCCGTGCTGGTCTGTTTGCTGCTGGGTGTGTTCGGTTTATTTAAACTTGGTAACTTGAACTTAACGTTGGTAAAGCTACTGTTAGTATCTTCGCTAACAGCTTCTTGCGTTGGGATAAGCTGTTACGTTTTGGTTTAGAGTTCATCTTTTTTGTGGTGTAGATCTCCCTTTTATTACATTTAGAGTGTTGTGGGTTTTCGGTTTAGTTAAAAATGTAAGACCACTCGCCTCACGCACATAAGTGACCAAAACAAAGCAGCATGGAGACACTCCATCTTCTACCACCTCTCAGGCAGCAGCCTGCACTCCCAAGTTCTACACGTCACCAGAAAACCAACACAATAAACGCAGTGTTATACAAAATGGAAGGCCTGTAGTGTTTATTCTCTTACAGTAAGAATTTATCAATTTTTTTGAGGAATTTATTTGAGATTTTCTGGTTTTTGTTAATTGTGCAATAGAAAAATAATCATTAGATTAATTTTCTAAATAGTCATTAGAATAGTCGACTATTCGATAAAATAATCGTCAGAATAATCGTTTTAAAAATAATCGTTTACCCCCAGCCCTATTATTCAGACTTCAGGTAAACTGGATATTTGACTGAGCAGCACAACCCAGACCATTTCACATGTGGTCTGAGATCAGACATATCTCTGGTGTTTAACCTCCATCGAAGTAACTTCACGTTAGATGACTGGAGCCACAAACATCCTAATTCTGATATGGTGGGGGTAGGGGGGTAAGATCGAATCTTGTTGGCTCTGATTACACAACAACACACTTTCATATGTGTAAAATCCATGTGTGCTGCGTGTGAAGGTCACTTCTGGGTCAAATATGGTTCACACGGGAGCCTGATGGAGGTCACATGATCTAAATTATAACGTGAACAATCAGGTAAAGGAATCAGATCAGCAAAAACTCTGAACTGAGCTTAAAGACCTGCATGGTGTAGTTGCACATCCAGAGATTATTTTCTGTGAGTTTCATTCAATTCCATCATGTGGTTCAAGAGATATTTTGTTATTTTTGCTAACAGGGAGTAGACACAGACACAGGCAAAAACATCATCCCCCTCCTCTCATTTTACAGCTGCTGGTAATCAGCAGAGCAGAATAAAAAGATGCCTTTACACAAGGCTGAGTGTCTTATCACAGCTAAATAAAGTCGGCTTGTCCAGCAGGAGGCGAGCTGATGACTCCCGTGATGCTGAACGTGACTCTGATGGAGGAGCATTGATTACTGGGCCGGCTGAGATGGCAGGTGTGCAGCAGCTGCTCTGCTGACAGGAACCACTAGCTGACTGTCTCTCAGGCTGTGCTTTAACTCCCCCTGCTGGTGGCTTGGTGAAACTAACGAGTCGACTGCTAATTATTTAAATCAATGCTTAAATGCTCGAAGTACAGGGTGAGGAGGAGCAGATTTTTCATTCAGATCTATTAATCGATCCCTTACCAATTAGTAATAGTAATAGTTACAGTTCTTTTGAACATCTTATTCTTGGTTTTCCTAATTCAGATTTCAAAACTGTAAAACCACTCGTTTGTAGTTTTGCATCGTCCACCAGTTTCCTCCGTAGAGTGGCCGGGCTCAGCCTTAGAGATAGGGTGAGGAGCTCGGACATACGGGAGGGACTCGGAGTAGAACCGCTGCTCCTCCGGATCGAAAGGAGCCAGTTGAGGTGGTTTGGGCATCTGGTCAGGAAGCCTCCTGGATGCCTCCCTGGGGAGGTGTTTCGGGCATGTCCTGCTGGCAGGAGGCCCCCGGGTCGACCCAGGACACGTTGGAGAGGTTACATCTCTAATCTGGTCTGGGAACGCCTTGGGGTCCTGCCGGAGGAGCTGGTGGAGGTGGCCGGGGAGAGGACGGTCTGGAGCTCCCTAGTTGGGCTGCTGCCCCCGCGACCCAGACCCGGATAAGTGGAGGAAGACGAGGACGAGGACCACCAGGCCCTTACTCTGAGTTTTTGGATCAGATCTCTGGTTTTTTATGTGATTTGGTGCTGAATACCGATAAGGTCATTGTAGTGGGGGATTTTAACATTCATGTGGACATTGAAAATGATTGCCTCAATGTAGCCTTTTGTAATATATTAGATTGAATTGGTTTTAGCCAAAGAATACATAGCTCCATCCACTCCTCCCATCATGCATTAGACCTTGTGCTGACTTATGGCATAGAGTCTGAGGAAATAACGATATTTCCACATAATCCAGTCCTCTCTGACAACTTTTTGATAACCTTTGAGTTTTTATAACTGAGTTCTCGAGACATGAAAGTAAATTTCACTATAGTCGGTCTCTGTCTGTTGCATCTTTTGAATCAACTGTTCCATCTTTACTCTCTTCAGCCTCTCAGAGGAACGTAGCAGAGGGCAATATTTTCATTTCTAGCCCTTCACAAATTGATGGTCTAGTTCGGAAAAATAGTCTTGTGCTTTATAAAAATACCGGTTTTATATCTGGAAAGGTCACATGAGGCATAGGACATAATTACAAACGACAACGTGTCTTCATGAAAACAGACAGTATCTTATTATTTTTTACAATCTGGACACCAATCCCTCCCAAAGTTGTCTCACATTATCTGATAGATGAAAACTTAAAGGAGGTGGATTAAAAGCGGGTTCCAGACGTCCACGTCAACTCTGGGACTCTTCAGTGAAGATTTGACTTACAAATATTTAGAACATATGTTAAAAGTCCCCCGTTTGCGGTGCATTGATCACACTACATTTCCCATGATGCACCTCAGCATATTTCCTGAGTGTGCCCCGCTGTTTTGCTGACTGAGCAGGTGAAAAAAGTTGAGGTGTTTGTCGGTGTTTCCTGGGTGTATACCTCCTGTGTGCATACTTGTGTGAGTATGGAAGCTGAGCTGAATGTATGTGCACGTATAAACATGGATAGATGTCCTCTATTGTTGTTTATTGTCGTTTGTGGACTGTTTAGTCTGTATAGTACAGATTTACAGAACCCAACGCCATAATGGGGCCTACAGTGTATTGGGGGTGTGTTTGCTTTGCTATTTATCCTAGTCGCTGGACTGGATCTATTAGTGGTGCGTCTCCAATCTTTGAACTGTTGGCCAGTTTATGTTTATGTTTATTCATTTAGGAGACGCTTTTATCCAAAGCGACTTACAATTTATAACCTGTAGGGCATGTTGTGATCTGTGGGGGAAACCGGAGTACCCGGAGGAAACCCACGCATGCAAGGGGAGAACACGCAACTCCACGCAGAAAGGCCGCAGCCGAGTTTCGAACCTGCAACCTTCGTGCTGCGAGGCAACAGTGCTAACCACTGCGACACCATGCAGCCCAGTTGAGCCTGTTAAAGTTAGCTGATATTTATCAGTCTCTGTCGCTTGATAGTGCCATCTGGTGGACGTATTATGGTTGTGTAAATTATGGTATTAGAGTTGCAAAATCATTGTATAGAGTTGTAGATTGACCATCATGTATTGCTGTCTGTTGATCTCTCTCCCCTTTATTTGTATTTTCTAGATAACCACATCACATCACATCCCATGTATAGAGCTCCGGACCCCACGTGACTCTCAGTTAGTAGACGCCATTTTGGCATGCAAAAAAGGTAAACAAACACGGATGTAACCATGAACATGAACGGGATCCGCTTGGATTTTACTTCGTCGGAGTTTACTTCACACTTTAAAACAGAAGAAATCGTTTTATATAGTCAGAAATTAAATAGACTAAACATCTCCGACCCTTACCGTGCCCCTGGGATACTTTTTAAAAATGCCAGAAGCTGTCGGAGCGGGCTTCTTACCGGCACAACACCGGACCTGACCGGGGAACCCCTTGGGATTTACCCGGAGGAGCTGGCTCCGGCGGCTGGGGAGAGGGAAGTCACGCTACTGCCCCCGCAACCCGACTCCGGATACGCGGATGAAAATGGATGGATGGACGGACAAATAACAGATTTACACGTAAGTAGTCTCGGTGAGACAGATAATAGCAATCCAAAGTGCTTTTTATGTGTGATCTGACAATTGATCAACCATTGCTTAAAAATTAAATACAGCTTAGCCGGTTAATTGCTGTCATCATAAAACACGGAAACGGCAGCACGCAGAACTCACAAGGCAATGTTTTACGTGATGTTTACTTGCTGCTATGAGTAATAAGACAGAAAAAGCCACGTCAAAATAAGTTTAGGAAGCCCACTAAGAATCATAATAAAAGCATTTAAAATAAATACCATATACAGCTGAGGAAACGTTGGTTTAAGTACCTGATATGAAGTTGTCGCTGCATAAGCGAAAACCTTTACTCTCGGGGTCCCACAGCTTCATTTTAGCTCGGTCACTAGTGCGTTTTATTACAATGATCCAACGTTTGCGGCGCTCCGGATCTTGGGGAATCCTGTAGATGGCTCATTCCTTATGTCGTCCGCGTCTGTTCTGCATCCTGGGGCACAACAGGAATCTACCATATTTCCTGTTTAATTGAGTTTTCTGACAATAACAAATAGTCCAGCTGCCGGCTTCTGCCTGCCAATATGGCGCCGTTTCGATTTGAACTGTTGCATGCCGGGAAACGTGACGTCAACTCCCGGAGCTCTATACACCCACAGTCACACACATATTGAGGACATCTGTACACACTGGAACAGAATGCTAATAAACAGCTTGAACTGTACCAATGGAGTTGGTTCCGAGAGTTCTTTCTGACCGAGGAAGACTCAGTTGAAGCAAATCAGAAATCAGTGCAGTAAATTTTACAACATGTCTGGATTAAAATCCCACATATTGGAGGCAAACTGGGATTCATTTTCCTGTTCCAAAACAAACTGACAGTTGGATCAACCTAACAACTAAAAGACAACATCTCTAAAGTTGAGCTACAGACCACTCCTTATGGTAAATTAAACCTGAAATGGCAAGAAAATAAATAATTTAAATATATACAACCATAAAGGTGATGTGAGGCACTCTTACCCCAGCCCCAGAGCCAGGATGTGTGATAGCAGCAGCGAGGGGATGAACACTTTGAGGAACTCAGCAGAGAAGATGCCTCCTTTCTTCATGGCGCCGGTCTTCCTCATGCTGAGCGTTACGGAGCGTCGAGGGTGACGGAAATGGAACTCCCTGCAAAAACATCACACACGTTTTTATGTGCACTCTGATTAGACATCTGTGCTTTCGAAGCAGCTTTCCTCTGGTTTATTTAACACTCAGAAAAGCGGTCTGTCCAGTTGTGTTTATGTGACTGACTAGTTAAGAGCCTAACAGTGTTTAAACTAATGTCTGAATGTTTCAGAAATAATAACATTAAACTCTTTATGATCTTCTCTTTAAATATCTCAACATTTTTGTAATACTCTATGTTGATTTGAATATTATGAAAGTAATTTAGGTAACGAGCTGCCACTGCTGGAATAAATCTACTTCCTAAGAGGTGAACTCTGGTTACGTTACGTTATGATGAAATAATCAGAAACCCTCAGCTGAAGGACTTTAAGCGCAGTTATAGTCTAATATATATTTTAAAGGAGGACAAAACACTTGAACAAAGTGAACATAGATCCTGAGATCCAGCACTCTGAAGTGTGAAATCATTTTTGTATTTGAGGCCGACACCTGGAGTCTTCAGCTTTAATCGGACTGTTTCACCTGTGAGTTTGAACGCCTCTGTCGCTTAATGATCGACCACTTTCTCTGCACAAACACGAACACACACACACACACCCACCCCGGACACAGAGACGGTTTGTTTACCGAGCAGAGACTTACTTAGGGGGAATGTTTTCTGGTCGACTGGACCAGTCAGCAACCCAGTCTGCATCCTTCATCAGGATGTCCATGTCCCTCTCCTTGTCCAAGATGTCCTCTTCTGACTGAACAAACAGATGTTATTTAGGAACGGCACAACGAGGTTTTCGTTTATTACATGTTTGTGAGGTGGGACAGAAAAACATACAAATATCAGATCTGCATCCGATCCTAAAGGTGAAAACAAAAGGTGTGTGAACAAATGTTACATATAAATTTAAAAAAATACAAATCTACTCTTGACGATGCAGCCGTCTCCATGGAAACTACAGGCAGCAGTTGTCATTTGCATGTTCACACACAGCAACTGAGGTCAGGTTGCCACAGCAACAGACTGATGGTAAGGCTCTTACCTGGCTGTCTCTTCTGCCGATCATGTCCACATCAAAGATGATCTGTCCTGCATCCTGGGGGGAGTGGGGTCGGGGGGGGCTGTGGAGTCAAACCAGAGTCTCCGTCAGCTAAAACTGAATAACTCCAGGGACTACAAAGCATTATTTACACAAGTGAAAGGTGTCACTTCTGGGCTTGGGTGGATGGATAAAAATCCTACAGGGAAAAAGAATAAATCCCTAGTAGGAGGACAGCCACGCTGTGACAGAAGTGGTTTTAGGACACATCCTTTGGTTTCAGTGTTAAAAACTCTAAAAGAACTAAAAAGCTCATTTTTAAGCCAGCATCTCACCGGGCTGCGACTGTTCAGACGTGTTTTGTCAGGGTTCTCTGCTTTTGTCAGATATTTTTTCTCCTGAAATTGTCCCAACTTCATCTTAGATTCTTGATTAATAGAGAAGTGGGAGAGCAAGCTAACCGAGACAAACTAACTGGGACAAAACATACGATAATGTGTGTTTGGTCTGCTGCAACCATCCTTGGTAATAAAACTCAAGATTGCTGCAAAGCCTGATTAGTCACCTTGAGGGAAGCTTAGATAGCATCCCTCACAGAAAGGAAAACAACATCATCATTAAAACATGAATAAAATAGAAGAAAACACTAATAAAAACAAAAAAGATCATAAAACAAATGAAACCTTCAGTCTGAAGTGGAACCTGTAAGGACCACTCATCTGTGGAATGAGAAACAGCTAAATGTGTGTCGCACAGAAAAAAAAAGTCCCAAAATCCCCGACAATATTATCCTCTCAGTGTTTACTAGAGGTGTGAGTCCCCACTGACTCGCATCTTCAAGATTAACGATACGGTGAAACCCTGCTGATGATTTTTAATAATTTGACAATGAATTTACAAGCAGCATCTGGTTTTTAAACATCGTCACAATTTTCCCCTCTTTCTCGTTGAAGGACATATTTGATCCTCTATTGTTTCTGATTAATAAATATGTTCAAGATGAAAAGACAATGCACTTCATCAGTGATATTTACATATTATACATATTTTATTGTGACAATACTCAGTTCAAATAATCTGAAAAAAGAACCATCAATGTGACTTTCTGCAAAAAGCAAAACATTTTCATCCATGAGGTTCAGACAGTCACTCTGCTCAGGAAAGTATACCAGCAGAATCAGAGAACTATTAGAAATCATCATTTAATTATTAGAATTATAACGAAAAGCTGCTAGCTTGAAAATATTTATAAATACTGTAATGATCCATAAGGGTGACTGTTACTGTTCCTTTAAGAGAAAAGTGAACGCTGGAGAAGCAGGGAGATGTGAGTTTACCTCAACTGTTTATTGGACTTCTCTGAACCACCGTTGAGGGCAAAACGTCATTCTGTCTGAATGTCTTGAATTGTTTTAAAAGTGCCAGAAAAGTACAAGTGACACTCAAAATAATCTGAATGTGGTGCAAAATTTCCTTTGTTCAGTAATTCTACTTAGAATATTAAACTAATATATGAGACAGACTCATTCCATGCAAAGCCAGATATTCCAGCCTTTATTTGTTATAAATGTGATTATTAAGGCTTACAGCTGATGAAAACCCCACATTCAAAATCTCAACTAGAATATTGTGAAAAGTGTCACACTCTAATCAGCTAATGAATCTCGAACATCTGCAAAGGGTTCCTGAGTCTTTAGATGGTCTCTCAGTCTACGATGAATCACTGAAATAAATGAACTTTTGCTCCATATTCTAATTTTCAGTTTCCCCTGTGAGATGTTGTTTTTGTTCCAGCTGGTTGAATCGATGCTGATGACATCAGACTAACAAACAAACTCAGGTGACTCCGACAGCTAACCCTGATAAGGTCTGCTCTATCTCAACTTTGAGGATGGGGGAGTGCATGATGTGGCCACAGGAAGATGAAAGGTCAGGTTTTCTCCTTGAACATTTAAAAAATACAAACCAGATGTGGGTGAATCAGGGGGAATCTGCTTATATCTGGAAGCAAAAATCAAACCACCAGAAATCTTTCTTCCTTGTGTTTATTCTAACAGCACCTGTCACAGGATGAGTTGCTGCGGCTCGACTCATGTTGGGCGTCCAACAGTATCTTCTCCATGTCTCCGTTGTGGATTGATGATGAGGAGGGGACGTGCTCCAGTCCCCCTACTAGGGCCTCCTCTTCCTCCACCTGAGGGAGAGGCAGCGGAAGCTCCTGGACCTGAACTCTGTTCATCTCCAGCTCCACCCAGGACCCTGCAAGACACAAGAACAATCCTTTTATCCATGCTCACATTTCTTCCAGGATCTTTTTCATATAAAGATTAGGTTTTTCTTCACAGACAGAAAAATATAAAAGAATTACGCTCACTGGCCACTTTATTGGGTACACTTGTCCAATTGCTCATTAACGCAAATTACTTATAAGCCAATCACATGGTGGCAACTGAATGCATTTAGGCATGTTGACATGGTCAAGATGTCTGCTACAGTTCAAACTGAGCAGCGGAATAGGGAAGAAAAGTGATTTAAGTGACTTTGAAAGTGGCATGGTTGTTGGTGCCCGACGGGCTGGTCTGAGTATTTCACAAACTGCTGATCTTCTGGGATAGTCACACACAACCATCTCTAGGGTTTACAGAGAATGGTCTGAATAAGGGAAAACCTCAAGGGAGAGCAGTTCTGTGGGTGAAAATGCCTCATTAATGCTAGGGCCATTAATGGCCAGACTGGTATGAGCTGATAGAAAATCAACAGTAACTAGAATAACCACTCTTTACAAACAAGGTATGAAGAAGAGCTTCTCTGAACACAAACGTTTAACCTTGAGGCAGATGGGTTACAGCAGCAGAAGACCACACCAGGTGCCACTTCTGTTGGCTAAAACAGGGAACTGAGGCTACAATTCATACAGGCTCACCAAAATTGGACAATTGAAGAATGGAAAAATGTTGCCTGGTCTGATGAGTCTTGATTTCTTCTGCAACACCGGATGATAGGGTCAGACTTTGACACCAACAACATGAAAGCATGGATCCATCCTGCCTTGTATCAACGGGTCAGGCTGCTGGTGGTGGTGTAATGGTGTGGGGGACATTTTCTTGGCACACTTTGGCCCCTTTAGTACTAACTGATCATTGCTGCAACGCCAGAGTCTACCTGAGTATTGTTGCTGACCATGTCCATCCCTTTATGACCACAGGGTACCCATCTTCTGATGGCTATTTCCAGTAGGACAATGCATCATGTCATAAAGCTCCAATCATCTCAAGCTGATTTCTTGAACATGACAATGAGTTCACTGTACTCAAACGGCCTCCCCAGTTACCAGATCTCAATCCAATAGGGCACCTTTGGGATGTGGTGGAACGGGAGATTTGCATCATGGATTTGCAGCTAACAAGTCTGCAGCAACTGCGTGATGCCATCATGTCACTATGGACCAAAATCTGACGAATGTTTCCAGTACCTTGTTGAATCTATGCCACGAAGGATTAAGGCAGTTCTGAAGGCAAAATGAGGTCCAGCCCGGTACTAGCTAGGTGTACCCAATAAAGTGAATGTATTTTCTAAAGCAGTTGTGAAACAGCAAATGTTTAACTTGTGACTGATCAGCTGTTTGCTCTTCTGGAAACATCCTAAATAAACTAAATGTCAACCTAATATTGTCCTTCTACACAAGAACAAACCCCAGATCTTGGCTCAGAGATTTGAATCACCATCAAATGTATCACATAAATGCCACTGACTCTTGGTAGCCTTACCTCCAACACTTTAACTACTTCATTTATTTGTTAGGGCCCGGTCACACATGACCCAGAGGCTGGACTGGAGGTTTCCTACTCTTGGTTTAAAAAGGCCTTTGTGGTGTCGCTCTGCTGGTTAAAAAGCTTAAAGTCAAAGTTTCAAACCAAAGTTGGAACATCTAGCCTGGCCTGTCAGACTCGTCCTCTGTTTAATTCTACACAGAATTAAACAGAGGATGAGTCTGGCAGGATAGGCTATGGAAAATCATGAATGCAGGTAAAATATTAACCCTCTGATGCATGAATTATGAAATCTTCAACCAAGATTTTTTAAACAATTTTTTTCATTCATCTTTAGGTGTGAATGAAACAAATTTCAACAAATATTTTTTGTAATATTTTGTTAATTTACAAATAATTTATTACATGTCCATCTCAGTGGACAGCGTGCATTCTGAACATGAAATATGTTGGCTTGACTTACTGAAGTCGAAATGGAGGGGCTCAAATGCAACAAAGTCTTCAACAGCTGTGCTTAGTAGCAAAAATAAAGAAATAACAATTTTGAGTACCTGTCCACTGTAGTGACCATTATGCACCAAAGGGTTAAGATCAACTTAAACATGAGAAACAGGTCAAATAAAACTCAACAGCATGCCCAAGATGACTAAGTTAAAGTAAAAATTTATTTTACATCAAAATGTAAAAAGATGAGGCATTCCTTACAAAATAAAGTCCAACCGTTGAGAAAAATGTAAACTAAACTTTTGGAAAACAAAATAACCTACTGAAAGTGCACCTTGTTGTCATGAACCCCACTGTGTTTGTTGTGGAGTTTTCAATGAGTAAAGTAGAAAATATCATTTAGACATTTTACTTTTTTTTTATTTTGGGTGAAATTTTATTACCACAACAGCGGAACTGACTAAAATTCCTTTAGATCTGTACAAATAGGTCTCAAACATCCACACATACCTGAAAAATGTGTTTTTTTTTTAACTTATTTAAGCATTTTTGTTTGTTTGTTTAGTTTTGAAATTAAAGTTGACACAAAGTAAAAAAAAAAGTGCCTTTTGAACAAGTGGATCTAGTTTGATGTTGCAAAAATATTAAACCCAAATCTTTCACGTCTTCAAACATTCCTTAGTTGTACCACAGCTGGAGACGAGTGTCTGTGTTCTGATTACAGATAAGGACTTTAATCTGTTCCAATAAACAAACTCATATCCTGTTCAGGGACAAATTTCCAATACAAATCTGGGCATTTCCTATATTCATCACTAAAACTTAATCATGGAAGAGGATGTTGATGTGAAGTGTGCTCGTTTCTTTTCCACGCCATTACAGAGAAGACCAGGTTGTGTTTCTGTTAAATAAAAAGTATCCGCCCCGTTATTATGTCCCGGTTTAGCCAATTATGATCCTGTCACCGTAGTTATAATTTCTGACAGTAATAGGATTTACAGAGTGTCCATTATACACACTACATGAGGAGGCCAGAGGGGAGTGAGACAGACAGTTATTTCCTGGATCTGAGCTGGAATGAGGCAACAAGTCAGTCAGAGTAAACTTCTATTTATTGCTGTGTGATGAGGTGGCAGTAAATGCTCATCTGAGTGTGTGCTGTGTTTGGAAACCGTGGCTGGGAAATGTAACGCTCCCCGGATTGTACGTGAGCTCCAGCATGGACCGTCTGCTGGAGGCACAGCCTGCCAGAGCTGCATAACAAATACGGAGGAGGAGCAGGTTAGCTTCAGGATGGGGTGGGGGTTCAGACCTCACCCTATATCAAAACACATCTCCTTAAAAATAAGCAATGAGGAGGATCTCTAAGCAGGACACAAATAAATATGATGATGTTCAGACGAAGAGGCCAGTAATGGAGATGCCCTCCATCCCCGATCGGGCACAAACTCACTCATCCTGTGGATTACACAGCATATTGCAGGCCATTGTCCTCACTCCGTGGACTAAAACCACGTTACCATGGCAGCAAGGCTTCCGAACACTCTAGCCAAAGAGACCACCACGTCAACTGTTGGGACGAGTTTATAACAGAGATGTGAGGTGACCTGTGGCAGAAACTGGACTAAAGCTATCCCAGTGCATTATATCAGGGGTTCCCCACCACAGTACCATGAGCCAGCACTGGTTGGTACATTATTTGAAACAATAAAACTACAAAAATACGCACAGAAGACCTGGGATAACAGCATATAATAAAAAAAAATTCTGATCATCTATCATCTTTCATGCCAGAGTTCTGAACTACTAGCATCTTACGTTGAGAATAAGGGTGTGTATTGGCAAAAATCTGGCAATAAGATAAATCTCACAATACAACGTAAATCAGGTGTCACCAACTCCAGTCCTCGAGGGCCACCATCCTGCTAGCTTTCTGTGTTTCCTGCTCTACCACACCTGGGTGGAGTCATTTAATCCTCTCCTTAACTTTGCACAGGCCTGTTAATTACTCATTCATTTCCATCAGAGGTGTAATGAGGTGTCACCCCGGCTTTACACTGGAGCCGTCAGCAGCGCGAGTCGGCCGCGTCTCAGGAGCAGCATGTCGCGGCCTTTACGCGCCGGTTCTATTTTCTACGCGCGACGCCTCTGAAATGGGTCAAGTTCGACATTTTTGGGGAAGGAAAGACAGGAAATCAGACGCCAAAATGGAGAGGAGCTCCCGAGATTTTCAGAATAAAGAACGTACTGCCTTCCGGTTGCTTTACTTTAAAAAAGGTTACCAACTGTGCGGCCCCGTGAGAAGTTATCACCTAGCTAGCGGTCTCCTTTGTTTTTCAGGTCCGTATTTGCGATTATAAAACGGACAGAACATAAAACACAAACATTTTGGGGCCATGTTGTAGTTTTCTCCTGCTTGTTGTTGTGTTTACTGACGAAGTCACTCTGACTTCGTGCTCGGTCGGTGACAGCTGCTCCCCTGCTGCTTCGCATCTCGTGGGAAGGGCCAAGCAGCAGCTTACGCGAGCAAGACATGCTGCTGCAGTAACGTACTGCTGACAGCTCCTGTGGAAACCCGGGGTCAGGCCGGGTCGGACTGGGGGGCAGACAGAGCCACTTTGATGTTGGTTTATGAGGGTATGATCAGGTCGGCCTTAGATTATGGGGGTTTCCTGTATGGTTTGGCTGCGCCTTCCACCCTGAAGCAGCTGGATGTGTTGCAGGCAGCGGCTATGGGGGTGTGTACTGGGGCGTTTTGGTCGTCCCCGGTGGCAGCCCTCCTTGTTGAAGCTGTTGGTGTCTATGACAGAGTGTAGCCAGGTTTGGCTGTAGGCATAGTGTTGCTGTGGCAGCAATACGCCGCGAGGCGTCCAGTCTGCCTTACCCAAAGAACAAGAATCAGGTGTGTAGAAACAGCTAACGTGTGCAGGATGTTAGCCCTCAAGGACCGGAGTTGGTGACTCAAGGTGTAGATGGCATTGCGTCATTAAAAGACAGTATTTGTAATTTTTAAAACTGAGTTTAACTGGAAAACCCAGGCAAGACTCTTCCAAGACACATCCAGAGTTATCACAAGATTTCATTGTTCCATCAAAATAAGCTGGTAAAGACTACTGCCACCTAGTCGCCGGAGTTTAAATTGCACCACATAAAATTATTAGAGCATATTTTATTTGTTTATTTATTTATTTGGGACAGTGCACAGTGTTTGCTTGTAAATTCTCCCAAAAAATTATAATAATAAATCAATGCACTGCATTCAAATATTGATCCGGTACATCAAATATGGTGATTTTCAGTGTATCGATATAAGTGATTAAGTCATTGCCGTGAATTCAATGCCTTTCGGCGAGTCTCAAATAAAAATGTGGGCGTCTTATTACTGTAAAAAAATATATCATTAATGTAAAAAAGAAACTCCTAATCACAAGTTATGCTCACACCTGGAATCATACCCAGGCTTTTCGCATGAGAGTCAGACATCTTACTAGGTGAGCTAAAGCACCAGTGACATTGAATTTATCTATAACGTTTATATCGTTGATGACAGCTGAAACAACGTCAATCCAAAGAACAGTTCGGAGCGAAAATGGCTATTTTGTTGCTAATTTGCAGGAAATATCTAGAAGAAAGTTCTACAAAAAGTAGCTAAGGGTCCTCTGAAATGTAGCTAGGATTGTCACTAGGCGTTAGGAACAGCGACAAAGTCGCTGAGTTGGCACTGCCTCTCTCTCTGCTGCTAAAGCTACGGATAGCAAATGCTACGGGCTATACCTGAGTGTGAACGCGTATGAAGCAGCCTGCTCGACCCGAGCATCTCTCTTTTTCTGTGATTTTACAGAAAAACAGGCAATCAAAGTAAAAATGCCAGGGCTCATTCGACAGGACCAGGGCATTGCAGGAGAATGTATAAAGAAGAAATTTATTATTTCTATACATGCTTTGACTGTCAAACTTCCTTACAGTCCCTTTAAGCCAGAAAAGATCTACAGACAGGTCTTGTCTAAAACCATATGGAAATACATAACACTTGTTGCTTTGTATTATGTAAGAGAAGATGTAGGCACAGACTGAGCATAATGGGCATCCATGGCCAATAATTTGGTTATTAGACATTTTAAAGTTTTTTTTAATCCAGTATAAACATCAATATTTCCTGTCATCAGATTTGACATGGAGAAATAAACTTTCATGTACTCTGGAACAGCTGAGAAATGTGATACTTCCCCCATATTACTCATGTCCAAAACTTCTGTCCCCTTGTCGTTGTGTCCATAAATAGCATGCCAAATATAACAGCTTTAATATGTTTACACGTTTTAGAGCGTTTTGTGGATTAGAATGACTGTAATACAAACATTTTCGTAAATTATCAAAATTATTATGCGCCGATTTAATCAAATTGGACATCTTCCATCGAGCCTTGTTGACAAGTCTAAAGCACACCCACAGCCTCTGTATTGATCGCTGATTGGCTCCGTTGCCCGTCATTCAAGCTTCCTGAAAGATTATTGGTTCAGCTACTGTCAATAAACACACGGAACACAACGTTCTAGTTCCTCCCCCTTCAGTAAGAACCGAACTCGCGGAGAAAAATACATACTTGCCGAATAAACAACTCTTATTGTTGAAATTATAACAGCAGACGCCTTTCGGATACGAGTAAAATTCATCAAGACGCTTCAGAAGAAAAGAGGCACGCACACATGCACAAAGCGTCAGTGTGTTCTGAAGCTCTAAGCTCAGTAGCATTTAGCTTACCGTTAAGCCCCGAGTCTCCGTTGCTTTCTGTGGAAGTAACGTTAGCAGCGTCGGACATTGTGGCTGGCAAACAGGGTGGGTTGCATTAAGGGCTCAAGTCGATGCAAAACGGCCACTGCTATCTCTACACATTCAGGCGTGCTTTGATACAACAGCGCCGACTTGTCACCAGCTCGGTGCCTCAGAAAATAGCTAACTGTCCTGGCTGAAGCACCGCTGAAGGGATTTGTTTTCGTCGGTTAGCTGACATAGGAGCAGCAAGCACGAGCCAATCACAGCTCCTCAGAGGCGGAGTGCTCACTGACGTATCACCAGTGACAAGTGTGGCAGGTTGTTGTAATATATAATCAAATTATTTCGTTCTTATTTCTTTGATATTTGCCTATAAATTAATTGTGAAATATCAATAAGATACATACTTAAAGTAAAACTGAGATTAGAGTAGGATCAAATGAATTTGATTAATTAAGATTCCTCCTTGAACTTATTTAAAGAGATTTGCAACTTTCTCATATTTTTAAATCATCAATTATTGAGCCAGTATGTGCTAAAACGACCCTTTACATGTTTTCTTAAAGGCCACCCAGCCCCCATCACCCACTGTGGCCAGAATATTCCACTTGCAACTTCAAACTGGCAAGCCTGCCAGTTTGAAGTTGCAATTTTTACGAAGTCCCAACAGAAGGCTGTAAAAATTGAGCTAACATACATGGTGCTGCAGTCTGGTTCCAGCAAGTTTCCTACATGTTTTAGATCATGAGCACCGCTGAATTGTTTAGTTTCATGATTAATTTTGTAGACACTAGGACAGCTGGGGAGACATTTCAGCTGTTAAAGTACTCACTCCTGGTCCTTGAGAGCCAGTATCTAGCATGTTTTCCTCGTTTCCATAGGCGTCATTTTAACCGGGGACGCCAGGGACATGTCCCCGGCAAAATTTGTGATTGGCAGCTGTCCCCCCCCCCCCCCCCCCCTCCCCCACTTTCAAAAAAGCCTGCTGATGAGGATTTTTGTTTTACCAGCTCAGATCTTATACCAGGGGTCGGCAACCTGTTCCCATCAAAGAGCCATTATTACCCATTTCCCACGGTAAAGAAAACACCGCAGCAGCCACAGCGTTGTGGGCGGGGCCTACCCTCAGACAGCAGAGCGCTGCTCACAACAGGTGACAGCAGCCGGGGGCATCGCACCCGTGGGGGATTCAACACCCACACTTTTCCAGCTGTTTTGCTCACCTCCACGCCAATCTGGTTTCTTTACGTCGCACACTCACTCTGTTTGCCTCATCTCCTTCTTCACCTCCCGCTTCTAACAGCCGATGTCAGGTTTCCAGGAGAGCAGGGGAGGGACGGAAGAGCTCGACTGAATTCATAATTTTACATCTTGACATTAGCTGTACAAAGTCTGAGTTTGATAAAGTGAAGAACAACAATTTGCAGAGGTTTATAACAGGCGTGGCGTCAGGTTTTCATTTTTGGGTGGGCCACGGTAATTTTGGACGAACCTTAATAAGCAGTGACTTAGTGAAGCAGGCAGGTCGCGCTAGAAATTTTAGTTTAAAAAGACGTCATAAATGTGTTCCCCCGTCCTTTTTATTTATAAAATGTGAAGTAAAAACTCACAATTTAATTTTCATTCATTTGTCATTAATATGTAGTCTACACCCATGCGTTAAGTGGACCATCTTCCAATAAAAGCAAAGCATCCCCACCTCTCCAAATGCGTAAAATGTGCATCAGCCGCTAGTTAGGCGCGCTGTGCGCACCATCAGCTGATCAGCCCAGACAATATCAGAGCAAATAGAGAAAGAATAGATGATGATTCTGTCTGGACGTGGATGGAGATTACATTTTACAGCAGCCTGATCATCATTTAAAAACGTAAACCATCACCTGGCTTCTAGTCCACGCTATCAGCATTATTTTAATTGGTGTGTGTGTGTGTGTGTGCGTGTGTGTGTGTGTGTGTGTGTGTGTGTGTGTGTGTGTGTGTGTGTGTGTGTGTGTGTGTGTGTGTTTTCCACTTCAAACACTGGTCTAACCAACCAGACCAGCGTGTCCAGTAACACATTAATGTTACAATTAAACTTGATTAACCCCAGAGCCATGCACACTGCACTGACTGTCAATGAGGGGGAAACGATTTAATCGGATCCTTTTCTCTTCAACATGGTTTAATGTAGTTTCATTCAGTACAAACTTTAGTTACACCAATCTAACGAGACAGAGCCTGGATTTGTATTCTGAACAGTTTAAACATGTTTAAAACGGAGACATGCGTGACGCGTCTAAAATTCGCACCTGCTCCGCTATTATGGAAATTACACTAACAAGATGAATAACCTCCTCCTTGAACCGTCACCTTATCGTGGTGGAGGAGTTTGAGTGCCCTAATGATCCTAGGAGCTATGTTGTCTGGGGCACTTAGTGCCCCTGGTAGGGTCTCCCATGGCAAATTGGTCTTAGGTGAAGGGTGAGACAAAGAACGGTTCGAAGGATCTTTCATGGCGGTTAAAACGAAGAGTCGGAGTACCCGGCCCGGAGGGTTACCGGGGTCCCACCCTGGAGCCAGGCCTGGGGTTGGGGCCCGTGAGCGAGCGCCTGGTGGCCGGGCTTTCGCCCATGGGGCCCGGCCGGGCCCAGCCCGAACCGGATACATGGGCTCGTCCAACTGTGGACCCACCACCCGCAGGAGGAACATGAAGGGTCCGGTGCAATGCGAATCGGGTGGCAGACCAAGGCGGGAGCCTTGGCGGTCCAATCCCCGGACAAGAAAACTAGTTTTTGGGACATGGAACGTCACCTCGCTGGCGGGGAAGGAGCCGGAGCTTGTGGCAGAGGTTGAGCGGTACCGGCAAGATATAGTCGGACTCACCTCGACACATTGCATTGGCTCTGGAACCCGAGACCTGGAGAGGGGTTGGACACTCTACTTTGCTGGAGTTGCTCCGGGTGAGAGGCGGAGGGCTGGGGTTGGCTTTTTGTTAGCCCCCAGACTCTCTGCCTGTGTGTTGGGGTTTACCCCGGGGGACAAGAGGGTAGCTTCCTTGCGCCTTCGGGTCGGGGAACGGGTCCTGACTGTTGTTTGTGCTTATGGGCCAAATATCAGTTCAGAGTACCCACCCTTTTTGGAGTCCCTGGGACGAGTGCTAGATAGTGCTCCATCAGGGGACTCCATTGTCCTGCTGGGGGACTTCAATGCTCACGTGGGCAATGACAGCTTGACCTGGAGGGGTGTGATTGGGAGGAACGGCCCACCTAATCTGAACTCGAGCGGTGTTTTGTTATTGGACTTCTGTGCAAGCCGCAGTTTGGCCATAACGAACACCATGTTCGAACATAAGGATGCCCACCGGTACACTTGGTACCAGGGCAGCCTAGGTCACAGGTCGATGATAGATTTTGTAGTCGTATCATCTGACCTGCGGCCGTATGTTTTGGACACCCGAGTGAAGAGAGGGGCGGAGCTGTCAACTGATCACCACCTGGTGGTGAGTTGGATCAGATGGCAAGGGAACATGCCGCGTAGACCTGGCAGACCCAAACGCATAGTGAGGGTCTGCTGGGAACGCCTGGCAGAAGAACCTGTCAAGACGGTCTTCAACTCCCACCTCCGGCAGAGCTTTGACCACGTCCCGAGAGCAGTGGGGGACATTGAGTCCGAGTGGGCCTTGTTCCACTCTGCGATTGTCGAGGCGGCTGTTGCTAGCTGTGGTCGTAAGGTGGCCGGTGCCAGTCGTGGTGGCAACCCCCGTACCCGCTGGTGGACACCAGAGGTTCGGGGAGCCGTCAGGCTGAAGAAGGAGGCCTACAGGGCGTGGCTGGTCTGTGGGTCTCCGGAGGCAGCAGACAGGTACCGGATAGCCAAGCGGGGTGCAGCAGTGGCAGTTGCCGAGGCAAAATCTCGGGCGTGGGAGGAGTTTGGTGAGGCCATGGAGAAAGACTATCGATCGGCTCCAAAGAGGTTCTGGCAAACTGTCCGGCGCCTCAGGAGAGGAAGGCAGCAACTCGCTCACACTGTTTACAGTGGGGATGGGGAGCTGCTGACGTCAACTGAGGCTATAGTCAGACGGTGGAAGGAATACTTTGAGGAGCTCCTCAATCCCACCAATGCGCATTCCGAGGAGGAACCAGAGCTGGGAAGCCTGGGGATGGACTGTCCGATCTCGGGGGCAGAAGTTGCTGAGGTAGTCAAACAACTACACAGCGGCGGAGCCCCGGGGGCGGATGAGGTTCGTCCTGGGTATCTCAAGGCTATGGATGTTGTAGGGCTGTCATGGTTGACACGTCTCTACAACATTGCGTGGTCATCGGGGGCAGTTCCTAGGGAGTGGCAGACCGGGGTGGTGGTCCCCATCTTTAAGAAGGGTGACCTGAGGGTGTGTTCCAACTATAGGGGGATCACACTCCTCAGCCTCCCTGGAAAGGTCTACGCCAAGGTACTGGAGAGGAGGGTCCGATCGATAGTTGAATCTCAGATAGAGGAGGAGCAATGTGGTTTTCGTCCTGGCCGTGGAACTGTGGACCAGCTCTATACCCTTGCAAGGGTGATGGAGGGGGCATGGGAGTTTGCCCAACCAATCCACATGTGCTTTGTGGATTTGGAGAAGGCTTATGACCGTGTCCCCAGGGGCACCCTGTGGGGGACGCTCCAGGAGTATGGGGTGGGTGGCTTTCTGTTAAGGGCCATTCAGTCCCTTTACCAGAGGAGCGTGAGTTTGGTCCGCATAGCCGGTAGTAAGTCGGACCTGTTCCCAGTGAGGGTTGGACTCCGCCAGGGCTGCCCTTTGTCACCGGTTCTGTTCATCACTTTTATGGACAGAATTTCTAGACGCAGCCGTGGTGTGGAGTGTGTCGAGTTTGGTAGCAGGAGAATCTCGTCTCTGCTTTTTGCGGATGATGTGGTCCTCCTAGCTTCATCCAGCTCTGACCTTCAGCTCTTGCTGGGTAGGTTCGCGGCCGAATGTGAAGCGGCTGGGATGAGGATCAGCACCTCCAAATCTGAGACCATGGTTCTCGACCGGAAAAGGGTGGCTTGCCACCTCCGGGTCGGGGGAGAGGTCCTACCTCAAGTGAAGGAGTTTAAGTATCTCGGGGTCTTGTTCACGAGTGAGGGTAGGAGGGATCGGGAGATCGACAGGCGGATTGGTTCGGCGTCTGCAGTGATGCGGACGCTGAGCCGATCTGTCGTGGGGAAGAGGGAGCTGAGCCAGAAAGCCAGGCTCTCGATTTACCGGTCGATCTACGTCCCAATCCTCACCTATGGTCATGAGCTTTGGGTAATGACCGAAAGAACGAGATCGCGGATACAAGCGGCCGAAATGAGTTTCCTCCGTAGGGTGGCCGGGCTCAGCCTTAGAGATAGGGTGAGGAGCTCGGACATTCGGGAGGGACTCGGAGTAGAACCGCTGCTCCTCCGGATCGAAAGGAGCCAGTTGAGGTGGTTTGGGCATCTGGTCAGGATGCCTCCTGGACGCCTCCCCGGGGAGGTGTTTCGGGCATGTCCTGCCGGCAGAAGGCCCCCGGGTCGACCCAGGACACGTTGGAGAGGTTACATCTCCAATCTGGTCCGGGAACGCCTTGGGGTCCTGCCGGAGGAGCTGGTGGACAAGGCCGGGGAGAGGACGGCCTGGAGCTCCCTAATTGGTATGCTGCCCCCGCGACCCGGACCCGGATAAGCGGAGGAAGACGAAGACGAAGACGAAGAAGATGAATAACATGAAATTATTTTAGGCATAGACAACATTTCCCACACTTTTCAAAAGCTTGCAACGCGCCTGATCGCTCGTGTACGTCTTAAGTATCTTTCATTAGACGATAATCAATAAAACGATTTATATAAAGTGGATCCAGAAGTTGTAGCCCATTCCTGCCGACAATATTTTGATATTTTTCACCCTGTTGGTGATTTTACTGAGCAGGTGCCACTTTTGTCATACGTTTCTTTTTAAAACATGTTTAGACTGTTCAGAATACAAATCCAGGCTCTGTCACGTTTGATTGTTGTAATTAAACTTTGTAGGTGGGGAAGGTCAGAAAGCGCATATGATTACGCACAAGCGTGACGCGTCAACCCGGTCTCACAGTAAGACCGGGTTGGACCTGTTCAGGTTTACGCAGACAATCTTTACATTTAGAATTGGCATACAGATGTAAAATTAATGTAGTAAAATATAAAGCATTTTATTTAAATATCCATACATTATTTTACAAGCACAGAGAGCCGCATCAGATGGATGGAAGAGCCGCATGCGGCTCCAGAGCCGCGGGTTGCCGACCCCTGAGCTAGCCTACTTTATTGTCCCCAGCAATTTTTAAACCCCACTCAAGTGTATGGTTATTGTCCCCAGCAATTCTGAAAACAAACTGACGCCCTTGCTCGTTTCTCTACTCTAACACACCTAATTCAGGTGTTGAATCACCAGCAGAGTTAGTAAGGAGCGTTTTAGCACCATTGACTTGCGTTATTGTTTCAATCTTCCGGGGTCCAAGTAGATGGGTGGGACTTAGACGTCCTATGACTCCGTACCATCTTCTCGTGCCTTCTCTCCTTTTGAACCCTGCTTTTTATGGGGAGAAAAAAGTTTCAAAAGATTTGTGTGTGTGTCTAGATTTGTACATGTGTATCTAAATTTGTCGTGTGTATCTAGATTTGTGTGTGTAACTCTTGATTTGTAACTTGTGTTTACATTTTCGTGTGTAACTTCAGCTCTTACACATACAAATCATTGAACAAACACACACACAGACGCACACACACATAAAATGTCTGAAATGGTCTAAAGTAATAGCAGTCTAGCTCTCTCATAACTAGACTGCAAAGTGTGCACGTTTAACATTTACTTCATAGGAAAGATCACCATAGGGAGCCTAAGTCTCCTCCCTTTCTGGTCGGCTCATGAGTGCCCAGAAGAACAAAAAAATTAACGCAAGTCTCCGGGGCTAAAAGCTATTTTCTAATTCGCTTTGCCTTATGCCCTGGATACCATACCATACCAATTTATTTATAAACCACCATTTCACAATAGCATGGCAGCTAACCAAAGTGCTGTAAATAAAAGAGCCAAATGCTTGAACATATTAGCAAAACACAATGAAAGAATGAAAATCTTTCATGGCCAGCCTAGGCACGCTAATGGCTAGCCTCTCCAATGCTAACACCAGCCCGTCCAGGCTAGCGCTAGCCTATCCATGCTAATAGACAGCAGAGGGAGTGTGTGAACCAGTCAACGACCAGCCGAGGGCTGCTAGTCCCTAGCGTATCTAGTAGTAACGCCGGTAAAGGTGCTATTTCTCAGTAAGCAGTGCCAGCCTCTCTGTTACTGGCACCAGCTTATCATTAATCAGGTCGGTAGTTTGCTTCAGAATTTATATCAATCAATCAGTCAATCAAAGCTTTATTTATAAAGCGCCTTCCGCGACCCTGTCTGGAAGCCCAAGGCGCTTATATAGACTCCTGCTTGGCAGTAGTCTTAATTTTGGCCCCCATATCTCACCATATATTTTCAGGGCCGACTTGAATCTGCTGACAGAGGGAGCCAAACGCACATGGAGGGGCAGAGTGTTCCAGAGTTTTGGGGCTACATGAGAGAAGGCATTTGTACAGAACCTTCGAAACAAGCAGCAGATGATCTGCTGAACGAAGGGGACGAGTGGGAACATACAGAGTCAGCAGGTCCCTCAGATAGGATGGGGATGGGCAATACAAAGCCTTGTAAACATATTAAAAGACCTTGAAGTGAATCCTAAATTTGACGGGGTGCCAGTGTAAATCTGCAAGGATAGATGTGATGTGCATGCGTCTGTCAGTGTTGGTTAAAAATCTGGCCGCAGCATTTTGAACCTTCTGCAGTCTGTTTGGGGCTGAAGCATTAATCCCAATCAGGACAGAATTTGCATAATCCAGACGTGAAGTAATGAAAGCATGAATGACTGACTCAAGATGCGGGCGTTTGAGGATTGATCACACATATGTTGTACTGCTATTTAAATGAAAACTAATTATGGGTGTTTCGACCACGCCAGTCACATATTGAGATTTATCAGCTTGTAAAAGTTCGTAATTAGCATGACTACATCAGCACGTCACATATGTGACGTCACCACAGAACCTCCTCTCCTCTAGCGTAGCTGCTACTTACCAGGTGACTAGATTTATAGTGGTTCTTTCCTCCTGAAGGATTTGAAGTTCGCTGAACTTACAGCAATTTTCCTTCCATTTTTCTCCGTTTCTGGTTCGATGACATCACTTTCGTGAAGCGCATTTGTCCTCCTGGACTTATTTTCACACTAAATCTAAAATTGTTTGCCCCCGTTCGAAAATAAGCTTTCTTGGTATCAAAATGTGTCTTTAAAATTCACGGACATCATTTGTGAAATCCATGACACATGACAAGCAGTTAGAAAAGAGCGTTTTTTGCACCATTGACGAATTGCATTCATCTTTTCATTCTTCCGGGGTCCGAAAGTAGATGGGTGTGACTTAGGCGCCCTATAACTTTGTACCATCTTCTCGTGCCTTCTCTCCTTTTGAACCCTGCATTTTCCAGTCAGAGAACTGCGCTGCCATTTATTAGTCATTTCTTATAACCCTTTCACTGTTTTCATGGCTCACAAACACGTCTAAATAAATAATTTTAGATTATTAAAAATTAAATGTTGGTCTTTCTTTTATAACTACAGGATCCTAAGATACTGCATTTGTCCACAGAAAAACATTTGTCCCATCAACACAAATTTTGACTAAATCCAAAGGAAATTTGGATTTCCCAACTTCCACCAAGCATTCAAACGCACAATGTACGCACATATCAGTCAGGTGGGAAAATAGTCTCTAAAGGATTTTTGTACTTGTAAACTGATCTGTGTGTAACGTAGTTTAGTCTGTGTGTACCAGGTGATTTGTATGTGTAAGAACTGAAGTTACACACAAAAATGTAAACACAAGTTACAAATCAAGAGTTACATACACACAAATGTAGATGCGCGCGCGCGCGCACACACACACACACACACACACACACACACACACACGTACAGATCTGTTGAAACTTTTCTCCCCATACTCTAATACCTAAAATAATTCCATCAGTATTGAGCAGGATCTTTTGTCCAAGGACAAATGACAATTAAATTAGTCATGTTGATTGTAAATAACTGGCATTACAAACAGCTGAAGTGCCTGTTAGATCAGGAAATTTTGAATTATGGACAATTAAGGTCTTAATGTCATTATATGATAAATTATGTTGCCATACACAAGGGGTGGGGAGTCAAATTACAGGGACATGTGAAAAGAAATTGCAGATGTTACAAGTAGGAGCAGCAATTAATAACCCTCAACAGATAATCTAAACAGTAAGGTGACCCCCCCCCCCCCCCCAATTCACACATACACAACCATGAAGTCGAGGACATGCGTGCCCCCACGTACAGTCATACTACTGATCAGAAGTGTTCTTACAGCTGCAGTTTAAAGGAACCACATCATGTCCAGAAATATAACCAAAAACATGAACAAAATGCAAAGCAGAGATTAACTCCACAGAATCCCAACTTTGCAAAATAGTTCCTTTATTTTTCCTTTTCCTGCCACTGTCAAGAGTAAAATTGTAGTTTTACATTATTAGAGGCATCAGTGTCTTAAATATCCTCATTTTAAATACGGTGGACAAGCAGTTTGATACTTTTGCTGCTTTATTATAACAACATAAAGCAGCGATTTTCTGCAGTAGTTAAAAAGTTCTATGCCTCAAATAATGCACCATTTTAAATTAGTCTTACAACACAGACATCCACGTACTTTGTTTGGTGCAGTTAGAGTCCAGAGTCAAATCCCTGTTGTGAAATACTTGTAGAGAGCTGTGGATCGCCATGGAAAGACAATACTTAAGATCACTCAAAGAGATATGCTCAAGGTCCAGCTTCCTTTAACAAAAACACATCTGACCATGTTTTAAACTTTTCCTTTTTTTAATATAAATATGACAATCTTTGTATAGGCGTTCTCTCATACCCAACTAGTGTTGCACACAAAACAAGAGGAGGAAGAGGAACCGACGCACAAAGAAGTCAAGATGGAACCAATCTCAAACGAAACAAAGTCTCCTCTGGAGTTCAGAGCATGAGGCACAGCGACAGTGAGCAGGATGGCGCCTCACCAGACCCACATCTGAGATAACACACCTATTTTAAAATCCTGGAGGCAACTGTTGAGGTGTTACTGTCCGGTGTGAACAGTAAATGTATTTAAACAAAAAAGAAAACCAAGCGTACTTGTGTTACCTCTAATAAACATGGGAGATGGGAATAACCTGACAACTCACTAAAAAGGTGTACACACAAATAAAGGTTACATTTTCTTAGAAAAATAAACACTACAGTGGCACGGGACAAACGGGGGACAGACTAAACAGTTCTACCACAGAGCCACTTAGAGGGGAACTTAGAAAAATAAAAGTCTGTCATCAGAAATTAAAAGAAAACAAATGTTTTTTTCCCCCCTCACATTAAAAAAGTAAAGAGGAGATGGGCAGGCAAAAAACAAGACAAAAGGAAAACAGAATTGGCACAACATCACCTAAACAACAAGGCAGGTGTGACTCTGCCACAGAGTAGTCTTCTGTCCACATCTGGAACAAAGTGGCAAAGTTTGGTTACCCAGTAGCAACAGAGAAGGATGCTGGGAGCTGACCACGGATCATCTCGATCAAAGGTTACCACAAGCTCATCCTGTTAGCTTGTCCTGGAATATGTAGAGGTTGTTAGTCGTTGCCACGGCAATGATGTTGTCCAGGGGGTGCCAGGCAGTGTGAAGGATTTTCTTGTTGAAGTCCAAACTATCCACGCTGATTTCATCCTTCTTGCGTTTGCCACCTGTACACACCTTGCGGGGCTTCAGGACCTGCAGTGGTTTGCTGTTTTCCCGGGACGCTTCCAGCGTTACATCCCGCCTGTGCTCACGGTCGAACATCCGGAAGAAGTTGTTGTATGAGCCGGTCATCACCACACTGGGGGAGAAAAACATTTGAGCCTTTAAAAAAAACATTCGCAAAATAAATACCGGGTCAGGTGGAATTCTGAAGAGCAAAGCGACAAGAATAACTGAGTACTTTAGGAATAAAGTGGATCCAAATGCTGCTGAAAGCTGACATATTATGATATTTTTTTCTCAAGTTATAATAGTCCTGCGGTCGATACCAAACGTGCTCGTGAAGTTCTTTTAAAAAAAAATCCTCAAAGAAGGTTTCAGCAAGTTTATTATTGACCTTTTCAGTACCTTCCATAATGAGCCATTTCAAAGCTCTGTCACTTTAAGAAACCAAGCTGGAGCTGGCCACACCCACCCATCCCATGCTCGGGCTGCTATAAGCTGAGAAGCTCCAAAATCCTTTGAGTAGAGACATTGGTCCTACAGCCTGGAGAGGTGAGAGGCAGTTCTATCCTAGTTTTCCCATTTGAGACATCACAAACGGGGACTTTTGAAACCGCTTGTTTTAGGCACATAATTCCTAAATCCAAACACTGACAGAAAACTAGTGGATTTAATTTTTTGTTCACGTTTTGAGTGTTTATAGAGGCAGTAGAGGCCCACATGGACGCACTAATAAATGCAAAAGGCTAGTTTTGCAACAGTATTTCCCCAATGAACATTTGAAATGTCTCTCCTAAAATATTGTTTCAACCAGAGATGTCAAACTCAAATAAACCAAATTTTGAAGTTTTGCCTTAAGCTCAAGGTGAACTTGGGTCATAACTCATTACAAAAATGTCTAAACTATGTTTTTAAATTTATTGAGTCAAATGTGAATTATCCAATGCATTCTTTCAGAAAAAAATTAGATTAAAAAAAAAGAAATTTAAATAAAAAAAATCAAAACAAAAACACACAATTAGTTTATATCTACCCCTCCATCATCAGTTTTACACTCAATTCTTAAGACAACCTTTGATCAGGCAGATTGTTAACCATGAAGGGGAGCTCGAAGGAAAGCCGAGTAACAGCAAGTATGTGAACAAAGACGCAGCCTGTGCCAACGCGAGGTTAAACAGCAAGTATATTCCAGGCCTAAGATGTTCCAGTGCATTCTGGTATTTTTAGGACTAGGGATGCATCTGCAATCTACCTGTAGGCCAATTCTGGTGCACACAAATAACGATTTAGCAGGCTGGATAAAACTAACAACTGAGTTAGAGACACTCAATGGTATTTGAATATCTTCTGTTTAGGGAGTCAGTTTATCTACATGAATCTTGGAAATGGGTGTTGCCCTGCAAACTGTCATCCTAATACAGGAAAGCTACTTTATAAATGCTGTTGAAACAAAAGTCTGAGTTTGTACGTTTCCAGAAGCTGAACAGTGTTTGTGAACAGGTTTTATAAGCGCCAGCAGTGGAGCCACTTTGAAGAATAAAATCCCAGAGAGCTACACCGTGTGTCCCAACTTGTACAAGCAATTAAATGTTTCTAAGAAATTGTAACTAGTGCATTGTGCTCATACCTGTCATTGCCATTCCAGCAGCATTCAAACTTGTCGAAGATGCAGTCGTTCTCGTAGAGCGAGCACAGCTTGCTCCTCAGGTACTCGTGAACCTGTAACCAGATAGGGACTGTAAGCTCAAAAACCTGTACTGCAATCAGACTGTGGATTAAAACTCTAATCTGAGGCTTAGAACAAACACTGAACAAATGCCAAGTATGTTTAGGGTGCCTCCTAGTAGCCACTGTGTGAAATTACCATGAGTTACAAAGGTGGGGCTTTGATTAGGTAACACTATAACGACATCTGATTCCTTTAAAGGGAACAATTTAAAATCTGACGTAGGGATGCATCGATACCACTTTTTTTCCAAACAGATACTTGGATCTGAGTACTCGCCGATACAGACTACCGATATCGATACTTCTACCACACAAAAAAAATGCAATGATTTGGAATACAGGTTTTATTTTCTTCTCTGATGTAAACAGGAAAAGACTGTAAGGTAGATACAAAATAAAATATATCAATAGAAATGATCACAAAACTAAAATATTAGGTGAACAGAAATGACAAGTAATGTGTGTGAAGCCACTTTTAGGCAACTGCATTGGCATCGGTTAACTTTTACCGATACCAGTATTGGTATCAGTGCATCCCTAGTAAAAACAAAAAGAAAGAAAGAAAAAATCTGAATATCAAAAAAAAAAAAATAAAAAATACTGCAGTTGTGTCCAACCCTGGTCCTCCAGGGCAACCATCCTGTTTATTTTAGAAGTTTAACAATCCGACACACGGAAGTTTAATTAGTAGGCTTGGGCGGTATTACCGTATACATGCGGTATTACAAAATAGCGACGGTGTCAGTTCCAATACCGTCATGAAAAACAGCTGTGCGTGCGTGCACTAAGGAGACAAGGATTAAAAATGTAAAAATCAATTAAAAAGATAAATAAGTCATTTCATGTATAAAACTGATGTGTTTTTGAATTTTTGTTTTTACTTAAATATTTTAAAATGTTTTGTAAGCTTTGGAGATATATCATAAAGTTTATGAACGTGACGTTACGTAATCACGTGACAGTGCGGAGGAGAAAGGCTGAGCGAAAGACGACAGGTTGCGCACCGACTGACTTGGTGTCCAAAAAGAAAACTACCTCTGCAATTTGGGCATTTTTTGGCTTCAAACCAAATGACAAAGGAGAGCTGGTGAATCCCAATGAGGCAATTTGTAAATCATGCAATAAAAAGGTAACCGCATGAAATGGAAACACCTCAAACCTACGGACACATCTCAGAACCAACCACCCACTCACTGCCGCGGGGGTGAATTTGGCTCCGAGTTCAGTCAGTGCAACAGTTTCAACACCTCTCACTGACACCAATGCAGGACCAGGACCAACAACAAAGACCACCACCAGTTACGTGCAGCTAACAATAATAGGGGCCTTTGCCAAAACAACAAAATATAAAAGGGACAGTCTCCATTGGAAAACTTGCACTGATGCTGTGACAACATATTTAGCAAAGGAAATGGTTTCTTTCCACACGGTGGAAAAAAAGTCATTTAAGGACATGGTAACGGTCCTAGATGCCCAGTACGAGCTGCCCCGACAGAAACATTTTTCACAAACAGCAATCCCAAGTTTGTATGTTAAAGTCAGAGACGATGTTCAGGCGTTGCTGTCCGGGACAGATAATTTTTCCTTAACAACTGACATGTGGTCGTCGGTTAATATGACACCATACATGTCTCTGACTGTCCACATAATTAGACCTGAGTGGAAACTTGAATCCAAATGCCTCCAAACAACCTATTTTCCAGAGAGTCACACAGCGGAGAATCTTGCTGCTGCGCTCAAAGCTGCACTTCAGGACTGGAAACTCGAAGAGGAAAAACTTTCAGCCATAACAACCGACAACGCTGCAAACATTTCTGCTGCAATCAGGTCCCTACCGTAGCCGTGGCATAACTGCTTTGGTCACAATCTAAACTTGGCGATCACAAATGCATTGCATGGCCATAAGCAAAAAACTGAACGCGCCCTCGGATTATGCCGCAGCATTGTGGGGGCTTTTCACACAGCTGGCAACGTAAAAGTGAACTCCACAAGAAGCAAGTGGAGTTGGGACTCCCAGAGCATAGTCTCTTAACGGTAAGCATACATTTAGTCTATATCTGAATCTGATAACGTTAGATCATGTAACTAACAATATAATTTGTTTATTTATTTAGTTATTAATTTAGTGTGTCATTCGTCCGTCGGCAGGACTGCGCAACTCGCTGGGGCTCCAAACTGGCAATGGTGGAGCGCATCCTCGAGCAGGCCCCAGCCATCAAGCTCGTCCTGTCCGATGACAGAAGAAGCAACCTGTCCCTGCACTGGCAGGATACGGATATCTTGAAAGCTGTGAATGGCGCACTGAAACCTGTTGGTGACTTCACTGATATTTTGTCTGGTGAAAACTATGTCACCAGTTCCTCTATCCTCCCCATACTCCAGCTCTGCAGGGAGAGCGTGTTGGCTGTATCAGAAGACGACCTCCAGCTTACAAAGTCAATAAAAACCACAATTCTAAAAAAGCTGGAGGCCAAGTATGAATCTGATTCAGTGCGCAAATTAATGCGAAAATGCACTTTCCTCGATCCTCGTTACCGTGGCAGATATGAGCTTGATGACAACGCACTGGCTGAAATCAAAGCTGAATTACAGGCTGAGATCGTGAGCTTAGAGGGGCAAGCAGCACCAGAAGCAGTGGCCATCAGAACCATAGAGGAACGAGCACAACCTGAACCCCCACACAAAAAGATGTCTCTGGGAGCTCTCTTGCAAAAACGAGCCGCTGACGCTGCGCCAGAGGGTCCCGTCAGCACAGAGCAGCGAGCTGGAGCTGAAATAACAGCGTACTGTTTGGAACCTGTTATTCAAGGGGACGACGACCCTCTTCTCTGGTGGAAATATGCTGCCAGTCGTTCTCCCCAGATGTCACGACTGGCCCGGAGGTATCTATGCATTTGTGCCACCAGCTCACCATCGGAGCGGGTTTTCAGCACCGCAGGTAAAGTTGTTGGTCCACAACGTGCAAACTTGAACCCAGAAAAAGTAAACATGCTGGTTTTTCTGGTGAGAAATCTTAACTAGTTTTGCTGCAACATGCCGTAATGTTCACACTCCTGTGTGTGTGTGTGTGTGTGTGTGTGTGTGTGTGTGTGTGTGTGTGTGTGTGTGTGTGTGTGTGTGTGTGTGTGTGTGTGTGTGTGTGTGTGTGTGTGTGTGTGTGTGTGTGTGTGTGTGTGTGTGTGTGTGTGTGTGTGTCCGTGTGAGGGAGTTTTCTTTTTATAATTTTAATGCAGTTGTTTTGGTTGCAATAATTTTTATAATTTCAATGTTTATGGTTATTCAACTCTTGTTGACTGTTACGGCCTATTTGCACTGTTTCACGCTGCTCGTTGATAAGTTGTTCACTTGATTTGCGCACAACAGCGGTCCTGGGTTTTTATGTTGATTTATTGCTGTTGGACTGTTGACTCTTTGCACTTGTTTATAAGCTGCGTTTTTTGTGTTAATAAATGTTGTTAATAGTATGAGTTGCGTTGTTTTTTTTTTAGTAATTGTTTGGTATTCAAATTCAGAAAGGTGAGGGTCCACTTGAGGCTTACGTCATACTTTTAAGTATTCACAGTAATACCGTATACCGGGGTAAAATTAAGTGGAAGTTAGACGGTATTCAAATTTGGATACCGCCCAAGCCTAAGTGGGAGATTAACAAGCTTTCTGCAGTTTGATGAGCTGCTGAACAGGTGATATAATCAGGTGTGTTAGAGCAGAGAAACAACTAAAATGTGCTGGATAATGGTCCAGAGAACCAAGGTTGGGCAGACCTGCATTACAGGAATATTTTAGACATTTTTCTGAGCAAAAATTTTAAACATCAAGTTCACCTGTTTTTTGTCAACACATTTGCAGCAGTCTCTCTGATACAACCAAAAGCTCTCACAACCTTGTTTCAGAAGGTTGAAGTTAGCCAGAGCCACGGGGAGGAGAACACAACAGGATTTGGACTCTCATTTCCTGATATTTGGACATCTGTCCTCTGATTGGAAAACAGCAATGCAACTCTACCACTGACTCTGTGCTCTGAAACGTTGATGCTTTATCTCCACAATAACACAAGCCTGAAGGAGTTCTGCCAGGTGGTGGAGTTGCTAATGCTAATGGTTAGCTTCTACTAGCTGAGATGTTCTCTGCAGTTTCCTGGATGCTAAACCAACACAGCTTTTGTAATCAGAGTTTCCCAGTCTATTTTCTGTTGGCGGCTAATGCAGGTAATAGGGGTAGAAGACAATTTTTACGCTTTAGCCCGCACGAGAAACTCAAGAGTGACCGATAATATATAAAAAATGATAGGTACAAAATTATTCCTCTGTGAACTTTGTCTTTAATAACTCCTATTTTTCCAATTTTAGCAAGCTTCTCATTTAGAGAAGAACCATTTGTGTTCTTTAGGGCTGATGAGCTAACAGCAAGTTTAAAATTATGTCAGGCCTGTTGTGTTGAGCTGAGGCAAAGATGTCAGCTGCAGACACAAATCTAACAAGCACCAGAGATTTTGCAAAAACTAAACACTAAAAACAATGATTTAAAGGATTTCACACTTTTCAGCAAGTTTTTTTCGTGCTCGACTGACCAAAAGAATATAATGTGACAAAAGAAAACGATCAGCAAGTTCCACCAAAACAAGAGATGCAGGTTTTAGTCACTCTCACCTGATACGTCTCCACCGGCCGGTTTTCCATTTTTAGGTCCCAGATCTTCACAGACAAGTAGTCTCTAGTCATCATGTACTGTCCGTTGTGACTAAACTTAACGTCTGAGATGGATGAAATGATCTCAGAGAAGAAGGAGCGGTTACTGGGATTCTCCGGCTCCTCGAACACTGAAGGAGACAAAGCAGAGTGATACTCAGATCCGACTGAAGCACTCTCCAAAGGTCAGGAGAATCATTATGAGTTTATCGCAAATCGGGTATCAAGTATCCATTTTGTATTTCATAAGTATTTTTCGTAGATCAGGAACTGCGTCGTACGTTTGGAGTGCTTGTCACACAGAGCCGAGGCCCTCATGTCACAAAGACGGATGGTTCCTTTGCTGCTGCTGAAGACAAAGGTGTTACACTGGTTAGGGTGAAACTCTGACGCTGTGATCACCTCTGTAAGCTCCTCCATGTTAGCTGGTTTAATGTCAACAATATCTAAAGAGAGTGCTGTTAAGGAGAAATTTGTAGGACAGCAGACTGGATTTATCCCTTACAAGTGGTTAGTTTGTAAAGTGTTACGAAAACAGAGTCAATGACTGCATAAATTAACTGATCAGTGTGTTTTAAGGATACTGAAGCTGCGGTCGGTGATCTCTAGGTTCCATAGGTTGATGCGCAGGTCGTCCGCCGACAGGTAGGTCTCATGATCACTGTTGACTGAGACAGAGTTGATATGGTAGGTGTGAGCATTGGCAAATACCCTCCGAGGACTGGCTTCCACCATGAGGTCCATCGGGATTAAAACTGGTACCTGTGATTAAAGAAAATAAATTACTATAGAATTTTGAAACGTCAAAAATAACGCATTATCTCCTCAAACTATTATTCAGAGAACCTAAATAGCTTCAGTAGCTGCTTTTAGGATGTTCTAGGTCGGGGTCTCCAACCTCTTGGACACTGTGAGTTACTTTTACACAATGACAGTACAGAAGAGTTACTGCTATATGATTTATTCGCACTAGCTATGTTTACACAAGCCACTTTTACTCTATCCGATTCAAATCTTGGTAGATCGAAAATCCCAAATCTCTATTTACATGGACACGAACAGAAATTATCCGATCATGCCGTGAGTATACATGCACCAAGCATTCGGTCAGATTAAATAGGATGAGCAGTTAGTCTTTACCGGAAATAAATTGTAAACAAACACCATCTTGACCGCACGTCTTTCCCCTTGCATTTTATTTTCTTATTCTCTAGCTTTGTTTGTTCACTTACATTTTTTATGGACCTTCTTCGCATTTTTTCCTGAATGCTTTTGTTTTTACTGATCGCTGTAACTATGCTACAGGCTCAACGGTACGCAACGCTACTGCTCCTCCACCACAGGATAACTTCTGTTTACCTCCCGCCATGTTTTCGACTTGTCCTGAGCATCTGCAAGGGCGGAAAGACATCACGCCGAAGTTGCACACATACGCAGTGGGCAGTATTTTACTCCAAGAATCCAGATGTGTACATGGACGTCAATCAGAATGATGATCGAACAAAACCACCTCTCTCGATCGAAATTACATTCAATTATGATCGGTTCATATCAGATTAGAATATTCCAATTGACAAGTTTACATGAAAAATTTTTGATCTGATAGGGCGTTCATTAAATTACTTGTGCCCATGCAAACATAGCTGCCGATACTTTCCATGTGTGAATAGCATGAGCTGATGTAAAAGGTCATGGCGCCCGGCTACGATCACAGCGGTCTGAGGCTCTGCTTGTAATTTAACAGTCCCAGTCCATATTAGATCTCCACATGCGACCAGCATGACTACAGCCTTGCACGGAAACCAGTCGGCTGTGCGGGTGGGCTACCCCGGTCCTCTGAGCACTTTCTTAGCTTCTTGGGTAAGCTAAGTTAACTAGTAGCTAGATTGATTCATTTGTTCCAACCATAACAGCCCCAACCTGAGCTCTGGCTCTTCCCATTTTTGGATTGTCTGGGTGTGACAACACATGTGACACAGCCAAAATGTCAGTGTTAAGAACCTCCCATTTGGCCTCCAACCTGCCCCCCCCCCCCCCCCCCCCCCGCAGAGCAATGGGGGGGTGGGGGGGGTGTTATGTCCATCCTTTTTACGTCGACGGTTGGGAGTTACTGGTAGCTCGTGAGCAATGTGTTAAGAGACCCCGGTTCCAGGCAGTCTTTAAGTTATTAAGGAACATTGGGCATAAAACCATAACTGCTTACTTTAAAATGTATGCGGACATAGAAACACAAAACAAGTCTAAACGCTTCACGCAGCTTATGTTTAGTGAGTCTGACTGACCCGCAGCGATGTGATACTGTTTGGATCTTTGTATCGTCCGTCCTCTTCTTTCAGATTATAACCATCCGCTCTCCTGTCTCGTTCACTGATTTTCCACAATTTTATTGTCTTATCTGTGGGATGAGAAAATAGGATATCATTGAACAAATAGTACAAGGTCGAGACATTTTTTTTAATAAAGATTTAGTCATGTCATTCCAGAAATGCATATAAAACAGGTCCAATTTAAGTCCAGTTAACTCAGGATTAGTGAGGTGACTGATCAGATGAATATGAAATCATGAAAGATCCAACTGTGGTGATGATCTCCCAAAGCGGTGAGATCGGAAAATCACCCCATAAAATGTTTCCACTGGGACTGTTCTGGATGTGGCACACTCTGAGCCTTTAGTTTTTATTCATCAATATAAAACAACTAATGCTAAAGATGTGTTTAATTTACTTTGTGTTGGTTTGTTAACACAGTTCAACAGTGAGGTGGTGATTTACACCACTGTTAGAAGTGGCAAGACGTTAGCATTGCTAGCACATGCTAGTCTCTCTTAGAGACTTGTTTTACCACAGAAGACTGTGTGGTTGTATTGTTGAGTTAAAATAGTTTAAATAACAATAGATAAAAATTAATACATTTATGAATCTGTTATCAACTATTGTTGTATCATGAAGTGTTGTTCTGTATCTTTCCATTTTCAAACTTCTTTTTTAACCAAAATTATAGAGATAATTGTATCGAGCAAACTTCAAATTTCAAAAGTTTGGGTGAATTTTTTTGGTTCTAGATCAAGAATTTATTTTTTTCAGATTTTCAGCTTTTTAATTTACAGTTTTTACACATTATATAAAATAATATAAGGTGATGTTGTCTATGTGCACAGGATTTATGATAAGCAACGCTGATTTTAAATAAGTAGTCAACATTGTGTGTGTACTCTTTTTAGGAAACAAAACCATTTTCCTTTTGTTGACTCTCTTAAATAACAGGAAATATTATTTCTGAGATCAGAAACTAAAGACAGACACCCTCACTTAATTTATCCAGGAGAACCGAACATTTGGATCTTTTACTCTTAAGTCCACAGCAGGTTGTGTTTTGGTGAAGCTACTAGTTAGAACTCATCGGTTTAAACTTCAGTAACAGATTTACCATTGGTCGACAACAGGAACTGAGCAGCGTTCTTCTGAGGAAGCCAGCGGATCTTGTTGATCTTCTCTTCTATTTCCAAACTCTTTAAGTAGTCGAACTCGGGCTCGTGGCTCTGGAAGGTGCTGTAAACGTTGTACTCGCTCCGTAACTGAGGATAATTCTTGTTCTGTTAGGAGCCAGGAGAAAGTTCACATAAAGTCTTTTTTTTATTTTATTAAATCAGACTCATTTGTCATCATATTAGATGAATGCAAGAGCTTTTTTCTGGTTTTGGTTGTAAAGTGACGGTGTGTATTTTCCCTGGCGATAGGGGGCAGTTTAGACCTAAATCATGACCTTAACAACGGATGGCCATTAGGGTCACAAATCCCTGGAAGCGCAACTTTCAAAAGAGTACTTTGTCAGATCGTTCAACTTACAGCAAAATGACAAGCACATCAGACTCCCTTTCATCACTGTCAGCGAGTGAAGAGGTTAATGTGTATGGCGAAGGTTTTGTAATCACCTGTTGGAAATCAAATTCGTTTTGTCCTCATGTGCTCCCGTAGAAGGAAATTTTGCGTCTAATAAGGCGTCGCCCAGGAACCTAGACCCATGTATTTTAAACCAGATTTTTATGGTTATATGTTATGAAGCCGCCAATATTTTTGGCGAACAACTGCGCTTCATTTAATTACCGTAAATCCTCTAATATTAGCCTGTATTTAATTAACTGCCGGGTATCATATTTTGGCCGGTGTCGGGGTCGGCGGAGGTGAATAATGGCCGGTTTTTTATTGTAGCCGGGTGGAATGTGGTAACAAGCAGGTACGGGGGCGGTTGTCATCCGTCTCACTTTTGATTTGCCAGTGATAGACCGCAACGGTAACTTTAACCATGCGGAGACGAAGAGGAGGTGAAAATTTGATATCAAATTCAAAGAGAACGTGCTGATTATGCTGCAGAACACTCTGGGGAGCAGTAGGGGTTGTATGAACTAGTCACTAGTGGACTTCACTGCTCTATAGTGACTTTTTATGCCTGTCATCGACTAGTCGCTGTCACGTGATAATGACCGGCAAGATGCAGTTCACGGAAAAGACAGCAGCCTGCTGTCAGCAGGTGACAGGTGATGCGCCCCGATCCACATCAGCAAAAAGCATCAGGCACAAATAAAAGAATAAAAGACAGAAAACATGAAAGGAAATGAGCCGACATGAACGATCGCGTGTTAAATTAGTTTTTGAGGTGGCGACACCTGATTTGATAATGTTACTGTGGCCGTGCTCAGGACGCAGATGTCTGGAGCGCGTCAACAATCAGAGCTTTGCATGCGCAAGCTGGTTAAGGTTAGGATGGGGGTGAGGGGAAGGTTAAATTGCAAGAGGGTAAACGTCACAATTTGGTTAAATGTCCGTTTTACGGCGGGTGTCAGTACCGACGCTCTGGCACAGCGCGTTGCTTCCCGTGGCCGGCAAGCAGCGAGCACTCCGCTGTTTTTGCGGTCGGTAGATCTTTTAGAACTGCAGTTCAAAGGTAACTCATAAGGTGAATATATATGAACCCAGGTAGCAGGTTTTCTTTAGGATTGAGAGGAAATGCAGGAAGATAATAAACAGACAGGACAGAAAAATAGTCAAATAAAAACAAGTTAGTTTTTGTACCTGGTGGTTGCAACAAACAGACACCATTGAAGGTAATCAGAAGTGAGGAACAGAAAATGAAATAATTATTTTAATGTTTAGAGCAGCAGGAACTCCGAGAGGCTGCAGGCGCATCAGTGAGTTTGCGGCCGCTGCGCAGGGGGAGGGGGGAGAGGGCTGAAGCAGAAACTAGCGTTGTTAAAAGAAATGTGTTTAACTTTGAAAATGTGGGTGCAATTTTGATTGTCAAAAACTCCAGCAAACCATTAGTTCATTTAGCTCAAATAGAAATAGAGGCCTGCCTCTAATTCTGGTCCTCCTTCCAATAAAGGCCTGGAGCTTGATGAGCTTGAGTCAAATACAGACCCCGGCCTGTATTAGAGGATTTACGGTAATTTGACAACATTTCAATGGATTTTTCCAGAGATTAATGGTAAAAACTACACATAGTCTCTTTAACACTGTATTCTTATAGGACAGGGCGATGTTCTCTGAAACTAGTAGTTTACCTCTATTTCCTGCTGGAAAATCACCACACGTCCACCCTTGTCTCCAGTGGCGAGCAGCTCCCCAGTGTGGTTAAACTCAACTGTGGATATGATGTCAGCTGGGGGGGGGGGGGGGGAATAAACAAATAGGGCAATTAAAGGTGCATTGAAGTAAGAATTACATCCTGTGGTCAAATTTGGTTACTGCAGTCCATTTTCCTAAGCAAAAAATATCACTTTTCACCACCGCCATGAGTTTCATTGCTGTTGCCAGCTATGGATCAGCACCAGAAGATTCTAGATGGCAAACAAGTCATACACAGCAAGTTGATAAGTAGATATATACATTGCCATATCTGGTGTTGGCAGACGTGAAGAGCTCTTCTCTTCTTTGATAGTGGCTCACCTGCATCTGGTAGCAAAAATATATTACACCCAGGCACAGCGAAAGGACGTGAGCTCAGCTGGCAGTTAACTGGGCAAAACTATTTAACCCAGTTACAACATAAATGGCAATTAACCAGTAAACCATGTACATCCCTACTAGCTACACATAGCTAAATGTTGTGAGGACAGCATTCGCTTACTATACCACACAACAGTTTTGACAAATCCCAATCTGGTTTTCGCAAAAAGCATTCAACAGAAACAGCTTTTCTTAAAGTTTCCAGTGACATCATGATGGCTGCAGACAATGGGGAATTCACATTTAGTATTGTTAGATCCTTCTGCAGCTTTGGACACTGCTGATCACAGCACCTTAATTAACAGATTTCATGACTCGATTGGGATCTCTGGAACTGTTCTAGGCTGGTTTAGATTGCACACTTCTAACAGAAGTTACAGTGTCTGTATAAACCAAATTATGTCAGATTCTACCGATCTGTTTTGTGGGGTACCCCAAGGCTCTGTTTTGGATCCACTGTTGTTTCTACTGTACATACACCCTCTTGGACAGAAAACGTATTCTTTTCATAAAGTCTCTTATAACCTAAACTTACCTAAAGGATTATTAGGAATGCCATACTAATACGGTGTTTGACCCCATTTTGCCTTCAGAACTGCCTTAATTCTATGTGGCATTGACTAAGCAAGGTGCTGAAAGCATTCTTTAGAAATGTTGGCCCATAATGATAGGATAGCATCTTGCAGTTGATGGAGATTTGTGGGATGCACATCCAGGGCACGAAGCTCCCGTTCCACCACATCCCAAAGATGCTCTAACGGGTTGAGATCTGGTGACTGTGGGGGCCGTTGTAGTACAGTGAACTCATTGTCATGTTCAAGAAACAATTTTGAAATGATTGGAGCTTTATGACATGGTGCAGTATCCTGCTGGAATTAGCCATCAGTTGATGGGTACATGGTGGTCATGAAGGGATGAACATGGTCAGAAACAATGCTCAGGTAGCCCGTGGCATTTAAACGATGCCCAATTGGCACTAAGAGGCCTAAAGTGTGCCAAGAAAACATCCCCCACTCCATGACACCACCACCACCAGCCTGCACAGTGGTAACAAGGCACGATGGATCCATGTTCTGATTCCGTTGACGCCAAATTCTGACTCTTCCATTTGAATGTCTCAACAGAAATCGAGACTAATCAGACGAAGCAACATTTTTCCAGTCTTCAACTGTACAATTTTGATGAGCTCGTGCAAATTGTAGCCTCTTTTTCCTATTTGTAGTTGAGATGAGTGGTACCCGGTAGGGTCTTCTGCTGTTGTAGCCCATCTGCCTCAAGGTTGTGCGTGTTGTGGCTTCACAAATGCTTTGCTGAATTCCTCAGTTGTAATGAGTGGTTATTTCAGTCAAAGATGCTCTTCTATCAGCTTGAATCAGTCGGCCCATTCTCCTCTGACCTCTAGCATCAACAAGGCTTTTTCGCCCACAGGACTACTGCATACTGGATGTTTTTCCCTTTTCACACCATTCTTTGTAATCCCTATAAATATTTGTGTGTGAAAATCCCAGTAACTGAGCAGATTGTGAAATACTCAGACCGGCTCGTCTGGCACCAAAAACCATGCCACTCTCAAAATAGCTTAAATCACCTTTCTTTCCCATTCTGACATTCAGTTTGGAGTTCAGAAGATTGACTTGACCAGGACCACACCCCTAACTGCATTGAATCAACTGCCATGTGATTGGTTGATTAGAAAATTGCATTAAGGAGAAGTTGAACAGGTGTTCCTAATAATCCTTTAGGTGAGTGTATATGCAGATGGCATTCAGCTGTACTGCTCCTTTAAGGATTCTGAGTTCTACAAACTGTCTGAATTACTAGAGTGTCTATCAGCTATCACCAGCTGGCTAGAAGATAACTTCCTCCAGTTAAACTCTGAAAAAACTGCATGTCTGATCATTGCCCCCGAGAGCATGGTTCCCCCGATTAGTATTAAACTTGATCATTAATCCTCTGCTGTCAAGACAAACAAGGAATTTGGGTGTTGTTTTTGACCAATCAAGGTCTCTTGAAGGCCACTCAAAAACATTGGTCCGAAACTGTTTTTACCACTTAAGAAATATCTCCAAACTGTGAAGGTTGGTGTCAAAACATGAACTTAAAATGGTTATCCATGCCTTTATCTTCTCCAGTCTAGATTACTGTAACACACTTTTCACATGTTTTAACAAAAAAGCCCTGGACCGCCTTCAGTTGGTCCAGAACTCTGCAGCTCCCAGCTGGAGCAAACAGAAGAGCACACATCACTCATATTCTAATGTCTCTGCACTGGTTACCCGTTAACTTTAGAGTTCATTTTAGAATCCTGACTATAACTGTCAATGCTCTACATGGTCAAGCTCCTCCCTATATTACTGAGCTGTTAAAGCCTTACGCTCCAACCCGAGCACTCAGGTCCACACACCAGAACCTTCTAGAAGTTCCCAAGGCCAGATATAAAAGTCGAAGTGATCGCTTTTCAGACTGTTGCACCCTGACTTTGGAATGATCTTCCTTTATCCTTATGTAGTATTGACAGTCTGTGGACACTTTTAAAAAAACAGCTAACGACCCATTTGTTTAAAGCTGCTTTTAACTAAATCTTTTATTTTTTTTACTCAAATTTGTAATCTTTCATCCGTTTATGAAAAATGTATAATTTTTTTACTATTTTTTTCTGATGTTAATTTATTTCTGTTTTGAGAGCATTATGGTTTTATGACTTTGTTTTGATCTATGTGAAGCACTTTGTGATTTTATGTCTGTGATAAGTGCTAAATAAATAAAATTTACTTAGTTAATTTCTACTAAAGTTGTGCCAAATAAACTAAAATATTTACAAAACTTTACCTCAGATGTGTCCTTTTTATATTTTGAAAGGGAGCAGAAGTAGCTGAAGAGTTTGATGTATAATATGTGTCTGGTATGAAAAAGTTGGGTTATCAAAAGACTGACAACCAATAATGATAATTTTCCCATATTAAATGTTAATGCAGATATGGGCCGATATAAATGGCAGAATAATAATATCAGACATCCCTACTTATTATGGTAATACTTCTCCAGCACTGGAGGAAGTGTGGTTGTCTGCCATCTTACTGCTAGTTATAAACAACTCATTGAAAGAAGTATAATGCCACGAATCACTCATTCACTTCGCACATACATTTCAATGTAATATTGAGTTGTTGGTAGGGTTGCAGGGATTAACTGGTTTGACCAAAAACCACGATTAACCCCCGTAAAATGTCTCCAACGTGGCCTATAAAAAAAAAGACAATAGCGCAACCCGAATGGACAAAAACAAAAGTGAAACTGAACGCATGCACACATGCAACAGAAGCAGAACCAGTGACGACAATCATCGGGACTGTTCCATTTCCATCTAGGAAGCGCTTGAAGTCTCCTGCGTGGGAATATTACATTTGGTAATTGAAAATGTAGCTTGGGGTATTTTTAGAGCTGACAATTTGCATCTAATTCACATTTAGCATTGTCAGCTTAACATTACTCAAATAGAGTAAAACAAAAAAAATGGTGTGGTTGCATAGGGGTACAAAAAATTCTGAGTCACTTTTGATTACTGGCTTCAGTTCTTTTAAAAATTCTACAGCTTTTTTCCTGCTGGAGTTGAATTACGAATCTCGGTGATGCAGCGTTGCAGCTCACAGGAAACGCAGCAACCTTACACTCACTGAATGTAAACAGCATGTTTAGACTTTTGAAAGGACCAACTTCCGCTAGTCTTTGGCGGAAGATCTGTGAACCCTCACACTAACTATTAGACACTCCTATAAAAAAAATACCTTACATACACAAGCGAGTGTGCGCACACAGGTGCTCACATGGTGCTCTCACAAGTATGGACCTGGGCATTTTAACACATAACCTAAGTCTGCGGTTGGTATTAAATGCCCTGTGAATTATTACTGCGTGCTTTTCAGCAAAAAGCGTTACTGTTATATATCTTCTGTTGTTGGCGCAGTGATATTTTGGTCCTGTTGCATTTTTTGTGTGCCCTCTTTTTTTCTCTTGCTCTTCTTCTGCAGGTCTAGAAGCAGATACTTGTACATTCTTTATTTTTGTGAAAAATGTTCCCCCCACTTCTGCCTTTACGTCTCCATGTTTGTTGGGATTTAAAACAACCGAACACATTTCTAATAAAGTTTTGATATCAGGCGTGGCATTATAGCGGAGTGAACACAGACCTGTGTGTTTCATAACCACATAAGAGAAAATCTTCTCCCGTTTCCTGTGGAGCTTGTGGGAAACACTGGTTATAGATTCACTTGCAACTTCTGCCATTTCAAAACTGCAGCTGAGGCTTAACACAGAAGACCTAAAGAACATCAACACACCTGTTTTGTGGGACCAAATAGATAAAAACGAGAGCAGCCAAACACCTAATTATAGCTTGTTTTGAACTCTACTCATTCATATGAAGGGTTCTCTGCAGGATTGAGTCTTTTTATCACCAGTGATTAAGTACGTGGAGTTTTCATAAAATGTTAGCATGTTTTCAAATGAATGAGTCTTAAATTTGGAGCAAAAGCGAGAAGTTAATATTATCTGGACTTCTATGTTCAGCACCCAGTCTGATAAATCTCTGAATGTAGATGACTTTTGTCCACTACATATATTGAAACTTTTTTTATTGTTAAACATTTAAGAATAGCATATTTTTAATTAGACAAACCTTCTGCTACGTCATCATCAATGGCTCCTTTCACCTGAGAGAAGCACCACTGCATGTCGCCTCCAGATCCTTTAGAAAGAAAAAATAAATAAATGAAGACATGCCTCAAAATAACATGTTTACTACATCTACCTGACGATGCTTACAAACAAACAATTGCACAAACAGAGCCAGCAGCAATAAAGCAGAAATCCAGGGTTTTGATCTCAGAGGGCACCCTCTAGGAGGTTGAAGAAATGTATTGCACCTTCAGCCCCTCTCCCTACTTTCAGATTTACAGCTAGAAGCGATTCTTCATGTTCTTCAATGTGCACCTCTAGCCAGCCAACAGAGCTAAAACACGTCATTTTACAAATACTATTCTGAGGTTAAGCTGTTTATTCATATATTAAACAAATACACAGTACAGGCCAAATGTCTGGACACACCTTCTCATTCAATGTGCTTTCTTTATTTTCATGACCATTTACTTCGGGAGATTCTCACTGAAGGCATCAAAGCTATGAATGAACACATGTGGAGTTATGTACTTAACCAAAAAAGGTGAAATAACTGAAAACATGTTTTATTTTTTTTTTAAATAGCCACCTTTGCTCTGATTACTGCTTTGCACACTCTTGGCATTCTCTTGATGAGCTTCAAGAGGTAGTCACCTGAAATGGTTTTCCAACAGTCTTGAAGGACTTCCCAGAGGTGTTTAGCACTTGTTGGTCTCTTAATAATTTGTTTTTAATCTAATTGTCATTAAGAAAATATTTCCAATTCTGCATCAGATTCATCTTCAAACGCTCACCCACTCTGTGATTAAAATCTATAAGTAAGCAGATGTCTATGCTGTTGCTTAATGATGAGCGGTGGTCAATTAAATTTGCACGGGAATCGATGGGGGGGGGGGGGGGGGGGACAGGTTACACACACACATACACACAAACTCATGACAACTCTGAGGGGGGTGAATATTTTCTCACTCTTCTGTTTAAGTGTATCAAAAGCCTAAAATTCTATATAATTAATGAGCATCAGACCCACGTGACCACAGAGCTAGCTCCGTGAAAAGGCCTCAGTAGAGCCTCGGTCTGGCTTGGAAACTGTTCCAGGATTTTGAGTCTCTCTGTGTGTGTGTATTCTTGTTTGGGTGGTATTTGTGCAATTGTTGGACAAAATGACTTGATGTGGCATTAATTGCACTAATAGAGCATCCAAGGAGTTTCCACTTCATTTTTTTCGGTAAGTAAAATTATATTTATGTATTTTAGGTCACTGCCGAGCTGAGCTTAGATTTTAACATGTACTGCGTAACCATGAAATTTAAATGTAATAGGGTAAAACCCAGTGCATTTAACATAATGCTGCACTTTAGAAAATGGGTTGAAATATAACATGTTGGTGGAGCTGGGTTCCGACTATCGTCTTGTGGAGCTCTCGAGAGACCGATGTTATCCACCCTTTTCCCCTCCCCGCAGCCCGGTCCATCTCTGTCTGATCGCAGCTTCTGTTTGCTGCGCGGGCTGACAGCTTGTGGAGCTCTGGGATGGAAACCTTTCCACCCGGTTCTCCCCAGCAGCAGATCTGCACATCTCAGATCGCAGCGGCGCTTGTCTGCTGTGCGGCTGCCGGCTTGTGGAGGTCTCGGGAGACCTCTGTGTTCCACCAGGTTCTACCCAGCGGTCAGCCCGGCGTATCTCTGACTCAGAAGCTCTGGTGTTGTGCAGTTAACTCCTGTTGTAGCTAGGTTGCTACCTCCGTTAGCTTAGCTCCCACCTCCGCATTAGCTTTGGGTTAGCTTCAGGTTAGCTTGTAGCTAGTTCGACCGGGTGTCGTCAGTTGATCCCAGCCTTACAGCTCCACCCTCAGCTCCACCTCTCTTCCCTTTTGTGGAATTGTCTGGGCTTGACGGAACCTGTGACACGGTCAAAATGGCGGTGGTGGCCACCTCCCATTTTAGCAGAAAAACTTGTTGGAAACCCATTGTCCATATATGTATGTCGATGATCACAGTACAGGGTAAAACTATCACTTTTACAGATTTCTAAGAAATCAAATACAATTCCTGAAAGGGGGAAAACTCCAGATTGCTGCATTAATGGCTTTCCTAGTTATCTAAAAATACTACTAGTAAAAAAAAAAAAAAAAGAAGGTATATTTAAGAAAAATCGTTAGACTCCGATTACATTTTTTTTAGCATTTTCTCAATTAGAGCACATCAATAGGTTTGGCTCCTGCTTTATAATAAATTAATAAATAAAATTAGTCAGCAGGATGAAAACATAATGCACTCAGCATTAAATCTGTTTTTATTTCAGTAGAGATGTACATTATTATTATTATAATAACCTTCAAACATTGAGAGGTTCTGGTTTAGTAGTTGTATATTCAGTTAAGCTGCTGCATTTGCCCGGGGCTATTTTTGTGAGGTTTAAAGGGAAGTTATGTCTGTTTACTGTCCGAATGGTAGTCCGACTCATTAAATCAAATACTCGTACTATTCCAGTACTATGAGGTACACACACTCACACACACTTAAAACCTCTACAACCTGGAAAAAGTAAGCGGACTAAAACTGGGACATTTTTCTTTTTTTCTCTCCAAAAAACCATGGCTAAAGGTTAGATGACTGTTTTAGCTGTGTCATAGCAACAGTAGTGGGTAAGCTAGCTGAGGGAAGAGATACTTCATATTACTCAAGTAAAAGTAAAATGTAATAAAAATATGCTCAAAAGGTTACATAAGAAAATGTAACTAGTTACTACCCACCAAGTAAATGTAACCAGTTACTACCCACCTCTGCATAGCAAGAGGATGACTAGTTGTAAAATTTTCTCTCGTCCTAATGACTTTCCTTCCTCATGTTGTGCAGATGGAGGCCATCTTTAAAACTATTTCCTCTTAATACCAACAGAATTTAGAATACAGCCAAACTAAAGGTTTGGTTTTTCTCTGAATCACTTATCAGGCTTTGCTGCCTCACTCTTACCTCACAATAAACACAGATTTAACTGAAAAATTAAAAGCAAGCTAAAACATGACTAAACTTGTCTTTAGACTGTGCATATTTGCAAGCTGAGCAAATAAATAGAAAGCCTTTGTTTCAACACATTTAGGATATGTGAAATGATACTGGAGCTACAAACAGGTGGCAGGCCTGTTGCAAACACTTTTGAGGCCAGAGGTGTGTGCATGTACCCGTCAGAAACCTTTGCAAGCCTTGGCATTGAAACAAAAATGCATACCTTGATATCGCCATACTAACGTTAAAATATACTTCATGATTATGACACGTGATCCTAAATCGTGGACATAACGAATCCAGTTTGCCATAAAATAAATGACGTCAGTCACCATGAGACATGCATCTTTTAGACATCGTTATGTAACAGTAGACGCTGTGATCCCTGTTAAAAATACAAGACTGTCCACATCACTTTCTTTTTCTTTTTAACAAAAATGTAATCCTGCTGCAGGAATTTATTGAAAATGTACAAAAATTGTAAAGCAAAAATAGACACTGTACAATCGTAATCAACACTTGGAACGGCCACTTTTACTTCCAAACAACCAGAACTTAATAGAGTAAATTTTATTAAAATGTCATCAGGTCAGAATTGAGATACTCCATAAACTTCAAAGACTCATGTTTACATGTTGACTGCCTTTTTTGCCTTTCTGTGAAATTATTTCACGCTGCATCAAAGCTTTTGTCAACCACGTGCTGCATTAAAATGCTGAGGTCTTTCTATGTAAAAGACATTGACTTGGGTTTTAAAATTGTCCCAGTATCACTGACTGAAGTACATGGTATTGTACTTCAGCTAATTACAACAAACACAGAAACACACGCTGGGGTGTAAACAGACAACTCAACATGGTCAATGAGAGCAGATTCAGTCTTGCAAGTTTTTGCACATGATCATCTGTTATTTATTACACAACAAAACCTGGTATGTCTGGTTGTTAAATAGTTCCACATCTACGGAAATAAGCCCTGCAGAAGATAATTGGGATACTTATGAATCACTCTAAGTCCATAATATACAATTTCAGAGAGAGGAAGCAAGACAAGTTTGTACTGGTCAGAACATGATGTAGCCTAACACAGAAACCACCACCAACAATGACATATACATATATTTTAAATGGTTTTAGTATAATGTCGGATTATATCGTGCAGTAACCTTTTTTAAACAACGTATTCAAACTGAATGCAAAAAATGCAGTTAATTCCCTCCAATCTTTGGCTCTAAGCAAATCACTCACACTAACCTGGGAGTGCACACCCTTCTCTCTCCACCTTCACAAACCGGCTCAGCTAATGAATGCAATGCAATGCAAGCAAGACAAAATAGGGTCTTGACACTTTAATGCAAAGGGCCAATCTTCATTTTCTAATAACTGAACACGATCCGTGTCTTTTATTGGTGCTTTTAAACAGAAACCGCACCGATTGGCAGCTCGGTGTGCAGCAGCGGGCCTGGAGAGCTAGCATGAAGCATGTGGGCAATGTCAAAGTTTACGCTAAAGCTAACCTCGTCTGGGTTGTCACGTTAGCTGCTGCATGTTTGAGAGAACTAGAACGGTGCGTACACCGCCACAAAAATCTCCAGATGTGGGGTCTCAGCTAATGCAAAGCATTTTTATTAAATCGCTGGTCAGGTGGGACCGGTGCACCCGTCTGAATGAGAAGCGCCCTGCAGCTACGGCAACTCCCAGGAACTGGAGAGGTGTTTGCTAAAACGGTATTTAGTTTGCTAAATTCTAGTCCCGACGATTCAGTTACCAGCGACCGCTTGCAAAAAGAAGCTGGCTAGGGATTTTTAACCGGTAACGACAGACGGGAGGTGGTACTTGTTTCTGGTGGCTAGCAACAGCTAACGCGGCTAAGTTTGGGTAGCTAGTTAGCTAAGGTTAGCCGAACACACAGTCGGCTGCTATAATCCTGCAGCTACTGAGATGGAGAGCGTTGGGACAGAGGATGGGTGTAGCCCACTCTAGTAACACCGTAGAGTACTAGTAAGTATAAATTACCTGCCATGCCGAGACAGACAGTGGAGCTTGCCTCAGTCAGTCACGATTCTGCTCCCCACTCCCACGCGTTGATTCGTGGGATCTGAACTTTTTCTTCCTGTCACCGTGTGCGCAAAGACGGTATGTTGGGCATTGAATGAAGCGTATAAACAGATATGTTATTTCCCGCTGTTCCTCCTGCTGTTGTCTTCCGCGTGCCACACGCTTCTCCGTTCCTGGCTGTGTTGCCGCCGCCGGCTTCTTCACATCCCACAAGTCATTTCTTCTTCCCCACCCTACTACAAGCTCTTAGCCGTTGGGTCACACGCAAGCTACGTATATGTCTACAAAATTGCATTGCTGCAGTACTTTTATTTTGAAAATTACCAGGGATTTTACACTGAAAAAGTGTGATTTCCTGACTAGCCCTAATATAACTATGGAAATTGACGTATCCCAGAAGCGGCTCTGAAATTTGGTTTGCAACACTTCATTGACTATAATGGATTCTGTTTGAAGCTGTGATGCTCTGCCATACTGCGCCTTTGATGCTTTCAGTGTGAAACTGGAGTAATGGGAAGCACGTGTCAACTACTGATCTTCTGAGTTTATGTAGTCTCCCTCAAAGAGCTCCACAGGTGAAAACAGTCTAAGATCACAACAACTCCAAGGTTGTCTTTATTAATCCCCAAGGGGGAAATTGAATTGCCTTGGACAAGTAAACACAACATGCACATCCACACAATAAAACATTCACTGGTCCTGATAAAATATAAAAATATCAAATATACAATCATACGAAATGGTCATTGAAAAAACGCACTGCAGCTGGAATAAAAGAGTTCCTAAAACGTTCAGTGGAGCACCGGGGCATTAACATTCGCCCACTGAAAGAGCTCCCGAGATCCTTAAAAATGTGGTGAAGGGGGTGATCCTCCAGAGTCATAACTGTCTTAAGTTTACGCTTCATCCTTTTGTCTATGATCATGTCAAATGAGTCCAAGCGTTGCCCAACCACTGAGCCAGATTTCTTGATCATTTTGTTGATCCTGTTTTTGTCCTCAGCACTGAGGCTCCTGCCCCAACACAACTGAGCATAAAACAACACACTGGACATAATCCCCTGATAAAACACATTCAAGAGCCTCCTACTTATATCAAAGGATCTTTAAGAAAAAACAATCTGGACTGGGCCTTTTTAACAACAGCATCACTGTTCCTTTTCCAGTTTAACTTATCGTCGAGGTACACCCCGAGATATTTATATGTCTCCACAGTTTCTACAGGTTGGCCTTTGATGACCACTGGAGAGAATGTTTGTTTTTTCTTTCTAAAATCAATAACCAGCTCCTGTGTTTTGCCAATATTGAGCTGTAAAAAATTTGCATCACACCATCCAACAAAGGAGTTAACTTCCTCCCTGTAAGCCAGGTCGTCACCCCGGGAGATCAGACCCAGTAGGGCAGTGTCATCAGAGAACTTCTGTAAGTGACAAGATGGTAGACTGTGCCTATAGTCAGCTGTGTACAGTGTAAATAAAAATGGAGCTAAAACTGTCCCCTGTGGTGCACCAGAGTTCGTAAAAATCAAGTCCGAGCACTTACCCCCAGCTCTCACAAACTGAGCCCTGTTTAAGAGATAGTCTAAAATCCAGGCAGTGGTGGAATTGTGTAGCTTAAAATCCAATAAATTATTTCCTAAAATATGGGGCTGAATGGTATCAAAAGCACTAGAAAAATCAAAGAACATAAGTCGCACTGAACTGCTGGCTTTTTCAAGGTGTTTATAAATAATGTCCAGCAGATACAGAAGGGCATCATCCACACTCACACCCTTCCTATATGCAAATTGCAAGGGGTCTTGGAAGGAAACAACTTGTTCTCTTAGGCATTTAAGGACGACTCTCTCAAAACATTTCATTAAATGTGATGTCAACGCAATAGGCCTAAGATTGGACAACGTACAGCTGACACCTGTTTTCTTAGGGATCGGCACAAGACAAGAGGTTTTCCACATTACAGGTATTTTGGCAGCAGACAAGGACAACACTGATCATAAGACTCCTGGAAATATTGGAACCTGATCTGCCTCTCAACTGTCTATAGAGGATTCTGAAGACGTCTGGATATTCGTGGTGTTGGTGTTGGGATTCCTGCAGTTTGGCCTGAGCGGTTACCTGGCTTAGCGGAAAATTAATGAGCTTTCGAGGAATATTGGCTCAATCCCAGAGCTCAGGGATGGATTACACCACGCTGTGAATGCACAAACTCATATAATTGTCGAGATGAGTCGTACGCTTGGAACTTTGGCTGACGTTCAGGCTCTGGCACAGAAGGTTGAGTCGATCAAGGAGCGAGTTGACGGGACAGCACGGTTGGGAATAGATTAATTTACACCATTATTGGATCTAGAAGGGTTGGAGACCAACATAACTTTAAGACAGAGAGGAAATTATCTGTCTGGCCCCAAAACAAGTTCTTATCTGAATCTGGTGCCCTTGAGCCTGTGAGGCTGAAGTGATTACTCCCCCTCAGAAGAAATGTGGAATGCTGCCATCACCATGGCAACTCTGTCTCCCTATCCCAGCCTGGGCGGGACTGTGACCGGTGAAGGCCGTGGAACCATTTCCAGGAGTCACTGTGCTTTCTAACCCAATTACCTCCCTCCCCTGTCCAAACGGAGGTGACGAGCGCTGCTCATTGCAGCTACATGCACTGATGTGAGGAGAGTCCCCAACCCTACCTCCCCACCCAGCGGACACTTATGTTGTGTAATGTCTGAAGTCTGTTGCATTTCTGTCAGAGGTGTTTTTTGCATAGCAAAGCTGCCATCCCTGTGGAGGGTAACTCTGAAGTGCCTTTTTTTCCTCCACTTGACTCAATCCTCATAGCCTAGTGAACTAGACCTAATTCTTGCTTTGCAAAGTTTGGTCTAGGAACGCTCCACTGGAATCTCTGCAGCCCCTAACAGCATTCTGGCTGGCAAATCACAGCTCTCTAGAGGGGTTTCAAACAGATAAAGAGCTGTGATTGGTCCATAATGGTGGGCCAATCATAGTGCTCTATCTGCTTAGTGAACAAATCACAGAGCTTTATACGCTTTGTGGGCCAATCAGGGCACTCTATATGCCTGGTGGGTGGGATGATGCAACAGAGTGAAACAAGATGGCGACAGCTCGTTTGAAACTGCTTTTACATCAATTTTGGACTATTAGAACTTGGGCTGAGAAAAGTGTATAAAGCATGTAGTGAGGGTTTTTTACAGTCTAAACATCTGTAATAATTGTAAAAAAAATAAAGTTGGTTACTTCATGGATTTCACCTACCGCGGGTAATTTTTAGAACGTAACTCCTGCAATAAACGAGGGACTGCTGTATTATTAATAGTAGAGTCTGGGACATCTAATTGATTAACATCAACATTGATTATTATGCACTATTATTTTTGTTCAACGGTGATAAAGTCCTAATGTCTTCATGATAGTTCCTTCCCCCCCCCCCCCCCCCCCCCCCCCCCATCTGAGCATTGGGGAAAAGGCTGTCTTGCAATTGTTGAGGTCACTAGTGTGTGCCCCATTTCTTCCAGGATCACTCTCTATATAGGTTTTAATGGACTCCTAGTACTGTGAAGTGGTTCCATGGTACAAAGGCATTGTATTCCAAGATCTGGGAGACTGTAGAAATGAGCAGTGATGCCCTTCCTACCATCTTTCCAGAAAAATAAGTGATCTGGAAGCTGTTAGGCTTATTTACAGCAGGAGCACTTTCTGCACCTGCATAAACTCCAGGACACATTTACTAACAGTGTTTGTTGCTGTATGTGCTGCAGCTTTGAATTTTTTAATAATATATATTTTGTTAATATTTTGGTTATGCTGTCTTGTTATGAAGTGTACAAGGGTAAAAGTGTTTTTAGCATGTGCTTCAAAGCTAAGTTTGACTGGGAAACTCAAAGCTCAATAGTCTGTATCAACAGAAATTCACTGCAGTCTATGTAATATTTGATGCGTCATAATTTATTCTACTCTATCTTGCAAATACATATTTGTGTGGCAATGTCATGCACAACACACACAACTATTAGATCCTTAAGATCAAACCCGTGTCATTCTTTTGGTCCACTGCAGTGCGGCAGTCAAAAAAAACTTTACTGTTAATATCAACAATTAGCTTTTTATTTTGAAATTACAAGTATAAAAAATGCTGTTACATTTACATTTAATGCTGTTACACTGTAATCCTTTCTTATAAGTATGGACATAGAATCAAGTGAACAACATTTTGAAATAAGTTTAATTGGAATTTTGTACTATAAAAAAACAAAACAAAAACAACAACGACATATTAAACAAACAAACACAGTCAGTGCCTTCATTTGTCCATTACATGTCAAACATAGCACTGACCCTTAGTCCCTGCTCATCAGCACATGCTTTCAAAAAGAGCTCCATGTCCTCTGCAAACTGAAAAACAAAGAGGAACATGTCCCTTGCTGCTCCAGTGTCTTCTTCCTCTGACATGTCTCTTAAGACCCTCTGCTGGTCCCCTTGATTTAAGGACAGATATTTTGGCATTGTTACGTGTCCACGGAAAAGTGCCTTATTTTGGACAACCCACTGCACAGCAGGACGCAGATCTTCAACAACTGCTGGCTCCTGTGTCAGGCAAATGGAGATAAAAACACAGCTATTTCTCTGTTGCAGAACAGTGTTTTAACAGTTATTCAAATGTCACTAACCATGTAATTACACTACTGTTTAAAGTGAATACTGACCTGACTGACTTCCTGGAACTTGCGCTTTTTCAGTCTGAAAATGGGCACGTGTTGTCCTTCAAGCACAGCTTTGGCTTCCTCTCTCCAGTGTGCAAATAGCTTGCCAGAGTTTAACAGAAAATTTTGATATTGTTAAGGTGTGTAAACTTTGACACAACATAGAACAGAAGTCAAAATATAAATACCTCTTGAGATCAAAGTTCTCCATCAACAGCAAGCACCACCATTTACGCAAGTAGGGCATGTCTGACTAAGATATTAATATGAAACATTTAACAACTTTCAAAAGATTCAAGACTCCATTGCTGTGAAAGTAAATAAAATACATACTATTGTATAGTCAAATGGTGCATCCAGTGCCACGTACAGAGCAGACTATTTGGAAGAAAAAATAAAAATGTCATTTTTTTAGAAGCTTAAATTAGCTTCTGCATGAATCTCAAGAAGAGAAGAGAAAAATTACCATCAGCATGAAGATCCCACAGTCAACTCCGTAGTCTTGGCTTGGAAAACCCTGTATTACATTGAAAATAAAGGCTCGTTAATAAAATCCTTTAAAAGAAGACTAGTGTAATTCATATTATTCACCATACACTTAAACTAGCACATACCTTCAAGTCAAAGCTCTTTTTTGCTGACCACTGCCCGGGAATGAGCTTCACTGCAAGATTCCTTTCTTTCAAGACAGTTACATTCACAAGTTAACAGACATCATCATGATGGGTGTGAAATGTTTATTGCTAATAGCACCAACTGTAACTACAGGTCTTAGGAACATGACCTCAACAAAACAGCATAACAAAATGAAAAAGTACAGTCACATGCTCACAGCTGGTTAAAATAAAGCATTTTCAGCTTTAATTTGAGGTTGGCATATTTTATAAACTAATATTTAATGGTGTTTTATGTTAAACTAAAACGTTTGAAGACCCTATTTATGTCTAAAACTCATCTAAAGACAGCACCACTAACTTGATTAGAATGTGAAGATGAGAAATAGAATAAAATGTTGAAGCATCGTGCTGATACAGTTTATAAAAAAAACATGTGAGTGTACTGTATGTGTGAACACTCAAGATCAGCAGAACATGATCATGCACTTAACCTGGAACACTGAACAGGTTCCCGAATATTCTGGAACAAACCAAAAATGCTTATAAAAATGTGACCTCAAAAGTGAAACATATTGTTGGCCACCAAATCCTGCCTTTGTGTGTAATGGGTCAAGAAAGAGGATTTCTCTTTTAGGTGGCTTCAGTACCTAAAAGACAGTTAGCCATGACTTCAAACCTGAAAACGATGTCATTGCAAGCGATCGCAATCAAAGATGTTTGAAACTGCGTCATAAAAGCTTGAATACATCTCAGACGCATAGCAACATTCTAACAGTTTGTACGTGTCAAAAAACAAGACTTACACACAACTGGAAATGACCAGGTGTCCAGAGAGGGAGAACTATGATGTCCATTCTCTGAGCATCAGTCTGAAACAGAATTTTATTTTGAAGTATTCTGTATATGAACTCTCACCAAAGTTACAAAAAAAGAATCTTTTTGATTACTTGCTTGTTTCTTTAAAGGACGGTACACTTACAGGAAAGGACTGCAATGGATCACAGCCATAGGGTGCAAGCCAAGTCCGGGTGACATACAGATTTTCTATGTAAATGCTTATCCCCTAGAATGTAAAACAGCACATTTAAAACAACAACTCTTTAAATTAAAGCTTGACAATCATCCTATACAACATACAGTACCTTTGACTGAACAATTTTAGTGATAAGCTCAAAACAGCCATTTGCAGTCTGAAACTGAAAAAATCATAAAAAAAATTAAAGTACACTTTATTATTTCATATTCATAGAAACAAAATACTTACAGTCGATTCCATTTCTTTGTTTAAACCCAGTGTCCAAAAATCTGCCCGCGTGAGACATCCAGAAGACGTTTCAACAATCAGCTCATCTTTGGGTCTGCTGATGTCCAGAACATAGTTGAGCTAAAAAAAACAGAGAGGTGTCATAGACTGTGGATGACAAAATCAGATAAGCACGTTGCACTTTGCGACATCTGAAAACTTTGACATACAAGCTGTTGCTGGCCAGGGTGCGGTACAAAACACCACGATGAACGGCTGGCCAAAATGTTCTCAGGCTTTGTCAGAGCTTCGCACGGTGGTCCACACAGGTCAGGAAACGTTGCATCTGTTGACCTTCTATTGGCTTTCTTGTTGTCAACTCCTTCCTGAGGATCTGTAGGGACTTTAACAGTTTTCAGACAAAACACTCAATAGAATGCATATTAAATGCATACAAATGCAAGAAAAAAAAGCACTGTTTACAGACGGAAATTCATTTGAAACAGCACGTAACAAGTTCGTTTACGAGCCCGCAACTACAACAAGATAATGAATGCAAGATTATTATTTCACCTATATATGACAATCACTATTCAAAATAAGAAATTTTACCATTGTCACCAGACATTGAAGGTGCTGGGTTCAACACCGTTTCTGTGGTTTCTCTTGGTTTATTGCACACCTGTGGGGCTAGGTACACAAAGAAAACAATATAAACACTCACACAGATAGGAACAAATCTAACATGTGAACAATGGTAGCGTTCTGGTCATGAAACAATGCATGTACTTACCTACGACAGCTTGACCCAGTGCCGACAGTGAGATATTGATCTTTCCAAGTCGACGTTTCACTTCGAAAGAGCTGTTTCTGATGATCCATTTTCTGTGAGATGACATTTTCTGGAAGAGATACAGGAATTTTTTTCTCTTTTAAAATATAGCGTATACTCCTTTCGACAGCAGCATTGTCCTCAAAGGAAGAACTCTCCTGAGTCATCTGTGATGGGGTGCCTGATGATAGTGGTACAGTTGATTTGAAGATGTCTCTCTGTGTCTGGAAGAGATGCCACTTAGCTATGTTTTTATGAGGACATGATATTCGTGGCTTTGCACAAGCGCAATGCCAGGTGTTCCTCAGAGCATTGTAAGTCACAAATATTCTGCCAAGATGGCAGAAACTGTGTATTTCCGGCTCAAATACAGACAAACAGATCTGTGTTGAGGATCCACCAAAATCCACCCTCACACAAAGTGGAGCATGTACCATCTGGGCAGCTTTCTGTCTCTTTATGCATGTAGCAGCTTTGGCCTCTCCAAATAATTTAAGGTCCACCGTTTCCATCACGATGTGCTCTTGAAGAAAAACCTCCTTCACAGTTTCTCGGCAGTAATCTAGTGAGCGAAGGTGCTCACATAAACTGAAGCCTAGTCCGCTCCGCTGGGCCAGCAACTGGTATTGCTGACATTCCTCCAGCTCACATCTGATATTGTGAGACATCCCCCATGTTTTCCTCTGAACGTGAACTGGCACAGAAAATCCACAGCCAGTTCTCTGCACAGCAAATAACCCTGCAGTTTCATCTGCACAAACACACTGCAGATGGCTGGCCAGGCAAACATCTATTGACTGGTTGGAGTGCTTCCTCATCAGGTGAGCCTTGTAGTTTTTGGTACGAAGAGTAAGGCCACAGTGAGGGCATGTCGTTTTCATGGACTTTCCATCAGCTGCAGTTTTATTGAACACAGAGGGTAGAGCATATGAATGTTCTACCAAAGATTCAGAAAATGGTTCAGATACCGAAGACAAAACCTTGGGGGGGAGACGGGGCTCCTCGAAGTGTACTGCCGGAGGAATACGGGTCTCCTCGGAGAGTTCAACGGGGAGCAGTCCTGATAATGGTGGCTGACTTGGCATTGAAGAATGCTGACAAGACAATAAATGCTTTGCCATATCCCCACGCCGTATGATTGTAATCTTACAGACAGGGCAGTGAAAGTGTCCTGTTGTCCTACAAGGCAGCCTGCACCTGCATATCATTGTATCTGTAGGAGAAAACAAACAAACAGATGTAATTTAAATGTAGTTGTATAGAATGCAATCAATTTATCTAACAATCAGATTGTACATGTTAACAAAAACATCCAAGCCAACCTCAATAATGAAAGCAAAATGGTATGGATCACAAAAGTTATGTCAAGAAAAGTGGTGAAAAGTAAATAAAATATATTTTATAAAAATGCTGTTTTGTGGCAGATGAATGCACTGAACTGTACAATGTCAACAGCAACTTTTAAGTCAACAAAGATACTGCAGAAGTGCTTAAAAAAGTGCATATTTATAACTATAAAGTATATTTAATACAAACATACCTTTGAAATGCAAAGCATTTTTCATATGCACACTTAGATGCTCCTCAATCTTTGCCCTGACAGTAGGGCTGGAAGTGGGGCACAGAGGGCAATGAAAGAGTCCTCTGCAACACGTGTTGCATTCCTGCAATTCTGGCTTTAAGCCCGAATTCCAGATTCATATGTGCATCTAAAACAGAGAGAAAAACAGATAAACACCATATACACATTTAAGTTCAGGTTTTAGCAGAAACAACACATTACAGTTAGCATGTAATAGATTTGGGAGGAAACTTCTTGAAAAAAACAAACATTTTACAAGACACTTTCATTTGTGAGATGTGTTTCTATTGACATATAAGCGTCAATTGAACAGGGGCTAACTAAAATCTGGGCAATAAAAAAGCTGAACAGAATAGAATAACGAATAGAAGTATTGATATAAATCTGTTTGTGACGAAATTTACGGTGTTGATGCTAACCTAAGGTGTCAAAAGTGCACACGTTCCTTACTACAGTTTAGATACCTCTGTTTAAAAATAGTCAAATAAAAGTAGAAGCATTGACTCGACTTTTTAGTCAAGTGGAAGTAAGAAGTACAGGGTATAAAATATAATTTATGTACAAAATTCTGAAGTAATCTTGCGTCCAAAGCACGGATTACAAAGTACAGACACGCGTGCTAAAATGTGAGAAGTAGAAGTATAAAGAAGTATACAGTAGGCACAAAAAAGTACAGCAGTTAAGATACCAGAAAATTCTACTTAAGTACAGTATTGAAGTATTCGTTATTTTGCATCTCTGACGCCAACAATAAATCATACTCTAATGCAAAATGTGTTTTTTCTTCTTCTCGCCCACAGAAGCCGTTAATCCAACCCTCTTACTTAAACCAGGCCCAGGAAAAAGCATATCTGTGTGTTTCTCTGCCATGGAGCATGATAAAAAAAAATTAAAATAAGAAGGAATGTTGTTGTAACGCAAAAAAAAGTGGCAACCTGATCATTGTAAGAAAACTAGAATTATGAAATCACTAACGGCAAGTTTATTTAAGAAAGACTGTCCCAACCTTTGCAAACGACTAGCAAGACGTCCGCTGTATCCATGAGTGTTTATGGCTACTGCGGAGGGCACGTGCTTCCGGCTACTGTGGAGATCACGTGTTTCCAGTTAGTCTGGAGGTCACGTGTATCCGGTTACTGTGGAGCTCCACAGTGGCCGCAGCCAGACCCTTCTCGAGGAGTGTGATCCCGTATAGTTGGAACACACCCTCAGGTTACCCTTCTAAAAGATGGGGACCACCACCCCAGTCTGCCACTCCACAGGAACTGCCCCCGATGACCACGCAATGTTGCAGAGACGTGCCAACCACGACAGCCCTACAACCTCCATAGCCTTGAGATACCCAGGACGAATCTCGTCCGCCCCCGGGGCTCCGCCGCTGTGTAGTTGTTTGACTACCTCAGCAACTTCTGCCCCCGAGATTGGACAGTCCATCCCCAGGTCTCCCGGCTCTGGTTCCTCCTCGGAATGCGCGTAAGTGGGATTGAGGAGCTCCTCAAAGTATTCCTTCCACTGTCCGACTATAGCCCCAGATGACGTCAGCAGCTCCCCATCTCCACTGTAAACAGTGTGAGCGAGTTGCTGCCTTCCTCTCCTGAGGCGCCGGACAGTTTGCCAGAACCTCTTTGGAGCCGATCGATAGTCTTTCTCCATTGCCTCACCAATCGCCTCCCACACCCGAGATTTTGCCTCGGCAACTGCCACTGCTGCACCCCGCTTGGCTATCCGGTACCTGTCTGCTGCCTCCGGAGATCCACAGACCAGCCATGCCCTGTAGGCCTCCTTCTTTAGCCTGATGGCTCCCTGAACCTCTGGTGTCCACCAGCGAGTACAGGGGTTGCCACCACGACTGGCACCGGCCACCTTGCGACCACAGCTAGCAACAGCCGCCTCAACAATCGCAGAGTGGAACAAGGCCCACTCGGAGTCGATGTCCCACACTGCTCTCGGGACGCGGTCAAAGCTCTGCCGGAGGTGGGAGTTGAAGACCGTCTTGACAGGTTCTTCTGCCAGGCGTTCCTAGCAGACCCTCACTATGCGTTTGGGTCTGCCAGGTCTACGCTGCATCTTCCCCTCCAACTCACCACCAGGTGGTGATCAGTTGACAGCTCCGCTCCTCTCTTCACTCGGGTGTCCAGGCGGGCCATTCCTCCCAATCACACCCCTCCAGGTCATGCTGTCATTGCCCACATGATTGCCTTGTCAGGATCCAGAGGTCAGGGAGGTCAGATGACCTCGGGGCACCCAGGTCCAGTATTTTGACCACACGGTAGCAACTTTCCACGGTCCAAAAGATGTCAACAGGCAATACAGGATGGAATCAGCTTGCGTCTCAGGGATTCTCTTAAGGAGTTGACTAATATCAGCTTTGATCTGCAGGAAGTTTTTCTCATCAGCTTTACGGATGCAAAAAGGTTCTTTCTCGACGTGTAAAAATCTGGGATGTTTATGGAGTATTAGCAACAGGGGGCTAATCTGAGCTATCTCCAGGACTTTCCAGTACTCTCCAGGACTGTTCAGAACTGAAGATCTCTCAGTCTGTTTTAGTTTTATAAGTTATTTGTTATGGTTTGGTCAGCCAATTAGAAGCTGACAGGAACATAGAGGTTACCAAGGCAACAGAAACACGCCTTCTTAATATGAAGACTCTGATCTGGGTGGAAGGTCTAGCTATGTGAAATGAATTTGACTTAGCCGTACTTGTTATGGTTTTTGAGCAGTGTGAGCAGGTATGAAGACCTTGTCGTCAAAACATGGTGAACACAGTCTATTAGATAAACGTAACATCCACTCAGTGGTTTAGATTAATGAAGCATTTCATTTCATTATATTTTTCCTAAAAGTAATAATAAGCAATTTTTATTTAATGATTTAATAGATTACAGTAATAAAAGGAGTTAGTAATGATTTATTATAATATTCTTGAGTTTAGCAACTTATTTGAACTGCTCTTCTTTCTTCTGGAGGCGCAGATAAGACCTTGGGGAAAAGGTTAGTTCTTGTTTTGGATCAGACAAGTGGAGTCTGACTCCCAGCTGGTGTGAAGGCAGACTTGTTTAAAGGGAACACAAGCAATGTTGTGTCTCCTTAAAGACCAGATGTTGAATAGATGGTGGAAGGTCAGCCGTACCTAAACTGACCATTGCTGGACGCTACAGACCCCCCTTTCAAAGGGCACGGGGTCCTGGCAGAAACCACGGGTCGTTGGAACTAGTCAGAGGCCCTTGGGACTCAGTTGAGGAAGCACAGGTTAGTTTCCAGGCAAAGGCCCCTGGAGTGAGGAAAGCAAACCCCACACCAGAGAATAGTCAATGTAGCTCCTTAAACAACAACAAAAAATAATAATCCACTTCTGAGAAACAAAATTAATCCACTTATCAGGATCCCCAGGAATGTAAACAGATGACCAGAGGCCGGTCCAGGCCCCAGGCGAACCGCAGAGCTCCCGTAAGTACGGCAGGAACCACAGGACGTCCAGACCCACACGAACCAAACCCTCAGTCAGCAGGCAGCTACATCATGCGATGGTGTAGAGAGACCCGCCCAGGAAGCGACGATCACAGGCGAACCCAGAGGAGAAGAAGAGCAGACACAGGGCATTTCAATGTAGACACACATGGATGGCGCCTGATGCAAAACAACAAACAAAAATAAACCTAGCACTACATGTGCCTACATGTTTTATGTGAAGCAATTATGTGAACCCTGTATGTGCTATGTGAAGCAAATTATGTGAACGGAGTTCAGGTGATAGAAATGGATGTAGTAAACTACGGGTACTGAAAAATTGTTGAAAAAAGAACTAAATCAACATAACCCTATAATACAAGTAAGGGAAAATCAACGCTTGAAGCAAAAAGTTATCAAAAAAGAAGGCAAAATAAACTGTAGCCCATAACTGGTAAAAATCAAAATAAAATTGATCATAATAGAAATGACAAAAGGAAATCATCTGTAATGAAATAATGCAGAAATATATCTGTGATTATCTGTTTAAAGAATCAGTAATACAGCTAATATAAGGAGGATAAAACACATTAATGTAAATCAGTGATGTTAGTACTCAAACCTACATGTGAATATACACAGTAGAAATTAGAGATTAGTAAATAAAATGAAGTATATAAAAATTAATAAATGGACCCAAATTAGTCCTTCAGTGTACAAAAAATTTTTTTTTGTCAAAATCACTAGAAGTTGAAAAATACAAATTGCTTTTGGATCAAACATAACAGTTAGTGGATTTACTCACTTTTAACTGTCATGACCTAACAGAACCGCAACAGTGTCATCCAAGTTCGTATGCTACATTTAGACATGAATTCTATCCACGCACACACATACACACAACAGAACTTGTGAGGCCTGAAACAGGGAACCGAAGGAGAGTGGATGGAAAATTCACCCCCCTTTTGAGTCAATTTGATTTTGGTCAGCAGATCCATGGGTTGCAGCTTCGTCCAAATAGGCGGAACCCTTGTGTAATTTGATCTGATTTCTGTGGACCCACTTATAGATGGGATCTTTGTTCCATTCGGTGATCTTGATCTGATACACAATTGGAGAGAGTTTTTCAGTTATCCGGTATGGACCGGACCACTTCGGCACTTAGCCAGTTTACCAGAGGTTGTTTTTGTTTGACCAGCATTTGGAGCAAAAATATAGAACCAGGCCTTATCACCCATGATGAGTTCAGAATGTGAGGTCTTCTGATCATAATAGGCCTTCCTGCCTTCAGCTGATCTCTCCAGATTTGTCTGTGCAAAAGAAAACGCTGCAGGCAGATGGTCCAAGTCTTGCAAATACTGCTCGTTGGTGTAAGCTGTATCTGTACTGGGTTGAAATGACTGATACAGCAAGTGAAGCGGCAGGGTCATTTGTCTACCCGTCATCATCTCAAACCGGGAGACGCCTGTAGACTCATGAGGAGTGGCCCTTATGGCCATAAGGACCAACGGAAGCTTCACATCCCAGTCTCTGTGATTAGAGGACACATATTTCTTCAACATGCCAAGAACTGTTCGGTTCATGTGTTCGACCTGGCCGGAAGACTGGGGCCGATAACCAATGTGGAAATTGGCCTTGACACCCAACATCCTCCAAAGGTGTTTCATCACCCCAGAGGTGAAGTGAGTTCCCCTATCCGAGCTAACACGTTCGGGGAGACCGAACCGGGAGAAGATGTGATTCATCAAGAGGACAGCAGTTGCCTGAGCTGTGTCGTTAGGTGCCGGCAAACACTCAACCCATTTGGTGAATGCACACGTCACGGTCAAGAAGTATTTGTTACCTCTGCTGGACTTGGTCATGGGCCCCACCCAATTGAATTGCAGGTCCGACCACGGAGTGGACGGCCCTCTGCTCTGAAGAGGAGCTCTGTGGATGGGGTTAGATGGTTGAAATTGGCAGCAAACCAAACAGCTCCGGATGTAGTCTGAGATGTCCTGATGCATCCCCGGCCAATAGCAACCTGGCTAAGGGCACTGAACGGGGCCTTGACACCTTTGTGCCCAGAAGAAGGAGAATTATGAGCTTGTACTATCATAGCCCCCCGTAGGGACTGTGGTGCCACAAGGACAGGTGACGACATAGGCTTGGAGATGTGCATTAGCAAACCTTTAACCATCCTCAGCGTGACACGAACCCAAAAGAGAGCAAGGGAGCTCAGGAACAGAGCCAAGCTCGACAGAAGAAGGCAGATGAGCTGTCGGATAAGAAAGGTACAGGCTCATCCTGCTGATAGCAGGGTCCCGGGACTGGAGGCTGAAAAGGTTGTTGTCAGAAAAGACTGGTTTAACAGACACGAAACCATCAGATGGTCGAGGGATGGACGCCTTAGCGGCCTGAGCTCGAGTCACGACACACACAACGGGTGGGTCTGACCGAGAGGACACATCGTCAGGGAGCCACAAGGGGTCAAAGGACCACGGAGTACCAACAGCTGCACCTTGTGTGGCAAGAGAGTCTGTAAGATTGTTTAGATCCTTATCAGCTCCAAGTGAATGAGAATGACCTTTGACCTTACGCAAAGGTAAATGATTGTCATGAGAAGTTATCAGTAGATCTGGGGGCTCTCGGAGTGTGGTACCTGAAGAGGACTCAGGTACATACGGTCGCGTTAGGAGAGGCTGCGGAGGGAGTTTAGCTGCGTTGGGCATCAGACAGACGCCTGCAACTAACAAAAGGTACTTTGGCAGTCCTGAAAACTGAAACAAAGAATGTTTTGGACCGTACATTTGTTTAGGCGCGGCTTTGCGAGGGATCAGCGCAGGTGAGCTCTCTGGAGGGCCCTTGGTCGACGCACAGGTGCAGTCAGAGAGACTAGGGTCTGCCAGTAATGGTACAGGGTGGCAGGCAACCCCCCCCCCCCCCCCCCCCCCCCCCCGATGGTAGGTGGATCACCCCCCTCAGTGATAGAGGTCACCAGCGCCAGCAGTACCGGTGGAGGAGGGTCAGTGATCTCAACAGCCCCCCTTTTGGCAGGTGGTGTTCCCACCGCAAGGTACTGGGCCACAGCCAGAGTCTCAGCACCACCATTAACTCCCCCATCGGCAGGTGGTGTTCCCACTGCAGGGTTTGGTGTCTCAGGTGGAGTGTCACCACAACCTCCTTTCAGAACCATCTACTTGAGCAGGTCGGGAGTATATCGCAGGGCTGTGCTGTCGTATTTATATATTTGTAAGATGAAGTCTTCTGAAAAACGATGAAAACCTAGACATTTTATCAATCTATGAATCTTCCCAGATGCCCCTAATAGCACATAAAAAGCAAAAATGTCACGGAAAAAGAGGTTTGGTCACCTTGCATAAAGTGCATGGTTGTTAACCGTTATTGCTGCTAGCTAACTGTTACCAGTAGATGAGAGAAACATTGCCCTCTTTTTTCTACTGCCAGCCTTGTACTTACATTTGCCGTTAATCCAACCAAACTCTGGCTACAATAGGCAAGATAGTGTTATAAAATTGTTTTATACGAGTGGTGTATAATTGCGGTCTTTGCATGTTTAGAGGTTTTTCTGTCAACACCATCAATCCAACCTTCCATCTTCTTTGCTTATCCGAGGTCGCGTCGCAAATATGTGACATAACTGATAATAAAATCATCATAAACTCATCGAGTAGATTTGTTTGGTGTCTTTAAGATCTGAAACAATGCATTTTAACAATAAACAGTTATTTTTGATTCATTATTACTGTCAAGCAATCAAGTCTTATTAAACTTACTTTAGATAAAACATTCATTGGTCTATGGTTGTAATTAATCTGTAAAGTGGGAAAATCATTGTATAAAACAGAATATTAATCTTTCATTAAGGTTAAAAGGTCTCGTCTTCTCCAGAAGTCCTGCAGCACAGATAAGGAGCAGGAAAGGAACTTTGTTATGGCGGTTCCCCAGATGGCGAGGTCAAAAATAGAGCATTTGTTCTGGTTTGGAAAGCAGTTTACCTTTAGCCCAATGATGAAGATGGCTGGGCAGTGTAATGACCTTTGGTATTACATGGCTTTCTTACACTACAGTGTGAATGGGTGAATGGCCTTGGGGGGATTGGAGAACCCTAGAAGGCCCTATACAAATACAAGACATTTACCATTTCGAAACATTAAAATAATGCTCTTTGGTTCCCTTAGATCCGTTTCACTCCCACAGGTGTGGTCCTTGAGGTGTTTGAACCGCTCTTAGTCCGAGCTCTAAGCTGAGACCATGTTGCCATGGGAGACAGGGGCTGATGGCCCTGACAACACAGCTTACAGGATCATGGAGCTCCTCAAACCCTTCCACCACGATAAGGTGGCGATTCTGCGGAAGGGATTATTTTTTTTTTCTCTTTAATTTTAGTTATTTTTTAAAGTTTTTTATTATCTTTTTGTTTATTTTCAAACCAGTTTATGTTTAATTTTCTTTTTTTTGTTTATTTTGGTTTTATTTTTAATGCTCATATCCATCTACATCCTAGATCTGTGTTCCTATGAAAGGGTCGGTAATAAAGACGTGACATAAACACTAAACAATGCAACAAAAGTCAGATTTTTGTTTCTCAGCTCGTTGATGTCAGCTTCTGAACCCTAACCCCTAAGTATACGATTGGACTATTAATCTAAATTATAAGTAAGTCTAAATTATAAGGAAGTCTAAATTATAAGGAAAATCTAAAGTAAGAGTCATAAAAGATTTTCTGTCCCTTCTCGCAAAAAAACCCATCTTTGTCACATTGTTTGGGTTCAGTTACTCGCATTTCTCTCATCAAATGCTGTTGGTCCTTCAGATTCTTGAAACTCTTCTTTGCTTCTTCAAACTCTATTTCCTGTTCCAGAGCTTGCCTCGTCAGCTCTACATTTCCAGATCAAGCTGATTTGATTCTTCCCCTTTTTCCTCAAATGCCTCTTGGAGACGACTGTTTATTTCTGCATTCTCCTTTTCAGATTCTGTCTTCTGTGTTTCAAAGTGAATCATTTCCTTCTGAAACATTTTCCTATCAAGAATCAGATCTTCTAATCCCTTCTCCAGATCTTTTTGTCTCTCATGTAAACTAAGTTTTTCTGTTGCAATCATTTTTTCCAACTCCAATTTTTCTTCCTCCAGGCTGTGTTTCTTCATTTCTAAACTATCTCTCTCCTCCTGGAGACCCCGATGGATGTCTCGTAAAGTCTGATGAGACTCTTTCTCCATCTCCTCAAATGTATTCCTCTGATTTTCCAGACTTTCTAGTCCAGCGTCTAAATATATAAGCCCATGTTGGAGATAATTGTACATTTCACTTATCTCCTCTTCAGATTTAGTCTGGGGAAGTTCAAAACTCATCATTCGTTCCTGCAGAAATTCAGTCTGAGCAGGAGGACTTTCCACCTCGTCCTCCGCAGCTGTTTCTGTATTATTTATGTTGGAGGTTTCTTTTTGATTTGCTTCTTCAAACTCTGTTTCCTGTTCCAGAGCCTGCCTCATCAGCTCTAAGCTTTCTCTCTCGTCTTTCAGAGTCTGAAGGACTGAATTCATTTCATGAGGTGAATCTTCCTTTTTCTGCTGAAAGTGAATCATATCTTCACTCAGACTCTTCCTATCAAGAATCAGATCTTCTAATCCCTTCTTCAAAACCATTTGTTTCTCATGTAAACTAAGTTTTTCTGTTGCAATCAGTTCCACAAACTGATTCTTTTCATCCTGCAGACTCTGTTTCATCAGCTCTAAATGTTCCCTTTCATCCTGGAGAGTCTGATAAACTTCCAGATGAAGCTGATTTGATTCTTTCTCTTTTTCCTCAAATTCTGCCATCTGTTGCATCAGACTTTCCTTCTCGACATGTAAAATGTCTAACCCCTCTTGGAGACGACTGTATATTTCTGCATTCTCCTTTTCAGATTCTGTCTTCTGTGTTTCAAAATGAATCATTTCCTTCTGAAATTTTTTCCAGTTGAGAATCAGATCTTCTAATCCCTCCTGCAAATTGTTCTGACCGGTTTTTAGACGAAGCCTTTCTGCTTTTATCAGTTCAAGAAAGTGAATATTTTCCTCTCGCAGCTCCTGATTCATCCGTTCTCTCTCTTTTTGCAGGAGTTCCTTATTATTCTGATCCAATTTGTTCTGAACTTCCACAAATTTGAGTTTCTGCCGCTCCAGGCTTTGTTTCTCCAAGTCTAACGATGTGTAGCCTTCCTTGAGAATGCTGTATATTTCTTCATGCTCCTTTTCTGTCTCAGCCTTTTCTTTGTCAAAGTTCAACTGATCTTCCTGCAGGGCTTTTGTCTGGAGAATTACATCTTGAAAGCCTTTCTGTAAATTATTTTGACTTTCAGTTAACTTTAGCTTTTCTATTTGAAGCTTATTTTTAAAATCCATCTTCTCTTCCTCCAGAGTTTGCCAAATAAGTTGTAGATTTTCTTTCTCTTCTTGCAGAATCTGTCGAGCATTTTCAGTCTCCAGCTCTGAGCTAGACTTCTGCTGTTCGAACTCGTCTCTCTCAGCCTGCAAAGCTTGTCTCAGTTCTTCAAGTTTGTTTTCTGATAATTTCTTTGATTCATCAAAATCGAATTTCTCTTTCTCCAGATCTCTTTTCATCTGGTTTATTTCTTCAATCGCGTTTGCTTTGCTGTCTTGCAGCGATTTCCAAAGCTTTTCCGTTTTAGATTTTTTCGTAATCAAATCTTCTAGAAATTCCTGATTTGATGTTTTAACTTCTTCAATCTGCTTCCATTCTTTTTGAATTTCTGTCTTAGCTGTGTCCAAATCTTTGCTTTCCTGCTCAAGCCTCCGTTTCTTTTCTTCTAGACGTTGATTTTCGTCTTCCAAATCATCTTTCTCTCTCTGGAAAATGATTTTAAGCTCATCCTTGTAGTCGTTAAATTTTTTCAGAACTTTAAAAAAATCCTGCTTATCATTGAAAAAAATCTGTTTTTCAGTTTCTACAGACCTTAATTCGTCCAGTGGATTCTTGCGACTCTCTTGTAAATCCATATGATTTAGGTTGATAGCTTCAGCGGACATCTCTGCTAGTGGCTAGTTCCTGTCGCGGTGATAGACTGTTGCCTTCTGACCTGTTGAGTAGACTGATGATGTCAATAAAGGGGTCTGTCGGTCTGGACTGTACCTGTACCTGTCACTACGCATGAGTGGTACCGGAAACCCGATCGGTACCACGCATGCGCGAAAGGCGTCTACTTCCGCTCGAAGCATTTTACGATAGTTACGGGTCAGAGAGTATCTATTAAGATGTTAAAAATAATAAGTATCTATTAAAATGTATGCAAAGAAACATTTCAATATAATGTAGATAAAAATGAAAAAAAAGAAAACGTCGGACCGTACAGATCCGGTCTACCTGATCCGTACCGCGCATGTGCAGATGTTCTATTCTTCTTGTGATCCGTTCAATGGCAGTTTACTCCGCAGTGTATGAGGATACTGCCACTTGCTGACCGAGCGAAGTAGCCCGATTGTAAACGTTGGTTACGTATTGTAACCCCAGATTCTATGAGTCTAGTCGCAGCCCTTAAGCTAGCTGCTATTGGAAGGATGATCTCCGCATCAGCCAATCATGAAGAGCTTAAATGTACGCCCACCAATAGTGGGCCCCCTCGTGGTATATAACCGCAGTGACCCCACTGCTCACCTCCAATGGCTCTTATTCCCATCATAACCAGTGGGGCCAGTGGCTTAAGGGCTGCGACTAGACTCATAGAATCTGGGGTTACAATACGTAACCAACGTTCTATTTCGTCTAGTCTTAGCCCTTAAGCTAGCTGCTATTGGAATAAAGCGCAGCTGGATGGGTTTACGCCCCACTGGTTAACACAACCAATGGACACACCCAATCAAATCTCCTCTAGTGGGGGACGTTCAGCCTCAGACCAGGCCTAAAGACTGAGGCAGGCACGATAAGAGAGGGGCCCCCACTAAAAACATCATCCACAAGAGGATAAAATCCATCTCAGCAAGGCCAATGAGGTGCCATAAGCATTGATTTAGCCTGCTGGGGTCCAAGCACTGAACGAGTGATGGAACCTGAAGACACATCTCGTAAATAATAACGAGTAAAGGAACAGGGTGAAGCCCATGAAGCAGCCTGACAAATGTCTTCCATTGACACACCACTGAGGAGCGCCATCGAAGAGGAAATCCCTCTGGCCGAGTGAGCCCTGAGTGCCTCAGGGGGATCCCGCCCTGATGATGTGTAAGCGAGGGAAATGGCGTCACACAGCCAGCGTGAAAGGCGCTGGGCCGACAGCGCCTGACCAAGGGAAGACTCCCTGTAGTGCACAAACAGGTTTTGTGAGCGACGAATCCCTGAAGTGGGTGACACATATCGTGCAAGCGCGTGCACCGGGCAGAGAAGGTGAGAAGCCGCCTCCTCCTCAGAATTATGGGGAGGAGGAAAAAGTCCAGCCAATGAAATTGACCTGGATTTTGAAGGAAGCATTAATGCTTTTGGGCACAAAGGCTGGGTTGGGGCATAAAACAGCAGACCCGCCATCCTCCCGGATCCTGAGGCATGCTGGAGCCACTGAGAGGGCGGTTAGGTCACTCACTCTCTTAACTGATGCTAGCGCCAGCAGCAATGCAGTTTTAAGCGACAGGAACTTGAGTGAGACCTGGTCCAAGGGTTCAAATGGGGCTTTGGATAAGCCGTGCAGAACCACCGTTAGATCCCATTGGGGAAAAAGCGGGCGGGACACAGGTCTGTTCCTTCTGACACCTTTTAGAAAACGTTTTGTGAGGGGATGATTGAAAACAGATCTATCTCCAAAACCCTGATGACATGATGAGATAGCTGCAGCATATGTCTTAACAGTGCTGAATGCGAGGCCCCTGTCCATCAGTATCTGCAAAAACGACAGAACATCCGCCAGCTGGCAGGAGAGCGCTTGAACATTCCGTTCTGCGCACCAGTTCTGGAAAGCTGCCCATTTAGCAGCGTAAGAGGCAATGGTAGAGGGCGCCCGCGCACTCTGAATCGTGGCCACCACATTATGCGGCAGCCCAGAAGCCTCTAAGCGTGACCGCTCAGCGGCCAGACCCACAGCCGTTGGCCTATTTCCAGAGGATGTTTGATTATCCCATCCGCCTGGAGAAGGGCGTCCGCCCTCCACGGAAGCCTCCACGGGGAGCCGGACACTAGCGCTTGCAGGTCCGGAAACCATGACGCGGACACGCGCCTGGGAGCCACCAGAATCACCGAGAGCTGTTCCGACCGAATTCGGTCCAGGAGACGGGGAATCAGAGGGACTGGTGGAAACGCGTAAAGGAGCGTTCGAGGCCAGGGCTGGTGTGAGAAGGCGTCCGCCCCGAGCGGGGGTCCGTCCCGGGGACTCAGGGAAAACCACAGGCGACACTGAGCGTTTTCGCGAGCCGCGAACAGATCCACAGATGGTTCCCCGAACCTGATCCAGATCTGTGATATCAGTGCAGGATGTAGACGCCAGTCGGAGTCGCGGGGTCCCCCTCTCGACAAGATGTCTGCCGCTACATTCAGTACCCCCGGAATGTAGATGGCTCTGATGGACAGCAGGTGGACATGTGTCCAACACAGTAAATCTGTGGCGACACACAACAGTGGGAGGGATCGAACTCCCCCTTGGCAATTTATGTAGGCTGCCGCTACCCGGTTGTCTGTGTGAACTTCGACATGACGGCCCTCGAGAAGGGCAGCGAAGTGTCTGATCACATTCCTCACTGTCATAAGCTCCAACACATTTATGTGCTCGTGCGTGTGGGAGGGCCAGCGATCTGCCACCGTATGGGACAAGCACGTGCCCCCCCACCCCGACAGTGACGCATCCGTAAACACAGATATGTGTGACGCAGGACGTCCGATGGGAACCCCGCGTGAGAGGATGCAGGGGTTCCCCCAGTGAGCGAGGTCCCCGCCCACTGAAGGGGGAATCCTCAACATACGTCTCTTCTGACGTATTGGGTGTACCCGGAGGCGGACGAACCAGCGTTGCAAGCGCCTCGTGCGCAGCAAACCTAGCGGCACTACTGAATGGGCTGCGGACATCATGCCCAGGAGTTTCATGACTAACCGGGCTCTCACGATCTTGCGGGGTTGAACACGGGAGATCACCGTGGAGAGATCTGCCGCTCTTGCAGGCGACAAACGTGCTCTCATTAGGGAGGCGTCCAACTCCACCCCGAGATACACAATCGACTGGGATGGAAGGATGGAGCTCTTTTCCCAGTTTATAGAAAACCCTAGGGTTGACAGATGCTCTGTCAACCTCCTGGCTTGCTGTGACGCCTCGTCCTCGGACCGAGCGCACAGGAGAAGATCGTCCAGGTAAAATAAGACCCTCATTCCCTCCGTGCGCAGTGGCTGCAGCGCGGTCTCCAGACATTTGGAGAAAGTGCGCGGGGCTAGCGAGTAGCCGAAAGGGAGGCGATTGAACTGATATTGAACTCCTTTGAACGAAAAACGCAGAAACTTCTGGTGGTTTGGAACTACTGGTATGTGGAAGTATGCGTCTTTCAGGTCGATTGACGTGAACCAATCCCCGGGGCGCACATATTCCAGGACTTGTCTCATCGTTAACATGCGGAAATGCATTACTGCTATGGAGCAGTTGAACAGGGACAGGTCGAGAATCGGCCTCATTCCTCCCGACTTCTTCGGTACTACGAAGTAGCGGGAGTAGAAACCCGAGAGTTCTTGTCCGCGAGGGACTCGGGAAATAGCGTCTTTGGACAGAAGTTCCCGCAGCTCCAGCTCTAGCGCCTGAGACTGTACTTGCGATGTGAACGTCGTCTCCACGATCCCGTTGAAGGGAGGTGGAGTGGCCTGAAAATGAAGTGTGTGACCGCAATGAATGGTGTCCGAAATCCATTTGCTCATGATGCAAAGGCGGCGCCACTCGTGCGCGCGTTCCGACAGTGGACGCGTGTGCGCGGTCACGTGAACAACGTCTGAGGGTTGTGCATGCGCCCTTACCGCCGTCGCCCGTACCAGAGAACTGGGGGCGACCCATGGAGGGCTGCGCTCGAAAGGGCAAGTGTGAAACAGCTGGAACAGGCTGGTCCACACCGCGGAGCGTGGAGTCCGAAAGTGAAGGACGAGTGGGAGCCGGGCCTGTGCACGGGGGCGACAGAGTGCTAGCGGATGGAGCCGCGCACTGTGCCGCCGCGCGTGGTCGAGACAGCGACATGACATCCCGCCCCACCCAACGGCGTGGGGAGAGCGGGACGAGTTGGGCCTGGCTGGATGCTGGGGCCAGAGCGCAAATGGAGCGCACCCTTACGGCTGGCCGTGTATTATGACTACCTGCAGGAACATGTGTGCGTGCAGCAGTGCTTGGTGTGGGGAACATGTGTGAAAACTCGGCAGAGGATTCTGCGGAGGACTGTAGGATTGAGCTCTTTGAGTGACGTTTTTTGGGTTTTATTTCAAAACCAACAACATCAGAACAACCAGTAACACACACATTCCCCCCAAAGAGTCACTTCCGTGGCTGCTTTCGGCGAGGCTCCTGCACCTGGGACTGCCAAGACGGCGTCTGCTGGCCCCGCCGGAACCGTTGTCCGCCATCTCGCTGGTCCCGCTGATGTGGAGCCGAAGCGGGAGCCGGCTCCGTGGAGCGGGCGGCGCAGCTGGACGTCTGAAGCTTCCGCGCCGTTCGTCCCATCCTCTGGCTGAACGGCCGGAGTGCGAGGCTGACCGAGGGTGGACCAGGTCTCGCACCGTAGCCGATAGTTCGGCCGTCTTCTGAGCCCTCTCAATGACGCCCCTAAGATGGGGACCAAACAGAACATCGGTGGTGATGGGGCCATCCAGCATCTCCCTTTGCAGATGTTCCGGAATGGAGGGCAGGGCCTTCAGCCAGATCGCTCGCTGGATGAGGGTCTGCCAGGCAGCGATGCGAGCAGAACCGGTGAGCACAGCAGCACACAGATTGAGGATGGCATCAGCAGTCTTAGTTATGACGGCTTTCGACTCCTCGGGAGCTTCCAGCTCCTCCATCATCTTGGAGACGCCGAAGGCAAGAAGGGCGATGTTATTCCCTGCAGCGCCGGTCTGAAAGGCACACTGATGTGCACGGTCGGTGAGCCGCGTCAGCAGCTGGTCATGTTTTGAAGCGGGAACAGCTCGCGGGCCAGCGAGGTGGTTCTTGGCGCTGAACAGCGAGGCCAAATCCGGCTCTAGTGGAGGAACGGACGGCCAGCCTTGGTCGGAAAACCCCTCGACCTTGGTGATGGGCGCATATGTGGAGACTGGCGCCTTGAGCTTGGCAGGCTCGGAGAAGGCGGCAGACCAGCAGCTCATAGCAGCGGGGAAGCGCGGCCAGACAGGGTCTGGACAGCGTGTCTGAGTTGCCCCGAAAATTCCCGCCAAATCATCCGCTTCAGGCAGGGCCGGTTCTGGCACAGCTAGCCCCTTGCGGGCTGCTGCCGCAGAAATGATGGCGGGCAGCTCCTGGAGCAGTGCTCTTACTGCTGGCAGGGAGGAGCGAGAAGCCACTGGGGCAGAAGGACCCGCTGAGCGAAGCTCGTCGACCTCCGTTATGTCTAGGAGGGACGCCGCCTCATCGTAGTTTTCGCTGTCATTGACGTCATCCAGCCGGTTGAAGCCAGCCGGCTCCTGACCGGCGTCGAAGAAAACCAAAGCCTTGTCCAGCGGGTAGGAGTCAGCCACCGGAAATTCTTCGTCGGCGGCGGGAGTGAAGTACTCGACCCGGCGAATCTTCTCCGCCACGGGCAGAGCGGCACAGAACGGGCACGAGGCCTGCGGGGTCAAGGCCAGGCCAGCGTGGTGAGCCCCGAGACAGACCTCACACTTAGCGTGCAGGTCGCCGCTGGAAATGGAGCCCGTCTGGCAGGTCGGGCAGGGTCTGGTGTCGCTGGACATGGCTGGTAAGTCGTCTTCGGATAATTTGCTCTTTTGAGATAATATTTGCTCTTTAATAAAGCTCTCAAGCTTGGCATGAAGAGAAAAAGGAGGTGAGCAGTGGGGTCACTGCGGTTATATACCACGAGGGGGCCCACTATTGGTGGGCGTACATTTAAGCTCTTCATGATTGGCTGATGCGGAGATCATCCTTCCAATAGCAGCTAGCTTAAGGGCTAAGACTAGACGAAATAGAACTGAATTTGCGTTGTTACAAATCGTGTTTTTATATGCGTGTTAAATTTGATTTAGTGTGTTTATGCTTGTATGTGTGGAGATGATTGATTGGAATTATCTTGATGTTCTGTTGATAATGTCCACTGTAAATTGTCAGTAAACACTAGCTGATTAGTCTTCAGGTAACCTATTACGTTTGTTTGTTTTTCTCCACTCAATAGGTTATATTTTCATTTAAAAGCTGAAAATGTGTCATTGTGATACAGCAGATATTCTTAATTTGCACTACATGTCCTATGAATGTTTTCCAATATGAAATGTAATATATTCTTGCACAAAAGCCAATTTGGCTCATCACCTAAAATTTGTTTACTTTCTACTTTTGTGTTAGATTTCTTAGTTTGCCACTTTGTCTTGAAATAACTTAATTCTTTGTAATACCATAGTGATAATTTTCACAATGTTGCAAAATAGTTTATCATGGTATTCATAGGTTAAACATTTGTTAAATACAGATTTAACTACACTCATGTTTATATCCATATAAAATAACAGGACCACTTTATAATTTCCACAGGTTTACTGTAATAATGCGGAACACAAACAACAGATTACAAGAGCATGAACAACAGAAAAAGGATTGAGAGGATGGTTACAACCCAGATTATTTGAATAAGGAGACATATATTGATGGAAATAAAAAGCTTTTTATTTTCAGCGTGTCCTTTCTGGCAGTGTGGTACTGAGTACCAGGTACAAGCCCAACAGATTCACTTTCTCAAACAGAGCATTACAGTTTTTGCTATAGTACTCCAAGAAGAATGATCAAAAACTCTCACAAAAAAAAAAACAGGCATCAAAACACAAACCAAGATGTGGGAGAACCACTGATGGGGAACCTGGTCACTACAACCAGGGTGGTGTGTGTGTGTTCTTGTACATACTACATACTGAGGACCATTTTCCCTACAAAGTGAGGACATTTTTTGGTCCTCACTTTTTTTAGAAGCATACTAGAAGCTTACTATACCACTTAGAGGCATAGTGTGAATTAAGTTTTAGTTAAGGTTAGGAAAAGATCAGCGTTGGTTATGGTTAGGGTTGGGGTATGGGTTAGGCATGGTGAAATCACAAAAATGAATGGAAGTCAATGGAGGGTCCTCAAACAGGCGTGTGTGTGCATGCGTGCGTGTGTGCGTGCGTGTGGTTGTGTGTGGCGACGGGGGCGGCGACAGAGCGGACACATTAATTGTTCATTTGGCTGCAAAAGTGGCTGCAGTAGCCTGGGAGCATCTCCTCCGGGTAAAGTGCCCTTAGTTCTCCTCTTTTTCCTCTGCCAACCTATCCTGTAATAATAAATAAATTTAAAAAATCAACCAGAGAAGAATAGGCTCCAAGTGGTATGGTTTTCATTATGTGATGCATCATTGAGATTTTAATTGTATGTAATGACAACAATATAAGATTATTGAGTGTTGCATACCTCTGGGGCAGTGTTTGTATTGGTCTCCACATTGAAGGCAGATCTCAATAGAGTACATGTTAAAGTACTGATCTCTGTACTTTTCTGAGAACCTGCTCCATGTGCAAACACCTGTGGAAAGCAGAAGTATAAAAACAAGATTACATTTCCATGCTGTCAGTGAAAAACGTGACAACAGCAACAATAACTGTATATATAATTTCATTATTTACTGAAGTCCTCACTGTGAAGCCACTTGAAGTGTGCTCATTTACCGATAGCTGTTGCAGTAAGTATGTCACATTCATTGTCCAGTAGCATGCGGAGATCATTTGAAAGACAATGGTAGAACCCGTCCCACAACCGAGAGCCGTCAATGGAGCGTTGCCAGACTAAATAATACATTTATTTAGTCTGGCTTGCCAGGCTACAATCCTCATATAAACCCTCTGATCTCTATTAAGGTAGTGCGACTCGGGTTGCGAATGGCCACAGTCACCAATTCTTGTCATGTGTCTATGTATGTATATCTGATCTCAGAATTGTGTGTACTGAAACTCTAGTTTCCCTCTGGGATTAGTAAAGTATCTTTGAATTGAATTGAATTGTAACCTTACAACCTCAGCACAGACAAAATTGTGGGGACCTTTTGAGGGGTCACGGACCCTAGATTGGTAACCACTGACTTAAAAGAATGTTCAATATCACTACCATATCTGCCATTGTTGTGTTTTTGTGTGTTGGGATATAGTGATATCTCAGTGCTGCAAATCTTTGCTTGGTCTGGATAGTCGGACTTGCCTATCCCTCCAACCAAGCTTTTGTTGAAGCAGGTCCCCGTATCACTCCTCTATCGTGCCGAGTATAAAGACAAATATTCAGCCCCACAGCAGAATACCTGGGACACAGGGAATGTGTTTAAATAATTTTCACAGTTTATCAGGACCACAAGAAATCATCTGAAAAATGTCCACCTTTGGAGTTTGGAGCACCCGAGTGCTGCCAGGGGAGACTAGAGACGTTATCCCAGGTGTGGTTGTTGTAAGGGTCCTCAGCTTTGGGTGGTGATCTGGGGGCTTTCGGGTGCTTCATCTGGGCTAATTAGGGCCACATTTTGTGCCACAGTAATACTTTGCTGAGATGGAGTACTCTCTCCATTGAGAGCTACACAGATTTTAGCAGGGTTCAATCTAAATGCTGGAAACGCCGTCGTCGTCTTCCTCTGCTTGTCCGGGTCGCGGGGGCAGCATCCCAACTAGGGAGCTTCAGGCCGTCCTCTCCCCGGCCTTCTCCACCAGCTCCTCTGGCAGGACCCCCAGGCGTTCCCGGACCAGATTGGAGATGTAACCTCTCCAACGTGTCCTGGGTCGACCCGGGGGCCTCCTGCCGCCAGGACATGCCCGAAACACCTCCCCGGGGAGGCGTCCAGGAGGCATCCAGACCAGATGCCCAAACCACCTCAACTGGCTCCTTTCGACCCGGAGGGGCAGCGGTTCTACTCCGAGTCCCTCCCGAACCTCGCCCTATCTCTAAGGCTGAGCCCGCCCACACTACAGACGGAACTCATTTCGGCCGCTTGTATCCGCGATCTCGTTCTTTCGGTCATGACCCAAAGCTCATGACCATAGGTGAGGATTGGGACGTAGATCGACCGGTAAATCCAGAGCCTGGCTTTCTGGCTCAGCTCCCTCTTCACCACGACAGATCGGCTCAGCGTCCGCATCACTGCAGACGCTGAACCAATCTGCCTATCAATCTCTCGATCCCTCCTACCCTCACTCGTGAACAAGACCCCGAGATACTTAAACTCCTCCACTTGAGGTAGGACCTCTCCCCGACCAGGAGTTGGCAAGCCACCCTTTTCCGGTCGAGAACCATGGTCTCAGATTTGGGGGTGCTGATCCTCATCCCAGCCGCTTCACATTCGGCCGCGAACCTACCCAGCAAGAGCTGAAGGTCAGAGCTGGATGAAGCTAGGAGGACCACATCATCCGCAAAAAGCAGAGACGAGATTCTCCTGCCACCAAACTCAATACACTCCACACCACGGCTGCGCCTAGAAATTCTGTCCATAAAGGTAATGAACAGAACCGATGACAAAGGGCAGCCCAGTGGCCCTCACACCCCCCACTTTAGCCAGGGTGAGGAAGCAGGGCCTGTCCATGATCCTAATAGCACCACGGTGGCTGGGGAAACATTGATCGGTGGAGCTCAGGATTTGCTGATCGGTGGAGATCTCCCAACTCCTGTGAGGTTCTTTGTGGCAACTACCGCTTCGCAGGGACCTGTTGTCCCAGGCTCATGGGTAGACACACCACCCACATCTAGAAAGGCTGGCCCTGTGGGCGTGGCCCCTGAGAGGCAGACTCTGTGTGCAAACCCCGCTTCACCCTGCTTCTCTTCCGCTTCATTGGCTGCCAGTCAACGTCAGGGTTCATTACAAGATCCTGGTTCTGGTCTATAGGGCCTTACATGGACAAGCACCATCTTACATTGGTGATCTTCTCAGTCCCTACACCCCCAGCAGGTCCCTGAGGTCCAGTGGTCCAGTGATCAAAGCCTTCTGGTTGTGCAGCACCAGGCTAAAGACCAAAGGTGACAGATCATTTGCTGCTGTGGCCCCCAGACTCTGGAACTCTCTCACCCTGAGCCTGAGATCAGTGGACTCAGTGGTCTCCTTTAAAAAGCAGCTGAAGACTCACCTGTTCAAGCTGGCTTTTGTATGACCTTCTTCACCACTCTCTCTTTATTCTGCTCTCCCCACCTATTCCACCTTCCTCAGGATCCACTGATTTCCCTCTTTCCTATTCACTCTCTCTTTCATTTTTTAAATCACAATTGTCTATTTTTTGCTCATTTTAAATATATTTTAACCATTTTCTAAATTCTTTTTTTAATATTTTTACATTTTTTGTTTTTGTGAAGCGCCTCATGATTTTTATCTTGAGAGGAGCTATAGAAATATTTTCTTCTTCTTCAAAGGAGCCTTCAGCTAGTGTTATCGACACCATCCAGTGTGCCAGAGCTGCATCAACCAGATCCCTGTATGCACTCTCACACCAACTCTTACCAGTGTTCTGTAGCAGTGATCCTGTCATTTTTACAGGACTTCATGGAGAAGGGCAAAACCTTCTCAACCATAAAGGTACGTCTGGCGGCCATTGCAGCCTGTCACACTGGCTTTGGTGGAAAAACAGTGAGCCAACACCCATTAGGTGCAGTTTTATGAAAGGGGTACATCGCAAACTGCCAACATCCAGGCCCCCACCATGGGACCTTCTCACCGTTTTAGAAGCTCTGTCCTGTTCCCCGTTCGAGCCTCTGGAGGAAGCTGAGCTTCGTTTGCTATCCCTAAAAATGGCTCTGCTACCCGCTCTAGCCTCAGCTAAACGAGTTGGTGAGCTTCATGCCCTTTCTGTTCATGAGACTTGTATGCATTTTTTTCCTCATGACTCGAAGGTCGTTCTGCAACCCAACCCAGCTTTTGTTCCAAAAGTAGTGGGTTCTTGTTCTCCAGTAGAGCTGACAGCATTTCATCCGCCTCCTTATACTACAGAGAAGTAGAGGCATCTGCATACCTTGTGCCCGGTGCCTGCACTGAGGTTTTATGTGGACAGGACACGTGGTTTCAGGAAAACCACTCAGTTATTTGTTCCCTTGGCAAAACCACATGCTGGTAAACTTGTGTCAAAACAACGTTTTTCTTACTGGATTGTGGAGGCTATCATCCTGGCATATTCCAGCAAGGGCCTCCAGCCCTCGTCTGGTCTACTTGCACATTGCACCAGGGGGCTTGCGTCTTTGTGGGCCCTGTTTAGAGGGGTCTCTATTCAGGAAGTGTGTGCAGCTGCATGCTGGACTTCTTCCAACACGTTTGCTAAATTCTACAAGCTCTACAGGGACTCGACTCTCATCGTTCACTTTGAAAACCCGATCAATAGATTGGATTTGTTCGTGAACGTCACATCACTATTTACAACACTGCGTGTAACCTTGCGCCATCTGCAAATGATAAAGCACCTTGTGGCAACACCCCAGGGAGTCCCACAAAGCTTCACCTCAAAGTGGCCAAAGCTGCAAAGCATTTCTGGTTTGGTTCGCTACAAACAAAGCAACCTCTAAGTTTGACACCGTGCCGTAACCAGTTACTCTTCACCTTCCTAAAATAGCTTATTACTCATTTCCAGGATTTTCATTTCTGCATCATGTTTCAAGCCTCTCTGTTGCATATTTTCTGCATGTTCAGCTTCTCGTTTTTTATACTCAAAAGCAGATTCTTCTCTAAATGCTGAAATTTCATCTTCCAATTTCTGGATTTCTCTCTCAGTTTTGCTTATTTTTGTTTTTCAACTCCCTGTTGAGTTCATCTAAATCCTCTTTTGAAGACATTTTAAAATCGCGTTTGATCGGTCGAGTGCTCTGACCAACAATGACTTGTAGTGTGAAGTGATGTTCTATGTATGACGTACCAAAGCTTATCACGTGAACCAGAATGTTTTTATAATGCACGCGCACGTAGCAGCAGACACAAGAGCACACCCACTCTCATGGCGGTCAAGAGCTAACAGAACTTGGCATAAACCGAATTAGTGAAAATGTGTAAAATAATTTTTTACCTGAAATGAAAAAAGTTTATTTTAAAGAGCAAGTCACCCCCTACAAAAAACTTACTTCACTCCCACTTCATGTTTGAAAAATGCAACAAATGCTGTTGCCTGGCAGACCGAGAGGGCGGAGCCACTAACAAAAACACACACACACACAGGCTCACAACGGCATTGTGACATCATAATGAACCAGTTTACATCATAGCATACCTCTTAGCCAATAGTGGTGGCAGATTTAAATTCAAATATAGTGCAGAGTTTTTACCTGACGACGGCGCAACACTGACAGTTTTAGGCAGACAATTTAAATTTTAACTAAGATGCACTGAAGTGCCAAATTATTGACTATGCGTGTCTACAGCACGATTAGACACTCGTTTCTTTAGTTTATCAGCAAAAAAAGTTGATTTGGGGGTGACTTGCTCTTTAAGACGATGAATCATATTTGTTCATGCTCTGAAAGTTTTAGACTAAGAATTGGTACTAATCTCACACGTCACATCCCTGTTCACAAAAACTCATACCCAACAAAAAACTGATATAGTAGTTAAATTCAGACAGGGCAAAAGAGCAAACCTCACAACAGACCGCATAGCACAACTGATAAAACCGGTAGCAAACCACTTACTTCACATGTGACAGAACAATATTCAAACAACGGGAAGGCTTTGCCATGGGTAACCCACTATCAGCCAAGCCATAGCCACTGTCCCCCCAAACTGCAAAATATAATTATGGAAACACTACATGAACGACATAATAGAAATCCTTTCAAAAGGACAACGACACAAACAGAACACCTGAACAGCATTGACAATGCAAACAACATTAAATTTACCTATGAGGAAGAAATAGAAGACAACATCATGTTCATGGACATGAAAAAAGCAGACAAAAAGATGGGACCATGAACATAAACACACACACCAGTCTTTATTATGGACATCAGAACACCCTACCATACATAAACATTCAGTGATCAGAACATTATACCACCCAGCAAACATATTAACAGAAGAACAAGACCGTAAACAAGAGTGCCAACATATACAAAATGCTTTAAAGACCTGCAGATACCCAGCATGGACAATAAACAAAGGAAAACAACAACAGAAAGAAAAGAACAACCAAAACAAAGAACCAGAAATCCTGAAAGACAAGAACCTATAAGCCTTCCATACATCAAAGGCATAACAGAAAAAATAATAATGAAAAAACACAACATAAACACGCCAACATAAACCACACACAACAGAAAAAAGACTAGTACACCCAAAAGACAGGACATCAGCAGGACATAAGTGTGGAGTTATTTATAAGATCCCATGAAAACTCTGCAATAAAACATACATAAGAGGAACCGGATGCCAACTCAACACACAGACAATAGAACATAGGAGTGTGAGAAAGAAACAAATCCAAGACACACAAGAGCCACGAAACAAGAAGCAGAAAGTACAATAAAGAAATCAGCCATAACAGACCACAGATTATAAACATTGAACAACAAAATTACACAAGATGGATGAAGGAAGCCATAGAAAAAGGTGACGTGGACACACAACAATGAACAGAGACGATGGGGTTTACACTTTGGATCATGCATTGGACTGTGTCATCGGCGAGGGGAACACGGGCATCAGAGGGCAACACCGTCCTCTGCTGCCCGCGGATAAACGGAGAAGGAATTGATGCCATCAACAGCGGCAAGCTCTGAGGAAGGCTAAAGCGTTAGCTGAAACGTTGGCAAAATCAAGATAAAACAACTCTTTTGTTGTGTTGGAAAAAATAACAAGTAAAGCAGTAATTCATGCAAATTTTGTCATGAAATTGTTTGTTTAAAAGTTGTTACTAAACATTTTTTTAAGTAACACAAACAGCGATCGGCATGCGTTTCGGTCAGTTGTTTTTGACCTGAATCTGCATGGGGCACAGGAGACAGCGATGTCTGGGGCACAGGAGACGGCTTTTTCTGGGGGCCCTGAGGACTGGATCCCTGAGGATTGGACAACTGGAGCCTGGTTGACTGGAGACTGGGCAGACTGAACCACTGAGGGCTGGGTGACTGGAGCCTGAAACTGAAGGAGACAGGAACACCTCAGACAGAAACCCTGGAAACGACTCATCAAGTGGCTGGAGCTTGGGCTGGCCGGATGCACAGACCAAGGGATGACTTCACAACACTTTTTGGAACCTGACCCATCAGAGAACTGGAGGTGACATCAGGAGGAGCTGCGCCCGCAGTGCTGATCAGAAAATGGGGGTGATGGCAGAGCTTGGACTCGCTCCCAACATTTAAAAACCAAACTCAATATCTTAAAAATCAATCAAAACATTTACAGGCAATCATTGGAGGAAGGAAAGTATCAGTCACTTGCTAAATGGCCTGTATTTGCTATAGCGTCTTCTAGAGTCCTGCCCCCACCCCCACCCCCCCCCACCCCAGGCACTTTACAACACACACACATTCACACGCTGGTGGTAATAAGCTACTATGTAGCCACAGCTGCCCTGGGGCACACTGATAGAGGCGAGTCTGCCGTACACAGGCGCCACCGGTCCCTCCGACCACCACCAGAAGGCAAGGGGGGTTAAGTGTCTTGCCCAAGGACACAACGACAGCGACAGACTGAGCGAGGCTTGAAACTGCAACCTTCTGACTACGATTACGGGGCGAGCACTTAACTTCTTTGTCACTGTCACCCAATGTACCCATAAGCAGACAGACAGCAGTGTTTTGGACCTGTTGCAGGTGGCATTGATGAGAGTTGGCCAACCCAGCATAAATCAAGTTGCAGTATCCCACAGTCCAGATATAACAAAGGTCTGTATCAGCCTTTCAAGGCCAACATATGATGGTTTGATTTAGCTAATTACCCTTAAATAATAAAAGCTAGACTGGACTACTGCACTGAGCTGTTTTTCAAATTTATCAAAAAACAAATACTCCAAGATTCTTGACAGCAGTACAGTTAAAAGACTGGGGGCATCTAATAGTTTTGTTGTATTCTGATAGGATGTCAGTTTCCTCCAAAACAACCAGCTCTCTGTTGATTTCATTCAAATGTAGGAAGTTCATCTCCACCAAAGTTTCCAATTTTTTATTTTATGTTAAACAGAATCGGTAATGACCAACTTCCACTTGCTCTTACTGGGAGATCCATTGCAGATTATAAACAAAAAAATGAAATGATCTAGCATGCATCCTAAACATTGACCCAAAATAAAGCAATAAAAAAAGACCTAAAATAGAGCCATGAGGTATACCTCACAGTTAAGAGGGGCCTCATAGGAGGAAACCTGACCCAATGGACAGAAAAACGTCTCAAGACAGATAGGATTTAGTCAAGTTAAACATTCCAATTTGACAAAAGCAGCAATCAAATCATCCAAGATGAATGCAGCAGAAACCGTATTAAACCTGTGGATGCTGTGCCATAATTTAAAACCAGACTGAAGTTCTTCCGTAATCCCACGCAGCTGAGGATGTTCATAGATTTGGAAGTAGATTCTGTAAAACTTGACAGAAAAGACAACGTAGAAACATGCCCACATACAGTAATTTGGAATTTGTGTTGCTTTGAACCACTGTCAAATAGTTAGTGAGTGATTTGCATGCCTGTAAGAAATGCTTGGCATTTATTGTAATTTGTTTACACTTTTCAGACATCTGTGGAGGGTTCTCAAAAAAGAGATCAGTAAAATTAGTTCTATGTGTTTGATGGATGCTTTTGTCCACACTGACTTACAAATATTTACATGCACCCACATCACTAAAAGAACATGCAAAAAGAAAAGAAAACCAAGCACTAACACAAATTCAGAGAAAAGAGTGAAAAATCTGTTAAGACCTGCAAACCTCATGAAATGGCACCATTGTCACGTTTGGGCAGGAGGAGGTCAGGACCCAAGATGCAGAAACCCAGAACGACACAAGGCAGGAGCGTAGTAAAACATAAAATCCTTTTATTAGGAGTCAATGTCCAAAAATCCAAGAAGGGGCAGGAAGCCAAGCCTAAAGTCAGTAACCCGACTGACAAAAACAAAAAGCTGTTTGATGAGCAAAACCTAGAGTTTCACGAGGAGGAACAGAACAACACTGACAATGACAATGGACCGACACACACTGAGAGACAAGACAGGGTTTTATCCACAGGGGCTGGGTGATTAGGAAACGAGCAGCAGGTGCGTGGGGAGAGAGAACCAGAGGAGAGCCTGGTGAAATCAATAAGCCAAATGGGAAGGGAAAACTAAGCAGAGGAGGAGAATAAGCCATAACCTATGAGACTACATAAATAAACCTAAAAGACTCAGGGCACAGGAGAACCAAAATATAAATAACTAAAACCTGAGGAGTGAGGGAGAAATAAACAAGTGGAGAAGGAAAACACACACACTAAAGGAGACTAATGAAAACCTGAACCTATAGAAAACTACGGGGAGTGACTAGAAGGGAACCTGAGAGGAAACCAGGAGGGGACTGGGGACCACAAGGAGACAGAAACCTAAGGGGAACCCCTAAGGGGAAAACCTGGAGTGGTCTAGGGAACACAAGGAGGCACCTGAGGGGGGACGTAGACAAGGGGACACATGAGGGAACCTGGAGGGGGCTGGGGACCACAGGGACACAGAACATGACAACCATTAACTTTGTTGCGTGTTGTGGACGGTGTTGCGTTTGTAATCAGGCAGCGGAGGCGACGTCTCGGTTCAACACTTATTTCAAGCTTTACAGCGATACACCATCTTGTTAACTCCCTCTCTCTTCTTCTTCTCCCCTGTTCCTCCTTCAGCCTCTTTAGCGGCACCCCTGGTCTGACAGTGTAACAGCATGTAATAATTTGCCTCCTTTACTACAGAACTTCTTAAACACAACATCTCCCCCTTTACTCAAAATAATATTCACTCCTTTGCAGCACAACATGAAACACTCAACGGCATTTTAAACCTGAGGCAATTAGTAACTTCAGAACAGTTTTATATATCCTCATACAGAACTGTAATGGCAAAACAACCCGGACCCCGGATCAACCCTGAATCAAAGGAACAAAACATTGCGTTCTTCTCAGCTGATCAAAAGTCACAGCTAGGATTAAAGATAGGTAATGAAACTCAAATACACTTTCCATTCACAGTCATTTCTCACATCTGCATATTCCTCCTTCATTGTTACCTCTGAACTACTTCATAATAAAGTCTTTTGTCCATCTTGGTGGTTGTCTGTCCCTCTGCAACGTGGGACGTGTAGCTGTCTTTGTTAAGCTGATATTCTCCGCCTCTGTATCAGCTCTTTGTGTGTGTTTTGCGTTCTCTGGGACGAGTGAGAGGCGTGCGGCATTCCATCTTCTCCCATCGCTGAGGACGAAAGAACTCTCACCTGTCTGCTGCTGTACCTCCAGCGGCTTGGTGTACTGTGGCTCTCCTTTTCCCACATGGAATGGCTTTCGTACTCTCACTGAAGCACCCACAGTCACTTTAGTAGGTTTAGCACCTCTCTTCTTGTCTGTATAAAGTGCACTTCTTTTCTGTGTCAATGTCACTTTGGACCTGATGTGGTCATATTGTCCAGCCTCCTTCGGTGGTGGCAGGATATTGAGTTTAGTCCGCATGGCTCTTCCTCTGAGGAGCTGGAAAGGGGACTCCCCGGTTGTAGCATGGGGGGGTCGCTCGATAAGTTTGAAGCAGTTCTGTGACCACAGTTTTCCATGGTCGCTGAGTAGCTTGTGCTGTCTGTATGGAGTCCTTCAGTACTCTATTAAAGCGCTCCACACCCCCATTTGCTTGAGGATGATAGACGCTTGTCCTGATGTGTTTAATGCCTCTTTCAGCAACAAACTCAGCAAACGCAGAGGAGGTGAACTGCGGACCATTATCAGTCGTAATTTCATAAGGATTCCCTTCGCGGGCGAAAATAGAAGTCAGGAATGCAATCACTGTCGCCGTTGAGGCGTTTGGTGTGAATGCGACTTCCGGCCACTTACTGAAATAGTCAATTAGTGTGATGGCAAACCTGCAGTCATAGGTTCCTTGTTCAAACGGACCAACCAAGTCGACAGCAACATGTTGAAACGGCCCCTCTGGGAATTTGATGGGTTGTAACGGTGCAGGTGAAGCAGCTGCTGTTCTGTCACATGACTGGCAGGTTGTGCATGTGGACACTATATCATGGACCAGCTCATCCATGTGTGGCCACCAATATAGGTCTCTCAGGCGTTGTTTGGTACGGACCATGCCTTGATGTCCTTCATGGGCCAGGTGCACTACTTTCCCTCGCAGAGATTTGGGAACGATCAGCCGTGTTCCTCTAAATATCAGCGGTGACTCCGTTGCCAGTTCATGTCTGGCCAGGAAGTAGGGTTTGACATCATCTGGTAAGGTTTTGCTTACTTTCGGCCAGCCAGAGAGGATGATCTGTCCTAGTTTTGTTAATTCAGGACATTCTTCACATTCTGCTTTGAAGTTAGCCAGTGGAAGCGCTTTAAGCTGAGGAGAAATTTCAGCAATCTCTGTGATTAGGTCCTGCTCAGAGTCTTCCTTTGTGTTTGCGGTATGCAGGGGAACACGGGACATACAGTCAGCTATAATATTTTGGCTTCCTGGACGGTACTCTAAGTCATACTGGAAACACATCAGTCTGGCAGACCAACGTGCTATCCTCATGCCAGCTCTGTTCATCCCCTTAGTACTTAACAGGGTGGTGAGGGCCTGGTGATCAGTTCTCAGAGTAAACTTGCGTCCCCATATGTACGTCCTCCATCTTTCGACGGCCCATACGCAGGCGAGAGCTTCTTTTTCAATTGTTGAATATTTCCTCTCGGCTGGGGACAGGGTGCGGGAACCAAAAGCAACAACCCGTTCCTCATTGTTTGAGTTTGTTTGGGTCAGAACAGCTCCAAGGCCATAATCTGACGCATCAGTGGTGATGAACGTTGGCAGATTTGGGTTGAAGATTGCCAGTGCTGGGCTTTTTAGTAGCATTTCCTTCAGTGTGTTGAAGCTTTCGTTTGCTGCGTCAGTCCATTGAAGTTCAGCCGCCTGACTTGTCCGAAGTAGCTCACGGAGTGGTTCCACCACAGTTGCATAGTTCGGTAGGAATTTGCTGAACCACGAAGTCAAGCCTAAGAAGGAACGAAGGGCAGCCATGTCCTTTGGTGCAGGAGCTTTGGCAATGGCAGTCAGGTGGTCTGGGCTGGGGCTCAGGCCATCCTTAGATATGATGTGTCCCAAGAACGGAATAGATGTCTGTCCAAATGAACTTTTATTGAAGTTGATCTGCAGACCAACATCTTTCAGGCATTGTAGGACAGCTTGTAACCGTTCATCATGCTCTTCTCTGGAATGCCCATACACTATTATGTCATCCAAGTAGTTCTGTACTCCTGGCTGGCCTCTTAGGACTGTTTCCATCATCTTTTGGAAGGCAGAGGGGGCTGAAGCAAGTCCAAACGGGACTCGGTTAAACTGGAAGAGTCCTTCATGGGTTATGAATGCTGTGAGGCTTCGGCTATCAGGGTGAAGAGTGAGTTGGTGATAAGCTGAACTTAAATCAATCTGGCTAAAATGTGTAGCCCCAGCCAGCTGTGCGAACAAATCCTCCATGTGAGGAAGAGGGTAACAGTCTATAATCACACTCTTGTTAGGTTCACGCAGATCCACACAAAGTCTTAAGCCTCCCTTACATTTTCTTCCAACCACTAGAGGACTCACCCATTCAGCTGCATCCACTGGTTCAATGATGCCTGCTTGGAGTAGCCGTTTCAATTCAGCTGAAACCTCCTCACGTATGCTGAGAGGTAGGCGCCGCAGTTTTTGGCGAACTGGCGGTACTGTCTTGTTCACTTGGACTTTGTGGATGAACCCTTTAACAGCTCCAAGGTGATGGGAAGAAGAAGAATCAATGTTATTCACCATACATGTTTGTTTACTGGCTGGTGATCCTCTTGCAGGATCCTCTCCTTTATTGATAAATTTCCAGCAATGATATCAATGTTGAGTGCTTTAATTAAGTCCAACCCCAGCAAAGGTGATCCATCTTTAACTATGAAGAATGATCCTGGCACTTTTCTGTCATTGTTTGCGACCCTCACTGAAGTCTGTAGGCAGCCAATGACAGGCAAGTCACCTTTTGCATAAGTGACAAGCTTAACTTTCGGTTCAGTCAACGCACAGGGTGCAAAATGTTCTTTGTAAATGGCTTCTGGAAGGATAGATACTGAAGCCCCTGTATCCACAATTAACTCCAGGACCTGAGGGTGTCCCTGTGGTGTTTCAATGTTCATTTTGCATGTAATCTTGTCACCTGCTGCACTCATCCGTTTGTGATCATCCACATATAAAACTGTAAATTCAGGGACGATTACTTCCCTGACCACTGCTACAGCTGATTTACAAACTCTGGCAAAGTGTCCATTTTTGCTGCATTTATCACATTTCACTTTTGCTGCTGGACAGCTTTTATCATTAGCCAGGTGTTTCTCGGATCCACATCTGAAACAGTGACGCTGTTGCACTTTATCACTTGCCTTTTTGTGCCATTCTTTAGATGTAGGTCCCCGAGCTTGAGCTGGTCGCGCTCCCCTTTTACCCCGAAGACGTGCGTCCTTCACCTCCACAGCTTGTACTGCAGCAGTCTGAGCCTTGGGCGCAGCGGAGAGGAGTGTAGCATTCTTGACCGCAGCCTCCACCTGACATGCAATAGTAACTGCCTTGTCCAATGTAAGGTCCTCCTCCAGCAGCAATTTATCTTTAACAACACTGAGAGTAGCATTAGCAACAAGTTGATCCCGAATCATCTCACATTCCATCGTTCCAAAACCACATGGCACAGCTAACGCTCTGAGGGCGGCAACATACTGGGTCACAGTTTCATCAGCCCGCTGAACTCGCTGTCTGAATGTGTGCCTGCATGCCACTACATTCACTTTAGGGACAAAGTGTTTTTCAAGCGACGTCATGGCATCTTCAACCGTGGTACCTTGATTCGGCAGTGTGTAGAACAGTCGTTGTCCCTCTGGTCCCAAGCAATGTAATAAGACGGCTCGTCGTCTCGCCTCCGGCCACGCGTCTCCTGTAGCATTTATCACTAGCATGTAGTTGTCAAAGAATTTGCGCCACGTCGTAAACGGCATCGGCGGCTCACCCGCATGTTGCAAAAAGGGCGGTGGGCACGGCACTGAAGCGCTCATCCTCGTCGCCAATTTGTTGCGTTTGTAATCAGGCAGCGGAGGCGACGTCTCGGTTCAACACTTATTTCAAGCTTTACAGCGATACACCATCTTGTTAACTCCCTCTCTCTTCTTCTTCTCCCCTGTTCCTCCTTCAGCCTCTTTAGCGGCACCCCTGGTCTGACAGTGTGACAGCATGTAATAATTTGCCTCCTTTACTACAGAACTTCTTAAACACAACAGACGGACAGAGGGACAGACAGATAGACAGATAGTCTTTATTTGGTGACCACTGGTGAGACTGAAGAGCTTGTTAAAGCAGCTCAAGCATGCAGACCTTGACTTAGTTGAGCAATAGCTTTACCACCCACATGGATATGTCAGATCCTTTTCTCCTTGAGCTGAAGTGTGCCTACCAAAGAAGAGACATGCTGCATTTCTACACTGCAGCTCGCCTGGAAATGAAACTGAAATAAGTGAGAAAAACCCTCAAATGGGAGATGTAAAGGATGAAAAAAACGATATTACATAGCGCCTCTCAAGGTAAAAATCGCAAGTTAATAAAAGATGAAAAACTGTTTTTAAAATCGATCAAACACAGCCAATTGATAAGTCTTATAAGACTTATTAAAACTGTCAGTTCACACACAAGCTCTGATTTCCAGCTCACGTCATTTGTCATGTCAAAATAAGATCAATCTCAATCTAACTCAGAGAACTAGCAGAACAGTGCCCTTCATTACAGAGACAGACAGCACAAAACAACTTTGGTCTGGAAATTAAACAAAAGCTAATGTACACCACTTTGAGTGTCCAGCTGATGCCAGAGTGTCTGAGAATATCCACTAACCCATCATTCACAGCCACTGATGAGTCATAAACCAGTCACAGCCTTTCCTCAGATTTTTCAGACTGATCAGGGCATCATTTATTTTAAGACAGTTGGGGACCTGTGGTCTCACCTATGACTGTTAAAGATGTTTTGTTGATGTCTTCAAGTATTGACCTTCAGCTAAGAGTTATAGGCTTGGCTTCTCCCCACTTCCGTTTGAACATGCCTACATCCATGTTATGAGGCTTATCTGTTTATGTTTGTGATGTAATGGTGATATTATTGGCATGTTGGAAAGAAAGAGGAAGAAGTGCTGCGGTGTCCTGGACATGGATAAGCAGCAAAAAAAATGGACATTTGGATGCTCATAGTTGACCTTCTACCACTCTGGAAATCCTGTAATTAAGTATTTGTTCATATAATTAAAAACAAGATGCATGCAGCGTCAGAATGTTGGCATGTAATTTTTATTTGCGCCTTTAAAATTTGACTCAACTGAGTGCTCCAGCGCTCTTGTTTTTTTCTTTCCACTGTCCAGCTGTTAGAGCACCGATGCTCCGGCAGAGTGAATTATGCACAGAGTACTTTGTTCTACTTAAATTTAATTTTGAATTAGATTATTTGATGATGGGACCCCATCAGAACGCTCCCATGGAAAAAGATTACAATTTTATAACTGAATTCAAAAATAAAATGCACAAGTTTAAGTTGAAAGCAAAGTAGGTTTTGTTTTGGGGTTTTTTCAGCATGACTGGATGTCATAGCATGTAAATAGCATTCATAATTTTAGAGGGTCTTTCCTACATTTGGAAAACGACTCCTCTTTAGTTTTCTTAACAAAATCATAAAGTTGACAGCTTATTGATATTTTTGTCTCTTGAAACAATCCCTTATTAAACAAAAACCATCAGTTTGTTTTGGTTTACGGAGAATGAATAAACACTGAATGCTGCACCTTTAGCCACCAGAGGGCAGACAAGCTTTGACTTCTGGGTCATTTTCAAATAAATAAATATTTCACATTACCACTATAATATTAACTCTGGAATAGGGTAAGCTAAGCACATTATCATTAAAACCAACATACCAAATACATGCATTGTCCCTGTTGCCTTGAGTGTTGCTTGTTGCACAGTTCAAAGCTGCTATAGCAAATTTGGGAAATAAGTTAGCTTAAAACTAGGGGTGGGACTCGATTTTAAAAATTAATCTAATTAATCAGAGGCTTTGTAATTAATTAATCTTGATTAATTGCATTTTAATCATTGAAGACGATCTGCTCCAAAACAATTTTTAAAATTAAAAATAATTTTAGTAAGGTACAGATGATTGAGTATTAGGAGTAATGGGTATATTTTTGTAACCACAAGGTCTATTTGATTACTTTGTTTTCATCATAAAGGTAACCATTGTGGCATTTGTTGGGATGTGTAAAAATTAGTATATGTGTTACAGGCTCTTTTCAAGATTGCCTCAAGATGCTCTTTTCAGCATTCGTGATACGCAGAAGTCCCTTCTGGTGCCTTTGTGGCAACTGGAAACTATGGACCAATGGCACCCCCTGCTAAGAAATTTACTTTTCAAAAGCAAGAGAAGCAGTACCATGAAGACTGCTGTGTCCCAGAGTGCACTACTAGTTCAACTTAGTGTTAGTGTGATGCTGGTTCCTATGTCCTGTTATAACTGCTCAACCTCTTAGCAGCATTTGATACAGTCAACCACAACATTCTGCTGAAGGGGCTGGAATCATGGATGGGAGTCACAGGGATCCCTCTAAACTGGTCCCACTCTTATTTGACTGATATAAGTTTCAGCATCCACATGGGTGACTGCTCTTCTCCTTTCTTGCCGCTCCCCAAGGGAGTGCCCCAGGGTTTTATTACGGGTCCACTACTTTTTTCCATCTGCATTCTGCCACTGGGTAACATTTTAGCTAAACATAGCTTGCACTACCATCTCTACACTGATGACTGCCAGATTTATTTGGCTCTAAATCAGTCAAGTTCCACTAATCTGCTTCGAGAATGTCTCTTGGCCATTAAAACCTGGCTTGCTTCCAACATCCTATGGTTCATTTACAATTAGACCATGGCCATTCCTTTCAAACCAAAAAATAAATTGCATACAGCTGCTGCCTTTGATCTCTCCTCCCTAAACCTTTACCCCTGTGTGACTAGCCTTGGGGTTAAGTTGGATGCTGACTGTCCACCTATGTAAATGCCACCATAACATCCTGTTTCTTCCAGCTTCGTTGCTAAAGCCCATTCTTTAAAAAACGCACTTGGAATCTGTTAATCAAACATCTATTACCTCCAGAATGGACTATGCCAACTCAGTTCTTATCGGTGTTAATGCATCCGCCTTCAGCCAATTACAGAAAGTCCAGAATGCTGCAGCAAGATTTCTTACAAGCCCAAATACTGTCTCATCACACCCTATTAGCTAATCTATGCTGACTCCCTGTGCACTACCATGCAGCACTTTGGTCAGCTGATATGCAGTTTTTTTAATGTGCTTTACAAATAAATTTGGTATGGTGAATAACTTTTATGATATTTATCATTTAGCACATTTATTGCAATTTCAATCCAAGGGTTTTTTGTGCCTATTTTATGGTATTCATAATAATAATTGTGTCAGAGAATTTGTTTTTTAACGTAAAGCTTCCATGTCAAAGAAGAGTTAAAATGCTTTCACACCACACATAGTGACACTACTTGGTTTTAAAACTGGTTAGTTTCTGAAAGGTACGTTTATTTTCCTACATGGTGGACATGTTGATCCGTCGCTGAGACTCCAAGTATTTAAAACTGTCTTATTAAAATTATAGAGACTGAAGTCTTGTGAATGTTCTGCAAATTATAAAATAGGGTTAGGGTTTGTGAGAATATGAATAGACACAATTTCCAACTGAACAGAAGTTTATTTATTTGAAGGGTTTTATTATCTGTTGCAAAGGTCAGTTCTGCAGCAGCTGGCTGATGACATGCCAGGCATATTCACCTTCACACAGTCACTTTCTCTGTAACATCCCTTAAAGTAGAAGGGCTCTGTGGAAACAAAACCAGATGATTAACGGACACAGTTTTGCTCCAAAGTTGGATCTGGTTTTAAATCTCCAGTATAAATCTTATTTCTACTCACGAGGTACGCCATAAAAGCTGGCACTAATGCAGACGCTGTCAGAGCCGATGCAGGTCTCTATGCGATCTGGACATTGTCTTTTACCTCCACAGTAACACTTCAAGGCTTCGTCTGGAAAATACAAACAAATATGTTCACTTCTAAATCTACCTGTCATGTAATAAATGCTCATATAAATTAATTTTGTCTGTGAGCATCAATCAGATAAGCATCTATAGATATGTACTCACTCTGGCTGATGAGCAGAAACACCAAAACAGCAAAAACCACAGTCTTCATGCTTTTTGTTTCCTGTCTGAAGAGGACTCTGCCTTAAAAAACAGATTAAATCATGATCAGAATTCATGTCACTACAGTAAATAATGCTGGGATATAACTGACATGTAGAAAACACATCTCACCTGTTCAACCGAGCTGCTGAAGTTTAGTCTGGACCAGTCGGATCAGAACCTTCCTTTTATTTGGTCAAGTTGCACAACTGAAGAAATTCCAGGTGTTGTTTTATCTTTGGAACAAACTTGTCAGGGTTTGGTTGGCACAGGTGACTCACTCTGGTTACTCATGTGGGGTTTTTCTCACAGATCAGACTCTCGAACAGAATGAACAAATATTGATTATGTAATTTGTGCTAACCTCCGTTGGCTCTGGGTTGGGGGGTGCTGTTGCCTTATTTATGGGCTCTAGTTAAATATTTCTGTATAATTTGCAGAATGCTTTAAAGTTCTTGGCATTTTCACAGAACCCCAACCTCTATGAATTTACTGAGTCATGATCAAAATGATTAAATGTTTAAGTTTACCTTTTACAAACAAACCAACTGTGAAACAAAACTGTGTGGTGTAAAATCATTTTTATTCCTCTTTGACAAGGGAGCTTTACAGTTAAACAAAAAAATCTTAGAGAAGATGTTTACCAGAGCTGCATAAATCATCAGTCAATCAATCAAAGATACTTTATTAATCCCAGAGGAAAATTAGAGTTTCAGTACACGCAATTCAGAGATCAGACATTCATGGGCAAGACACACGACAAGAATTGGTGACTGTGGTCATTCGCAACCCTGAGTCGCGCTACCTTAATAGAGGTAAGAGGGTTACATGAGGGTTGGTTCAGGTGGCAAAAAAGGCACTTCAGAGTTACCCTCTATAGGGAGGGCAGCTTTGCTCTGCAAAAAAAAAAAAAAAAAAAACGCCTCAAACATATATGCAACAGACTTCAGACATTACACAACATAAGTGTCCACTAGGTGGGGTGGTGGGTTGGGACTATCCCTACTTCAGTTCCTGCAGCCATGATAGAAGCAGCACATGTCACCTCAGTGTGGATAGGAGGAGGAGCACTGAGGGTTGGAGGGTTGCAGTGACCCTGGAACGTTTCAGCGGCCTTCCCGCCATCCCGCCCAAACTGGGATAGGAGACAGAGTTGAGTTGCCATAGCGACGGCACATTCCACATATCTTCTGAGGGGGGAGTTTTCGTTGTAGCCTTGCAGGCTCAAGGACGCCAGATTCCGATTAGAAATTGTTTTGGGGCCAGACAGAGATAATTTCCCCTCTGTCTTACAGTTTGTTGGTCCTCAACCTCCCAAAATCCCAATAATGGACATTAAACTATCCCAATCCGTGCTGATTCGTCCACTCTATCCTTGATGGCATCCATCTTTGTGCCAATGAATGAATCTCGGCCAAAGGCCCAAGCTTACGATTCATCTCGACACTTATAAGAGTCTGTGAATTCACAGCGCAGTGCAATCCATCTCTGAGCTCAGGGATCAGGCCAATATTCCTCTACAGCGCGTTAATTTTCCAGTAAGCCAGGTAGCCTCCAATGCCGATCAGCAGGAAACCCGACACCAACGAATATCCACACATCTTCAGAGTCCTCCACAGACATCTGGTCTGTCCCGGAGGGGCATCTGGGAGCCCCTTCTCCCGTTATCATCGTTGAAAAATTTTTATCAACCGCGTTGAGTGACCAACTGACGAGATCCGTTTTAGTGAATTTCAGTTTCCAGTTTCCAGAAAAAATGCAGAAGCAGCCATGCACCCAGCACACACAGACAGACAAAGGCCTTGAGGATAAGATATGGAGGAGAAGAGAAGAAAAGCGTCTGCACCCTCCAAGAGCCGGAAGAAAAAAATATAATACTATATTCATGTACATGAGGACACAGTAAAAATGGCCTTGGTTGAAATAAGTTGTTTACTATATTCATTACAGATTTGTGTAAAATTCATAAAATAGCTCAAACCCTTATTTTGCCTTGATTAAAGTTTTACTATAAGCACTAGAGCTGTAGAAAAATCCACAAAATATGTATTAAGTTATTGATTATCTTAAATGAACTACAGTGAGAAAAATCACAAAACAGTCTAATGTCTCAATCATGTTGGAAGGACGGTTACATTGAAACAGCCGACTGGGTGGTTGCCAGTTTTTCTCCTTTTAAAATGGCCAAAGATGGACGTATTCACTGTTTACAGTTTATGAGCCTGAGGGGTTGCCCAATCTGTGCCGGCAAACGCTGCAGCATTTGTAATTGGATTCAGATGTGCCTGAATGAAACATTCAATAATATTTGCACATTCTGTTTGTGAGTTTGGTAATAATGGCTGACTGTGACATCTCTGCCAGGAATACCCAGATAAGTTTGTTCCAAAGCTAAAAGAACAACTGGAATTTCTTCAGTTGTGCAACTTGACCAAAATAAAAGGAAGGTTCTGATCCGACTGGTCCAGACTAAACTTCAGCAGCTCAGTTGAACAGGTGAGATGTGTTTTCTACATGTTAATTATATCCCAGCATTATTTACTGCAGTGACATAAATTCTGATCATGATTTAATCTGTTTTTAAGGCAGAGTCCTCTTCAGACAGGAAACAAAAAGCATGAAGGCTGTGATTTTTGCTGTTTTGGTGTTTCTGCTCATCAGCCAGAGTGAGTACATATCTATAGATGCTTATCTGATTGATGCTCACAGACAAAATTAATTTATATGAGCATTTATTGCATGACAGGTAGATTTAAAAGTGAACATGTTTGTTTGTCTTTTCCAGACGAAGCCTTGAAGTGTTACTGTGGAGGTAAAAGACGATGTCCAGATCGCATGGAGACCTGCATCAGCTCTGACAGCGTCTGCATTAGTGCCAGCTTTTATGGCGTACCTCGTGAGTAGAAATAAGATTTATACTGGAGATTTAAAACCAAATACAATTTAGGAGCAAAACTGTGTCCGTTAATCATCTGGTTTTGTTTCCACAGAGCCCTTCTACTTTAAGGGATGTTACAGAGAAAGTGACTGTGTGAAGGTGAATATGCCTGGCATGTCATCAGCCAGCTGCTGCAGAACTGACCTTTGCAACAGATAATAAAACCCTTCAAATAAATAAACTTCTGTTCAGTTGGGAATTGTGTATATATGTACTGTTGTTCTCACTGATCCCAATAAAAACCTGGATTGAAATTGTGATGAATGTGCTAACTGATATATAACATCATAAAAAGGATTTAAATAATGGTAAACAGCTGACAGGTCTCAGCTTTGATTTGTTTGAATTTACATTTTCCAGAGACATTTCATTTAATTTGTTTATTTATAAAGCACCTTTTCAGCCGACCAAGGTGCTGAACGCAACCATAAAACTCACAGTCATTGAAAGAAAGATAAAAGTTAAAAACAATCATTGAAACATTTAAATAATGTTGAATACAAACAGGAAACTAACAGAAAAACATGTTAAACCTGCTAAAAAATAAATAAATAAAATAAAATAAAAAGATCAAGGCAATGTTGCGATCCCTAATGTTGAAACGCCATCACATAAAAATGAGTCTTCAGGCGAGACTTAAAAACCTGAAGCGATGATGCCTGCCTAACGCTCAGAGGTAACTCGTTCCAGAGTGATGGAGGCAGAACCGAGAACGCTTCATCCCCCCTCAACCTGTATTTGGAGCGGGGGACCGAGATGGGACATGTCTGTGCATTTGTGCTGACAGAGAGGATGGTGCAGTGCCTTGAAGAGCCCTGTACACTAGGAGGATCTTAAATTTGGCTCTGTACTGCACTGGGAGCCAATGTAGGGCCAACAGTAGCAGAGTGATGACAGTCACAAATCTGTGCTTCTGCACCGGTCAGCAAAACACAGTATTTTGTAAAGAACCTAAGTCAGTAACAGAAGCTAACCGAAAAATATTTCTTGTACCTTAAAAAGCCACGGTATGGAATATTGCACCATTTCCTGTTTTCACTGTTGCCCTCTGTGTAGGTGTTCGGTGTTTCAGACTCACTTGAATTAATCTGGCTTTGCTGTACTGAGACATTTTTGAGTTATTGTGGCACATACGCATGCTAAAACACACATTTTCTGTTGTTGCACCTCACGTTCAGGCCAGGCGTACACTGTGTGACTTTTCACTTATAACAGCCAGCTCCATCTCTAACTGTACAACTTCCTCTCAGGGCAAAGCTCAGGAGACATGCTCTCATGACTGCTGACAGCTCCCTCTGTACATGTGGTAGTAACACGTCGGACACAAAAATAAACTAAAAGTAGTGTTTTTTTTTTACTCAATATGTCAGACCTTTGAGTTCGAAAACCCAGAAGAGAAGAGGCCTTGGTGTTATTTATATCTGCTTATTGATGTCTGCTGTCCTTCAGGCTTGCCATAGAAGAACACAGGGTTTTATGGGGATTGGAGAAGGAAGACGTAAGAAAGGAAGCAAGCAATGTGTTGGAGAACAATTTGAATGTGATGTAAACACACCAAAATTGCTTTCATGAGAATCCTTGTCACTGTGTGCGAAGAAAGTGTACAAAAAAAAAAAACACGTAACAACCATTTTTCATTCACATCTATTAAAGATGCACTTGGGAGTTTTGCTTGCTTTTAGCATCCCCTAGCGTTTGTTATTTATTATCTGTGGTCAAACCTAAAATGAAACCTATCTCCTTGCTGTGCATTCATCTTTTTAACACCTTAATCTAACAGCTGAAATGTCTCCTCAACCTTCCTTATTGTCTACAGGAGTAATTCATCACTAAGGTAAACAAATCAGCTGTGTCCATCTAAAACATGGAGGAAGTGAGCTGGAACCAGACTACAGCTCCAGGTATGCCAGCTAAATTTTTCTAAGTCAAAACAGAACAGCCCACCAGTCTGAAGTTGCAAATGCGGTATTCTGGCCACGGGGGGTGGGGGGTGGGGGGTCTGTTAAGGAGCTAGGATTGGGACAATATTCAATGTAACTTGTACCAAGCTTTGTAACTTGGAACATGTTTCATGACATGTAACTTTGGATTCATAACTTGTAACTTAAATTTTCTAACTCGTAATTCTCAATTCGTACATGTATTTCATGTTTTGTAACAGGAAATTTTCATTTTGCACATGTATTTTTTATTTTGTAAAATCAAACTTTTATTTTGTACATTTACCACTCATTTTGTAACATCAAATTAGGATGGGAGGCAGATCTTTTAGTTATCAGGCTCCTCTCCTGTGGAACCAGCTCCCAGCTTTAGTCCGTGAGGCAGACACTTTGTCTACTTTTAAGAATAGGCTTAAAACATTTTTATTTGATAGGGCCTATGATTAAAATCTGATGTTAGCCTAAATCTGGACAAGTGGGGGAGTACAGGGAGGTGGAGTGTACAGTCGGTAAAGACGGCTCTCCCTTGCCCTGACTCCAACATGCCTACATCTAAATAGGATAGATTATCCAGAGTTATCTCTGTAGTTATGCTGCTATAGGCTTAGACTGCTGGAGGATACACTGACCACTTTTCACACTCTACTGCTTTCTTCTACAGTCTGCTCTTTAACTGTACTATTTTGTGCAATTTCAGCTGTTAACTTTATTTTCTCTGTAAGTGTTTTTCTCCCCAGAAGAAGCTACAACGACGTTCTGCTGAGCTGTGGTGGCCTCATGGAGGGGGCCATTGACTAGCACACTGCTGCTAACCACTAAAACATTCTCCCTCTCCTGATAATGGCTTTTTGCTTTCCTTGACGTTGGATGTGCTAATACTAGTTTATCCGTTTAATTATAGATCCACTAGGATAAATACAATAAAGCTCATCTTTCACCAAATAGAATATTTACTAAGACATCACAATATAACTATAGACACATTACTAGTCTTTGTGAGTGTGCGTGCGTGTGTGTGTGTGTGTGTGTGTGTATGTGTGTGTGTGTGTGTGTGTGTGTTTGTGTGTCTGTGTGTCTGCTCTGTCTTCTCGATCCCCAGTGAGTCGTGGAGGACGGCTGCTTATACTGAGCCGGGATTCTCTGGAGGTTTCTTCCTGTTAAAAGGGAGTTTTCCTCTCCACTGTCGCTTTATGCTTGCTTAGTATAAGGATTGCTGTATAGTCACTGACACTAGTCAGTGACTTGATGCAATTTGCTGGGTTCCTTATATAGGAAAAATTATTTCTGATTGGCCTAATGAACTGTCCTGAATTGGAATGTTTATTATGTGAAGTGCCTTGAGACGACTGTTGTCGTGATTTGGCGCTATATAAATAAACTTGAATTGAATTGAATTGAATTGAATTGAATTGAAATGAATCAAACATTCATTCAGAAACATGAAACTTTCGGTTTTTAACTAGCAGACTTCCAAAATAAAAAAATCAATGTACATGTTTGAAATCAAAACTCTCAAAACTAGAGCTGAAACAACTAATCGATTTAATCGATTATAATCGATTATTAAAATAGTTAACAACTTTTTTAGTCATCGATTAGTTGTTTAATAATCATATTTTACCGCATAAAGTCTATTTTTTTACCACAATCTGACATCGGTTACAATCTGTTAAATTTGCCGCCAGTGTGTGGCACTAATGAGCCATTGATCTACCAGTGGAGTCGTAGAAGAAGAAATGAGCCAATGAGTGCCCTCGGTTTTCATGACGTAACACGTTACTGACGCTCATCTTGCTGTGAGAGATGGCGGAACAAGAAGAAATACGGAAGAAAAATAGAAGCGACAAAACAAGAGAAACCCCGGACAAAAACCTCACGAGTATGGGAGCACTTCACTCTAGATGCCTTGAAAAGACAGGTGACCTGCAAAACATGCAAAAACCATCTAGCATGGCACGGAAGCACGACGTCCCTAAGTGAACATTTGAGACGAAAACATGTGGGGGCTGATGCAGCAGAGGAAAGTCCGGTAAGTAACAGAAAATAAACAAGCTAACGCAGATCAAATTTGGGAGCTGAGTTCGTTATAGTGGATGTTAAACATGTTTTTTTGCCGCGTCAGTCTACGGTGTTCTACTTCTGATTGACTAGATGCAATCGTGAATCTCCTCCGCGTTGTGTATCATGCGTTTGCCAAATTTAGCACGTCTGTTTATAAGAATGTTCTCGTTAAGAGAAAAACGGCACAAACCCATAACTATGTTCCTCATTCAAAAAAGGACAACTCCGTGGAGAAAAATATACAGACGAGCTGTGTCCAGGTGAATATAACGTGGCATAGTTGTACGCTTTCAATTTTTAAATACAGGAGAAATTCAGAAAGTCATTTTTTTACTATTAAAAGGCTGTTCTACTGGCTAACGCTGTAAAACGCCTCACAACACATTTTTGTCAAAATAAATGATCACTGTATATTGTTAATTAATTCAAATAATGTAATATTGATTTAGTGTTGTAGTGTGTGTGCTGCTTTATTTTATATGTGTACTTATTTCAGTCTATTTGTGTTTCTTATGCAGAAAAAAACAAGCAACGATGGACAACTACATGGGGAACAAGACACTCACCCCCCAGCAATGCATACCACTTACAAACTCTATTCTAGATTCTACATTATTTTTTATGGAATTTACCTCTTATATTTTGATGCCAAAAAATTATTCTGGACTGATATTTTGCACTGTTTAGCTCATTTTACACCGCTGACTTTGTTCATGTGCAATAAAATAGATTGCAGTCAACTGCACAATTCTCTTATGTTTTTCTTTTTCTTAACTGAAATGTATTCATCACTTGTATAGGTTAAATAGCTAAACAATAACAAACCGATTAATCGATTAATCGAAAAAATAATCGACAGATTAATCGATTATGAAAATAATCGTTAGTTGCAGCCCTACTCAAAACACACATTTCATTCTACAGGTACAAACCTCAAATCTACAGTGTTACAAATAATTCTGTCTCAATTCTAGCGTCAGTGGGAGGAACTTGGGTGGAACCAATGAGAGCACGAGTCTTAGCTACCAATCACGTCTCTCGAATTCCTGTCCAATCATTGGGAGAGGAGGGCAGGGCTCTGTTTCTATCTACTTTATGGTCTGCTCCTCCTGGTGAGCAGCTAGTACACAGAGGGGAAGAATCCACACTGAAATAATAAATAATGATAAACTTTATTTATACAGCAAAATTCATACAGGAAATGCAACTCAAAGTGCTTTACAAATTAAAATGACCCCACATACCCACATTCCCTCCCATCCCAGGAATGCAAAGCATTTTAACAACAATACCCCCTCATTACATTCATGTTCTCTGACACACACACACACACACACACTTACACACACACACACACACACACACACACACACAACAAAAGAAAGAAAATAAAAGCCATTGGGCTGAGTTCAGATGAGCCAGAAAAGCTAAGTTAAGGAAACGCCATTAGGGGAGCCATCTGCCCTGACAGCGGCAGATCCACAGCAGCAACCAAGGCACAGACACAGGATGCCCAGAGGAGGGAGGGCAGAGACCCCCACCTCCACCCAGGGCGCCACAGCCGACCACCGCCCCCGGGGCAGAGGGCTCCCACATAGGAAACACTGGAAAAGGATAAAATAAGGTTAAAATATAGGATGGTAACCCCCAAATGAATAGTTGGTAGAACAGTTCAGTATTATTTTTATCCTTCATTATTTTTTATGTTGAAATAAATATTTAGAATCCTGGTCCCACTCCACTCCATTTGGTGGCGGTAATGTGCCAAGAAGCGGCTTGCTAACCACCACAAAGCAGCTTGAAGCAGAGAGAAAATTGGTCATGGCACGATTTAGAGCCCACAGAGTCACTGGAATTTAAAAAATGATGATTTTGTGAGTGATGACCATAGGTACCACCCACCTATTTTGAGACACATCCTAAATCAGCCTTACTAAGATTTTTTATATATATATAAATATTCAAGCACTAAGCTTTTCCTTCTGTTACTGAGAATATGCTGCAGTAGGGGTACGAGCTCCAGCAGTGTACGAGCGTGGACTGAACAAGTGGCAACAATTGGAAAACGCCAGAATTCTGAGCATAATAGCTCACCATAACATACAGAAAAAGAAAGAACTAGTTCAATTTTTAAACTATGAACTTAGTTAAAATTTTAAATATGAACAATGAGCTGAACTAGTTAATTTTAAAATATATGAACTGAACTTTTAACTGTTTATCTATAAAATTTATTATTCAAAAACTGGTCAAGACAATCACAGTCAAAAAATATGAAAGGACAAAAAATACAGGACAGTAAAACAACTTTAACAGAATCTCAAACAGCTGAAGCTAAAAAATGTTGAAGAAGCATTTAAAGGAAGCACAAAGACAGAAATGTGTCTCATTAATGTAGTTCAGTGGTATATTTTTGTTTGATACCATATGTAGTTAAAGCAATGGATGCTGGAGTTTCTTATACCAAGAAATAAAAAAATGATGGACCCAACACATGCTGACATCATGAGTCATGCAAATGGTGGATTCAATGCTCAAGGAGTCATTTCCCATGCTGCATTGTAAAGCAGGTATTTGGTGAGATGTGGATAAGTGAATGCATAAATGGAAGACATACAGATTTACAGTGGTGCACAGTACAGTCCAATGTGGGCTTTCTATGCTTTACCTAAATGTTTTTATTTGCATAAAGCTGAAAAATCATTTTAACTGTAACAACACGTTGTGGTCAGCAGTTGTTTCTGAAAGTATCAAGAAGGCAAGTATTCATTTTCCAAGCTTTATTCGAACCTGCGTCACATGTAGCAGAATCAGGCATCCATCTTAACTCCCTCATTCCTGCTTCTCTTACCTACATTCTTTGATTCTAAACTTTACTACCCCCTAGAGGTAGACACAGCAACCCCCTGCCTTAACTTACATAGCAAGTCACCCCCTACAAGAAACTTACTCTCCTCCCAATTCATGTTTGAAAAATGCACCAAATGTTGTTGTCTGGCAAACCGAGAGGGCGGATCCGCTAACAAATACACACAGACAGTCTAACAACAGCATTGTGACATCATAATGTACCAGCTAACGTCATTGTGCATCTCTTAGCTAATAGCGGTGGCAGATTTAAGTCAAAATGTAGTGCCGTTTTTACCTGATGACGGCGCAACACTGACAGTTTTAGGAAGAATATTTCAATTTTAACTAAGATGCACTAAAGTCCCAAATTATTGACTACACTTTTCTACAGCATGATTAGACATTCATTTATATGGTTTAGCAGCAAAAAAAAAGTTGATTTGGGGGTGACTTGCTCTTTAAATAAACTACAGTACAATCAGCACAGGAACACACCCAGTCTCTTGTAATTACTGACATTGTGTCATTTTGTGGTTTTAAGATAGCTGTACTACAGAAAAGAGAGCTGACAAGAGCATTTTCAGCCAGCATCAGCTTGGTTTTGTGCATTCGAAGACATGTACAGAGTAAATTGTCAAAACCTGTCAACAAAATCATCCAACTCCATCTCATTTTACAGTATTCAGTATGAGGTACATTCAGAAACCCATCATTCTGACAGTATAATGACACTTTTTTAAAAATATAAATATTTACTTTTGAGGCACAAAGTGCTCTTTTGACAAATAAATGCCATTTTACATGTAGTCTTTTGCAGTTTGCATTGATCATTTATGTGTGGATGTTAATGATGACTCAGGCGACTGAAAAACAAAAACTGTAATAATGTGAAAGACCCAATTTCAAACAAGATTCCATGCAAATCATAGGCTACTTTATTCTTATTTCGATAAATATTGCACATTTATTGTTTAGCAATTTCCATCCATCCATTTTCAACCGCTAATCCGGAGTCGGGTCGCGAGGGCAGCAGCCTAAGCCGAGACGCCCAGACTTCCCTCTCCCCAGCCACTTGGGCCAGCTCTTCCAGGGGAATCCCAAGGTGTTCTATAGCCAGCCAAGAGACATAGTCCCTTCATCGTGCCCTGGGTCTTCCCTTGGGTCTCCTCCCAGTTGGACGTGCTCGGAAAACCTCTCCAGGGAGGTGTCCACCAGTGGGTTCAGGGGTTACCACCACTACAGGCACTGACAACCCTAACAAATAGGATTCTTTTCCTAAACCTAACCTAAACTAAAAGTTATTTGACACCATACCTCCAGTGGCGGCTGGTGAAAAATATTTTTGGTGGGGCTGTGCTATTTTTTTTTTTAAACAAACTTGTGCTTTCTGAGCTTTGTGCACAACTTCACTATTTCCTGAATTAAGCACAGCTCTTTTATTTCCTGTCTTACATCATTGGACAAACTGATTAATCCAGGTGTGTCTGACTATTGGCAAACTGCCTTGCGGACCAAGGTTGAAAAATACTGCATTAAATTGCACATAAAATAACATGACCATAAATGGTAAATAGGCAATGCAAGAGGCAAGTAACAAAAACATTTTGTTTAATTTCAACATTTGAGTGAACACGAAAAATTATGAGCAGGTCAGTGTTACAGTAATGGTAGTAAACACTACTTAGACAAAATGCCAGAAATTTACACTGTTAGGACTTATGGAAAGTGGAAACACTTTCATAGGAAATAATGTCATCAGTATCCTCTTACAAATGTCATATTTCCCACTTCCCAAGCTGGGAAATTTGTTTGCTGCAGCAGAAGTGTAACAAGTAAAATGGAATCAGATTGATGTATGTACAAATTTACTTGAAATACACATTTACATGATTAAATTTGTATAATAGGTATGTGTGTTGAAATTAGTTTTTACAGTTATTGCACATTAAACAATGTACATGTTATTAAACAAATGTCCCGGTTTGTGGGACAACCAAGGATTTCTGATTCTGATTGTCTTGTTTACAGAAATGTAATGTACAGCTTACCTCTGCACCCAGCTGCTGTTCTCCCTGTCCAAACGTCCTCCATTTCTTTGTTGGCTGCTGCACTGATGCGCTGCATTCCTCAGTCAGAGAATGAATGGAGTCCCCAATGAGACACAAGTTCCACATCCACCTTCTGTGGATCCCAGCCGTTTTGAATAACAAACACAGAAAGCAAAATAACGCATTAGCGTGATTGCATCCAGCTAGCCACTGCTTCCTGGTGTACCAATTTTGGGAGAAGCGTCGTGTATACAGTTTACCCTTCTCCTTCTCCTGCTGGCTTATCTTTACGTCGGGCTGATCTGGTCCAAGCTCTTTGACATTAAGTTTTTCCACCATAGTTCTCCTCTCGAACGGATACTGGAGGAGACCGAACTGAATTCAGTGGCTGCTGAGATCCGGTATCCATGTTGTAGGCGCACTGGCGTCCATGTCTACGTCTGCGTCACGACCGTCAAAACGTGCTGGAGTCGAGACTCTCCAAGTTCTACCGAACATCAACGAAAGCCTTGGCGGTAGCTCTATCGCCCATCATGCTTCTGAAACGTTCTGAAACAACGTCGACGCTGATTGGATACATTCCCATTCCTACCCTTTGATTTTCTTGTCAGCAATTGGACAACTGGTCTCATCCTGTTTGGGCGATTGAAAAACAGCACACAGCCTCCACCACTCGGCAGAGACCGGCAGAGATCGGCAGAGATCGGCAGAGACCGGCAGAGACCAATATAGATATACATATATGATTTATTTTTGTTACAAAACACACAATTAACTTAGAATATGTGATTATTGTTAATTTTATTTATTTATTTTTTAAAATAAAAATTAAAAACACAGGGGAAACTGGGAGGGCGGCGCCCTATCGCCCTCTACTGGCCAGCCGCCACTGCATACCTCTAAGACCAAATTTTAGGGTGCTCCACATTGTGTTAACCAGCAAAATGTCCCCACAATGTAAAAATGTCCACACACCAGTGGCGGTTTTACCATTAGGCATATGTCGGCGGCCGCATGGGGCCCCCTTATGTTGGGGGGGGCCCCTAGCCCTGACTGCTGGCACCCCTCTGTTAATGCCACAATGAACTATTGCTTTAGGATGCCGATTCACAAACTGGAAGTGATTGGTAGTCATTCCACTCCAATCCAGTTGGTGGCAGTAATGCACCAAATTGTTGTTTGCCAAGTGCTGTAAGACCACAAATAAGAAGATGAAGAGAAAGCAGAAAAAGAAGAAGAGAGACGGGAGCGTTCGTAACAAACTCAAAGCGATAGTCAAAACATTAAACATGAAAAGGAGTTATCCTATAGTGGCTCCAGTAAGAGAAAGAAACAGCATGCTTTAAAAAAGCTTTTATATTCACTTCCAAAAGTGACATCATTTTTCAATGTAAACATAAAAAGGAAGCAGAAAAGGAAAGACAATGGAAAATATTTAAAGGGAGAAAAACATAGACCAAAATGGAAAATAGAAATAAAAAGAAAGGCAAAAGCACAGGAGCACTGACAGGAAGAAGAAAGCAGAGCAAATATTGAAGGCGCTCAAAGGGAGAGAAAGACAGGGAAAAAGAGGAGGACTAATAAAAAGTGAAAATAACTCATGTCAGAAGAGGGTGGAGTTTCGCAAATCCAGTTAAAGATAAGATTGTCGAAAATTTAGTGTAAGGGGCCCATGTCTGTGTTCGCATTGGGTCCCCAAATTGCTAAATCTGCCAGGTTAAAGTTAAAATTTATCCACTTAAACCCATGAATTCAAGCACACACACACACACACACACACACACACACACAAAAGCACCACGGAGGGAGGGTTGGTGTGTGTTTAGGGAGTGTCCCGTCCCGTTACAGAGCCAGACTGCGGCTCTTCGCTCTGCTCTGCCGGCGACTCGAGACCTCTCTTCTCCTGCTGCAGCCCGGTCGTCTCCCCGCTGCTCGTCCAGGTCCACACCGGTCCGTCCACAGCCTCCACATTCAGGTAAAACCTGCATCTGCAGAAGGTTTACTCTTTAAATTGAACTGGAGATTAACCAAATCTGGATTTAACACCGCGTCTAGTCTGACGAGTCAACCTGGAAAAAAAAGAAAAAAAAAAACGTCCTGGCGGAATAAAACCCAAACCCAGAAAAGAAATGATCCGCACTGTTTTTCCCAATGTTATTATATTATTTTTTTGGAAGACAACTAAAAAAAAATTTCCTTTACCGGAAGTTTCCTAATATGGATAATCAGTGAGACGCGGCAACCAACTAACCAAATAAATAAATAAATAAACTAAGTCTAAAATAAATGTTAAAAACACCTAAAGAGTGCACACTGATAAATCACTCTACACATCCTCACATCCTATGGTTGTCATGGTTACAGCCAGCTGTTTTGAGGAAGTTGACATCCTCTGAGTCAAACGATGAGCTGTTGTTTCTGTTTCCACAAATGGCATCAGACATTTCTGCTTTAAGTGTAGCCATGTCAGTACTGTCAGAAAAATACAATCCCTAAAAATCTGACCTCCTCCCTTGCAGGTTTTACTTCTCTGCAGACCCATGCACCCATGTGTGAGCGTTTATCTGCAGAACTTTTTTCATAATTATGGCCCACTTCAGCTAGTTTCCAGTAGCTGTTGAAAACCAATGACTTTTGATGGCAGGTGATCTTTTTTGCATGTTTGCAGAATACCTCATGCACCACAGGACAGACTTAAACTACACTCTCAAAGGTGACCTTTACCAAATACCTACTACAAAATAACGTTTAGACTCTTCCTAATTCAAGATGGCCACTGCAGCAAACACAAAAATGGCTTCAACCCAGTGAAACAAGCTGACAGTTAATCCAACTTTCACAAACCTCACATGATCTAAGTATTTTTTGTTTTGTTTTGATTTTGTGCAGCTGATGTTTGGCATTGCAGCTTATTTTAAAAATGCACCAAATTTCTTTCAAATTTAAATGATGGGCATACAGGCTATAGTTATTTGCTAATAAAGCACAAGCTGTGTCGGTTTCTTCTGAAAATCAGGGACATACATAACCAAATATTACAGATTTGCAGTAACTTATTACATCTTCACCAGAAATCCAGCAGCATGATTCTAGCCTAGTAAAAAAAAAACACCACACCCCTTTACATATATATATATATATATATATATATATATATATATATATATATATATATATATATATATACATGGTTAACGGTCAGCTGCCTGGACGTAAAGACAGCTCTCCACTGACTGCAGGTACTTTTGCTAAGCTGAGATCTGTGTTTCTATGCTTTGTTTTATTATTTCAGTCAAAAGAAGAAGTTAGAAACTGCCTTCTCATTCTCAGAGCTGTTTACAGCTACATGATTCCCAAAAGGCCCCTCTGTGATTTCAGAGAGGTTGTTTGTATTGTCTTAAATTCTCATTTTAATTGGGTAAACAGATTTCAAGTGAGCGGTTTGTTTATTCCACGCAGAGAATTGTCTGATATGTCCCAGTCAAGCTGAGACAAGAGACTCAGCGTGGCATGCATGGAGAAAATGAGTCATCAGAAAGCCCTCTGCTTCTAAAGGAGGTGGTGGGGGAAGGAAACAGAGCAAACACGCTGTTTAAGCCCTCATATCCAGATTTTACATTCATGTTAGATTTTTTTTTCTGAATTGATGCAGAAGAATGCCTAACATTTATTTTCCTGACTTATAAATCTGCATTTGCTGCACAGTGAATTGATTTTGCAGAGGCCTCGCCGGGAGGGAGGCAGACAACAGAGGCTGGTGAAACATGGGGGATGGGACCAAAAATGTGAAGTTCGAGAAGCATGTTGTGTTTGTCAGCTGAGGAAAGAGGTGGCGAGTGGGCCTGTAGATGCACAGTCAGGAGAAGAGAGCCGCAGGGCTGCAGACATACTACCTCTGACAGATAATCATGTGATCTGATCTATTTATGCCTGCAACAACATGGTTTCTGATCCAAACAAACAGGCTCTTCTTCACTCAAGTTACCCAATCCGGAGCTATGTACAGGGTATTTTATTTGCATCTTCGCTTGTGAGAGGTTTTGATGCTATTCTGATGTTTCAGAATGCATGTTTTACCTTCAGGGCTGTAATTTCAAACTAACCTTAACATGTTTGACGTTCACCAGGCTCTGAGATGAAGCTTATAAACTGTTCTAAATTAACAAAAATGAAGTAAATGTTATTGATTTATTTGCTGCTGCTTGGTTACACAGAGCTGTTTTAGTATCTCATAATTATGGTTCAGGGTCTTTTGATCTTTAGCTTTTAAGAGGATCCAGCTGCCCGACTTAGGAGCTTTTGGAATATTTTATTTTATGGAAAGGTTTGTCGACATTTGTATAATGTTAGGTTTGCCTTTCACTAAAGATAGTTTGGTTCAACTTTCCAGGTGGTTAGATTCTGAATCTGAGAATAACAACTTGCCTGGTAAAGTTTCAATGCAGCAAAAAAGAAATAAATTTAAAAAAAAAAAATATATATATATATATATATATTTTTTTTTTTTTTTTTTTTTAAGGAGCAATATGTCAGAATTCTACAGTCAAATAATCACAAAACAGTCTGAAGCCTAATTTATTCTTCATTTGCGTCGGGACAGAGATATGCCAACGCCATTATGCATTGACGCAAGAGCTCCAACGTGCTCGCAGAGATAAACGGAGAGATGCCCCAATTTCTAACTCACACCAATTCCTGTAAATGTGTCACCAGCACCATATTTGTCGCTTCAAAAGTCAAGAGATATTTAGTGGCAGTCACAGACAGATTGAAGAATGCCTGGTGGAAATAGTCTGAAACTATGAATGTTTATTCACCTGTGACTGAAGGAGCGCAAAGATATGCAGCTAGCATTTTTTTTTTGTGGACGGAAAAGCTGAAGAAGAAGTTTAAATTAGGCCTAATGTCTCATTCATGTTAGAAAGGTTATATTGAAACAGATTTCCTTCTACGCCAGCTATGGGATGTCAGTTTTCTCCTTAAAAAAACAAAAACAAAAGAAGGACATAGTTACTGTTTACAATCAATTTGCCTGTGAGGTTGTTGTCAAGTATGCGACGAGCTAATGCTGCTTTTCTGGCATTTGTGATTCAACACTGGCATGCAAAAAGCTCCAGAATTCTTCAACGAACTAAAGCCAGGAAACAGGAGCGACCCAGAAGTTATTTCTTGTACCTCTAAGAAGCCACTGCATCTTTTAGTTTTATTCTAATGTTGGGTAAAGAAGGCTAGAAGCTAACGTTAAGCTAACAACGCTAATGGTAATTTAAAGCAAAATGTTGGCTATAAAAATATCTGAAGCTACTTTTTTAATTACCAACTCGATATTACACTGAAATGTATGTGTGAAGTGAATAAAGAGTCAGTTAAAACGTCCAAGAGAGCTAACTCCAGCTAAAACAATGCTATCTACTTATCAACTTACTGTGTAAAGAGCTCCGGACCCCACGTGACTCTCAGTTAGTAGACGCCATATTGGCAGGCAAAAAAGGTAAACAAACACGGATCATAAACATGAACATGAACGGGATCGGCTTGGATTTTACTTCGTCGGAGTTTACTTCACACTTTAAAACCGAAGAAATCGTTTTATATAGTCAGAAATTAGATAGACTAAACATCTCTGACCCTTACGGTGCCCCTGGGATACTTTTAATAGCAATCCAAAGTGCTTTTATGTGTGATCTGACAATTGATCAACCATTGCTTGAAAATTAAATACAGCTTAGCCGGTTAATTGCTGTGATCATAAAACACGTAAACGGCAGCATGCAGAACTCAGAGACAGCGTTTTACGTGATGTTTACTTGTTACTATGAGTAATAAGACAGAAAAAGCCACGCCAAAATAAGTTTAGGAAGCCCACTAAGAAACGTAATAAAATCGTTTAAAATAAATACCATACACAGTTGAGGAAACATTGGTTTAAGTACCTGATATGAAGCCGTCGCTGCATAAGCAAAAACCTTTACTCTCGGGGTCCCACAGCTTCATTTCAGCCCGGTCACTAGTGTGTTTTATTACAATGATCCAACGTTTGCGGCGTTCCGGATCTTGGGGAATCCTGTAGATGGCTCATTCCTTATGTCGTCCGCATCTGTTCTGCATCCTGGGGCACAACAGGAATCTACCTTATTTCCCATTTGATTGAGTTTTCTGACATTAACAAATAGTCCAGCTACGGGCTTCTGCCTGCCAATATGGCACCGTTTCGATTTGAACTGTTGCATGCCGAGAGAAGTGACGTCAACTCCCGGAGCTCTATGGCTTGCCTTTGCTTATCTAGAATCTTCTGGTGCTGTTCCATAGCTGGCAACAGCCACAGCAGTGAGATAGTACCTTTTTGCTCAGAAAACTAGACAGCGGTAACCAAGTTTGACTACAGGATGTCATTCTTACAACTTGCACCTTTAAGTTTGTGATAAGGAGTTACTACAAGTAAAGCAGCATAAGGAAACTCACTGTTGCATATAATGATGGGTTAAGGACAATGCTTAGAATTAGGGCTGGTTGATATGGCCTAAAATCAATATCACAATATATTGAGGAGTTCACCATGATGACGATAAATGGACGAGAACTACAGGTATGCGCAGAAACAAAAGTTGTCCACTAGATGGGGCTGTCACATGTATTACGCTGTGACACATTTTTACATGAGTCAAGGTGGTACAGCTTCTTAAAGTGGCATGAACGTTGCCAACCTTCACACATCTTTTCATTTTTCATCAAATTTATTGACATGGGAACAATGATCTCGATAAGAGTCAGAAATTTCGATAACGATACATTTTCAATTGCCCAGCCCTACTTAGAGTGCCAAGATGGTGCAGTGCAACCACAACGTTTGTAAGTGTGGGTGTACCTACAAGCCCTGCAGTGAGACGGAACTGCATGTACAGTTGTATTATTGACGTTTTAACCTTTATGTGAGCCTAAAATAGCTTGCATGGGTTTGACCTATTTTACTTATTTTTTTACTATCTGTTATGGACCTTCTTGTGTCTATAATAAAGTGATTGATTGATTGATAAAATCTAATCTCTACTTAAAATTCTTAAACAGAATTAATGATGGTTATTATCAATAAGTCACAGGTTAAGGTTAAAGGTGAAGGGTGTCACGCGCGTGTGGCGAGGTGAGCTGAGGTGAGGCAAGGATCTACACGCGGGGAGGAAAACAGGCAGGCAGGTGAGAACTTCTAACATTGATTTATTAGAGTCACACGCTGGAACACTGAAACAATGACACGACAGGGAACACAGAACAGAAGGGGTTTAAATACAAGAGGAGCGGGAGCTATGGTGATTGGGAAACAAGAGGCAGGTGGGAGCAATTAACGGAGAACAGACAAAACCTAAGAGTAGACAGGACAGGGCGTGACAGTACACCCCCCCCCCCCCCCCCCTCAAAGGGCGGATCCCAGACGCCCACAGGAACAAGGAGCAGGGCGGGAGGAGGGGGACCCGGAGGGAGGGCCCAGAGGAACCGAGGGACCACAGGAGAGGCGGCAGGGATCAGCAGAGTCAGGCGGCCTGCGCCTGCTGCAGATGAGGAGGCGACGGGCTCTTGGAGGTCGGCGCCTGCTGCAGATGAGGAGGCGACGGGCCCTTGGAGGCCGGCGCCTGGGGCAGATGAAGAGGCGACGGGCCCTTGGAGGCCGGCGCCTGGGGCAGATGAGACGAGGACGAACCCTAGGGGGCCTGCGTCTGGGGCAGATGAGGAGGCGACAGTCCCTTGGAGGCCTGTGCCTGGGGCAGATGAGGAGGCGAGGACAGGCCCTTGGAGGCCTGTGCCTGGGGCAGATGAGGAGATGGGGACGGACCCTTGGGGGCCTGCGCCTGGGGCAGAAGAGGAGGCGACGGGCCCTGGGAAGGCGGCGCCTGCGGTAGAGGAGCCCTGCAGGCTGGGCCGGGGACACAGGCAGGACCGGCGACAAAGTCCCTGCAGGCTGGACCGGAGCGACCTTCAGAGTCACCATCAGAACCGAACACGGAGGAGACGTCAGACCAGACGCGACGTCGTCGGACGAGCCGACTTCAGGATGGCAGGCGACGTCGTCGGACAAGCCGACTTCAGGATGGGCGGCGGCGACGTCGTCGGACGAGCCGACTTCAGGAGTGGAGGCGGCGACGTCGTCAGACGAGCCGACTTCAGGAGTGGAGGCGGCGACGTCGTCAGACGAGCCGACTTCAGGAGTGGAGGCGGCGACGTCGTCAGACGAGCCGACTTCAGGGGTGGAGGCGGCGACGTCGTCAGACGAGCCGACTTCAGGAGTGGAGGCGGCGACGTCGTCAGCCGAGCCGACTTCAGGGGTGGAGGCGGCGACGTCGTCAGCCGAGCCGACTTCAGGAGTGGAGGCGGCGACGTCGTCAGGCGAGCCGACTTCAGGAGTGGAGGCGGCGACGTCGTCAGGCGAGCCGACTTCAGGAGTGGAGGCGTCGACCCTTGGAATGGAGGCGTCGACCCTTGGAATGGAGGCGTCGACCCTTGGAATGGAGGCGTCAACCCTTGGAATGGAGGCGTCGACCCTTGGAATGGAGGCGTCAACCCTTGGAATGGAGGCGTCGACCCTTGGAATGGAGGCGTCGACCCTTGGAATGGAGGCGGTGTTGACTTTCATCCGCTTCTGGTCCTCTGGCTTCTGGACCGCCGGTCCCCGATCCGCCGATCTCTGGGCTGGTAACGTCTGCTTCTGGGCCTGCACCGGACCCATCTGCTTCTGGGCTGGTACCGTCTGCTTCTGGACCCGCATTGTCTGCTTCTGGGCCGGAACCGGAACCGTCTGCTTCTGGGCCTGCACCGTCTGCTTCTGGACCCCCCCTGGAACAGGCCTTGAGTGAACGAGCAGTGCTAGTGCTGAAGACAGGGAGCGCAGAGCGTCGAGTCGGAGCTGATTAGAATGGGCGCTCTGTTGAAGCCGGACCAGCTCAGCCCGTTGACTGGCCAGTTCAGTTGGCTGGACTGTGGGTGTGGCTCCACCTCCCACAGATGACAGAGGAGCCGAGTGGACCGGAGGCGGGACAGCTGGTTCAGCCGGAGCCGCGAACAGTTCGTCCAGCTGGAGCTCAGCGAGCAGATCGTCCAGCTGGAGCCCGCGGAGTTCAGTGAGCAGATCATCTAGCTGGAGGACTTGGAGTTCGATGGTCTGACGAACCTGGGCTGTTTCAACCTGTAGACTGGCGTGCTCCGCCCACAGGGCTGCGAGCGCAGCTCCTCCTCCTGCAGACGCCGATTCGGCCGGAGACGGGACCGCTGGTCTGACCGGGGGCGTGTCCGAACTGGCTCGCCGAGCACGGCCAGCGGTGGGCTCGCAGCTCCGTCCTGAAGCGCACGGCTGCGGTGGATTCCAGCGTCTCTCCCCACGCCGTGGACCAACCCTGGGGGAGCAGAAAGCCAGCCTCGTGCCCTCGAAGCTGGAGCGATCCCGGAGCATCTCTCCCTCCAACCTCCCGTCCGGTTCCGGAAGGGCGGCGAGGAACGCCGAGGCAGAAGGTCGGGGACGCCGTCTGCGGCGAGGCGGAGCTGGAGCTGGGGAAGGAGAAGCCGGTCGATAGTCGGCGGAGAAGAACTGGAATAAATACTTCCATGGGAGGATCTCCCCGCTGGACCCTTCAGGGCGTCGTGTCATTCTGTCACGCGCGTGTGGCGAGGTGAGCTGAGGTGAGGCAAGGATCCACACACGGGGAGGAAAACAGGCAGGCAGGTGAGAACTTCTAACATTGATTTATTAGAGTCACACGCTGGAACACTGAAACAATGACACGACAGGGAACACAGAACAGAAGGGGTTTAAATACAAGAGGAGCTGGAGCTATGGTGATTGGGAAACAAGAGGCAGGTGGGAGCAATTAACGGAGAACAGACAAAATCTAAGAGTAGACAGGGGTCGTGACAAAGGGGTTTAGAACAGGCATGTCCAAAGTGCCGGCCTTGCAGTGATTTTGTATAAGCCCTAAAAGCATATTTAAAATGATTTGGACCAATTTTCTTGCATACAAATGAAAAGACCCCCCCCCCAAAAAATGTTTTTTTTTTTCAAAAAACAAAGAAAAAATAATTTTGTGGCCCACAAGGACCATTACTGTCACTGGTGCCACCCAGAGGGACCGGTGCGCCAGTGTACAGCAGGCCTCGCCTCTGTCAGTGTGCCTTGGGGGGGGGTTGAAGAACCCCAGAGGGCGCTATACAAATACAGACCATTTACCATTTTATTACTTCTACAATTTTTTCCCTCACCTTGAAAAGTTTGGACACTCCTTGTTTAGAACATGAGTTAGTGAGAGAAGTATTTTCAACACTGAAATCTCCCATAACTACAAAATACTAAACATCACTGATGCTGGTAGGAGTGGAGTATTCAACGGGGAGTCTCTCTCTCTGATTGAGCTGGTTGGGTGGATTCTGAGCCGCTTCCTTTTTTTAGGGTCAGGCGCAGATTCCTGCCATGTTTGTGGGCAGGCAGCTGCCTAGAACAATGTTCGGCTCTTGCTGCAGTCTGAACGATCGGCCGTGCAGTTTGGAGGGCAGCGGGTCCAAGCAGCGTCCCTGTGGACACCCGGAGTCTGTGTGATCCCATGTTTATGCAGTTTGGTAAAACATTAGACTGTTTGTGTGAGCTGCTCGTTAACTAATTAAGAGCGAAAGTGCTGCTAAAAGAGGCTCTATTCGGAAAGGCCAAGTTCAAATTTAAAACACTACTTTGCTTCAGAGGAGTTGTTTACAGATTACTGTGTTTACTGTCTAAACTAGCCGTTAATACGGAGCATGGAGCAAGAGGGGGGTGGAATCTGCAGTTTTTCTGGTCTGAGCTGTGCAACCTGTTAGCAGCAGGAATAAAAAATAAATTAAGTACTTCAAATTTTCATTCAAAGACCTGATTAAAGTGTTAATGGGTTCTGTTCTACTTCCAATAAACTTGTATGTGTTATTTCTTTTGTAATAGATATGTAAAACCTGCAGAAGCAACCCCCTTCTGTAGCTTAGACTCATAGTAGGAACATCATTCAGGTTTGAATGCATCTGAACTGGCATTTGCATCATTCTTTTATGGTTTCTACACCGTTGTCTCAGTTTTAGAGGCCTTCAACTGACGGAGGGTTATTCCACACACTTTCAAATTTTCAACTGTCTACACCTTTCCCATATTTGCTAACGCTTCACTTCAATAACTTCTTTACTACACAAGCTACACATCAAAACATAGGTATTTTTGCCCTCCTTCACCAGCTGTGACTCTGACTGTTGCAGGACTTACTGTTTTCTCTCAGTTCTCATCAGAGTGCAGAGGGCACACACCCTAGCTTCCATAGACAGTTTCATTAGCTCAAAAGTTTTCTTCAACTGTTAGTAAAGGGTTTACACATCAACTTCAAAAAACAGTCTAGAAACATAAAAAATGAACATGAGTGATCATTAGAGCCTTCGGTTTATAACTTACAGTTCAAGACTTTTACCAACTTTAGTTGCAGTGTTTGCTCAGCAGCTTTTTGTTGGAAGTTTAGCTTTTGGTCTGCCTCTCGATGAAGCAGCCATCTGGAGTTTTTCCCTTTTCATCAGAAAAGTTAGCTAAACCCGCCCATCTATGTAGAGCACCATGCACCTTGAATTGAGCGCCACTCAGCATTAGCCAAAAGTGTTAGCCATCCGCTTATGCCTCTATTAGCTCATCTTAAACAAGATATTTCCTGCATGGGAATCCTTGCCACTGGCCTTGGGAGGTAGGATTAACACCGTTCTGATCCAATGTCTCCAAATTTTTCTTTCTGAACCTTTTTTTTCTTTCAGATTTGGATAGTTTGCTGTCAGGTTTTATATGGCACCACAGACATCCGAGGGCATGGGTTAGGGTTAGGGGTTTTGTTTTGACTTGTTTGTTTATCTTGTTCTGTTTAACATGTTTTGAAAAGATTTATTTCCAACAAATGACACCCACTGACATACTGATGTCAATCACGCAGCACACGTTTGGTGAAATACCCAGACTGATGCAGAGTTAATGACATTTCTTATGGACAAGTGCATTCTTTTTTGATAACATAGAAATGTGAATCAACAGAGAGAGGAGCTCATGTTCTTATTGATTTATTAAATTTGAACAATTCCAGACAAATCCAATCAGGTGCTGAACTCCTATTTTAGGAATCTGAAACTTCCAGCAGGTTGCAGCACAAACACCTTCTTGAGTCCCTTGATAAGGCGCCATGTGTCTTCTAACCAGACTGGAGGTTGAAGTGTTGGGCATTAATGTGTATAAATATTTGGATGTGAGTGTGTTTATGAATGTTTGGACACTGGTGCATTATTCTCTGATTTAATACAACAATAACTGACTGACACAAACGTAAGCATAGATAACTCACTAACGGAAAGCACATTTAAGACCACTGGAGCCATGATGACTGTTTTTAGAAACTGCATAGACTAATCTGTAACACCAGGATTTCCTTATTCTTGCAAAAGAAGGAACTACCCAGCTCAGCGTGGTGATACACTCTCATGTGTATTAATAACTAACCAGAGCTTGAAACTTTATCTTTGCATCCATGACAACAGTTATGCCTCAAAGGGAGTGGCTTCATGTTTTCCAGAGCAATTGGCTCATGGGTGGGGCATCCCCTGACTGACTCCCAGAAGGGTTTTTTTTTTTAATAAATCAACTAATCCTCAGCTGTGTGACCTCTGTGCAGACAGGATGGCAGCGCACCACGTAGAGTTTGAGCGGGCCGGTCAGAACCCGGGTCTTCAGGTGTGGAGGGTGGAGAACTTTAACCTGGTGCCAGTTCCTGAAAACCTGTATGGGGGATTTTACACCGGGGACGCCTACCTCATCCTCAACACCATCAAACAGCGCTCCGGAAACCTGCAGTACGATCTCCACTTCTGGCTGGGTGAGTTCATTCAGCCAAACATTGTTCTTCCAGGAAAAATCATCAAAGTATAGAATAATCACAGAATGTGTTTCATATTATTTTCTGTTTAACTTTAAAGTGTAAATTTGTCATCTTTTAACTAGAGATGATTCCAGTTTTCCAGAGCAGCTATAGTCTCATTTGACATGCAAAGCAGAAGAGGCTCTTTAAGTTTAAAACATTCTCACCGATCACTGCTTTGCATCATCCCCTAAGTGGCAGCTCGCTCCTAAAACACAATTACTTCAACAAGAATTTGCTTTAAATGGTCTGTTTTGCCATTTTTAATAAGTGTACAATAATTAGCATTTCGGAATAACATAAAATTGCATAGCATGGTTACATTTTCTAAAGTTTTTTGCAGAGTTTGCAACATCCACTTTTTTATCAGTTATAGGTGACATATTAAGATCCTCCATGGCAATAAAAGTAGTAAAATATTATAAAACATTCAAAAAGTTCCAGTTCTGCTTTTTAAGTGCTACTTAAATTACACCCTACCAGTAAGGTGTAATAAAGCTTTACTAATCCAATTATTTATGAATAATTAGTAGAATGTGATTTCTTATCTGATTGTGTTTCATTTAAATAATAAATGTTGGTTTAAAACCTCGACATAAATCCAGGAAAGACCTTATGGAGCCAGAGTCTGGGCCTCCAGGAAGTAGAATGAAAGTCCCGCCTACATACCCGCACACACCATGGTGTTTTTAAAGCATCTATGTAGAACAGAAATGAATGTTGAACACACAACAGTAGTCAGCCTTTTGTAGAAAATATCTCATTTATATACATGGAGGGGCAGGACCTAAATGTTGTACTGCAGCCAGCCACTAGGGGGTGGTTTGGGCTATTTTGGGCTGCAGCTTGCATGTTACTCTATAGATCATACATCAGGATTCTTACCCTGCTGCCACCATCTAATTAATTTATTGATTAATAAGTGATATTTTATTGATCCACTTGAGGAAATTATTTGACCAAACCCTGAGGAGCAACTTTCAGGGTTCTTGCCTGAGGAACACATGACCTGCTGAACCCTGGGATGGAACCACTCACCTTCTGTTTATCGATACATATTGTTTTTCTAACACACACACAGAGACTTCACCACACAACATAGGTCAATACTAGGAGAATTAAATTGTACCATGTCTCTAATTTTGCTGGCACAGGGGATTTTTGCACCCAGGATGAGAGCGGCTCAGCAGCCATCTTTACAGTCCAAATGGACGATTTCCTGGGAGGAAAACCCATCCAGTACCGGGAGGTGCAAGGGCATGAGTCCAAAACCTTTCTGGGCTACTTCAAATCTGGAATCAAGTACATGGTAGGATGTCTACAGCAATATTGTGTTTGTTTTACCTTCCTTGTTATGCCTGCTGTGTGTCTGAATAGTGACAATAACTGATGCAAGCATGTCTGATTTTGGGTCACCTCGTGTTAAAATGTGACCTTTTCTTCTAGAAAGGAGGCGTGGCATCAGGGTTCAAGCATGTTGTCACCAACGAGGTGTCGGTGCAGCGGGTGCTGCAGATCAAAGGTCGTCGTGTTGTCAGGGCGACGGAGGTTGCAGTCAGCTGGGACAGCTTCAACCAGGGAGACTGCTTCATCCTGGACCTGGGAGATGTGAGTCTGATTATAAACAGATATCTGCATCCTTGCATCCTAAAAGGAAAAGCTTTCATTTGTTTTTAAGTTAATTAAGCATCTCATTAATTCTCTGCTCCTCTTCTCATTCCACAGGAGATTTATCAGTGGTGTGGCTCTCAGAGCAACCGCTTCGAGAAGCTGAAGGCTACTCAGGTCGCTAAGGGTATCCGTGACAACGAGCGCAGCGGGAGAGCCCGGGTGTATGTCTGCGATGAGGGGGTGGAGAGAGAGAAGATGCTAGAGGTGAGACCAGTGAGCCACGGAAGCGAATTAACCCACAAACTGAGACTGTTATCAAACTGTTGCTTCTGCTCACAGGTTTTAGGTCCCAAACCAGATCTGCCTCCAGGAGCTTCTGATGACATCAAGGCTGATGCTTCAAACAGAAAGAGGGCCAAACTCTACAAGGTGAGACGATGAACACTGAAGAGACAAATATGTGTCTGCAGCTATTTAGGAGCAAGTTTCAGGTCATCCATCAGGGAAGACAGTGTGGGGAGGTCAGAACAACAGGGTGTTAGACTCTAATAGGGCTCTGACTAATATCTGGGTAAAGTCCATCAGATCAGTCCTGGAGAAACTGGACACAAGCACACCTAGCTTGTTTCAGCTGATAGAGATTTTGTGCTTTTTAAGACTTCTTTTAAGTCCTTCGTTCTACAAGAGACTACGGTCGATCATTTATGCATGCTTTCAATATTCATTTGTACTCTAAACCTGGAACTTAAAAAAATCTTTAAAAATATGAAAAAACATTTCAAAATAAAAATTAAGAAGATGGCCACTTTTTATTTTGTATGTTTTAAATAACTGAAGAAAATAACAAAATGTATTTAGCCATCAGGCATTACAGTGAGGGTAAAAACCTAATTTGTGATTTAATAATCAGTTAATTTTATTCTTTAAAGGTACCATATGATGAATTTTAAACATTTGAGAACAAAAGTAGGCAGAATATATGATAAAATATCACCGTTGGCACTTTTGAGATGTCATTTATTTTAAATAAAAGCAACATGGCAATTGTCACCTATGCTGCATATCCTAAGCTGGCCAGGGGAGACAGGTTTAAGACCAGAGACTAGCTTCTGAGGGAGGAGCAGGGCCTGATGTTGGGAGGCCATTTCAGGAATTTCAAAATAAAACTCAAAATTTGCAGCTGAAACATGTAAATGCATTAATGCAGCCAAAAATGGGTTTGGGGGTATTTTTCATGAGGAAACATCAATATTACATGATAAAAACGCTTCAAAATGTGAATTTTCCATGATATGGTCCCTTTAATAATTGAAGTATTTAGTAGCTAATGTTAATATAAAAAGATCTATGATTATTCATAATTATCAAATATTCATATAAACGCAACATGACTTTTTGGTGTTTCTGCATTACTTTTGCGCTTAAGACCTGAGCTGAAGCTGAACAAACATTGACCTGAATTGTTTAGATGATCGCACATAGGTTACAGAAGAAGTGACACAAATCCATAAAGAATAACGATAATAAAGAAAAAAAAACAGGAAAACAAATTATGAATCCTGAGCCAGCATTCAAATAAATTCGTCACTTGCTACCTGCAATTCTTAAACCAGCCCCTAGAGGGCAGAAGACGTGTACAGCAGGGTCCTCGTGTCTTAAACTGACCTGTCCCTCCTGCAGGTTTCCAATGCCAGCGGAGCAATGACCATCGCACTGGTAGCAGCTGAGAACCCGTTCGCTCAGAGCGCCCTGGAGTCTGGTGACTGCTTCATCCTGGATCACGGCTCAGATGGCAAGATCTTCCTATGGAAAGGTCAGAACACGCTGGCAGATAGGATGAGCGGATGTTCACCAGTCCCAAAAAGGATGTTCTTTTTCATCAACCTTGTTGATTTAAAACAGACAAAAGCTTAGATAGTTTCACTATTTTCCTCTACAGGAAAAGATGCCAACATGGATGAACGAAAGGCGGCAATGAAAGCAGCCGACGAGTTCATCAAGAAGATGGGATACCCCAAGCAAACGTCGGTCCAGATCCTCCCGGAGATGGGCGAGACGCCGCTCTTCAAGCAGTTCTTCAAAAACTGGCGCGATAAGGATCAGACCGAAGGTCTGGGCGTGGCCTACATCGCCAACAGCATTGCCAAGATTAAGAAGGTGCCCTTCGATGCATCCAGCCTTCATGAGTCGCCCGCCATGGCGGCCCAGCATGGCATGGTGGATGATGGCAGCGGGGAGAAACAGGTGAGGTTAGATCGGTTGCCTAATTTGACGTTGTGATTATAAGCTCTCGGAAAAATGCAATATGCTCTTAAAGACAAACCCGTCTTTACGCCATTGTTAGGTGTTCACCAATCACTATGGCAACCAAGCAGAACAAGGATGGTAGCTGATGTGTAGAACTATGCATAACATGTATGACAGTTGCTTCTTTATGTCGTTCTTTTTAAACAACGATCTCTGGGATGAAGACTTGTTTTCTGGGAATCTCTGGAAGTTCTAAGATCCGACTGATGTGACATGAATCACAAACACAGCTTTGAATCATAACACCAAAGTTTGTTAAAACCTCTTTAGTAGGGAAACCTTAAGTCAAATCTTGCATTCATTACTCTGTGATCCAGTTGCGAGGGCAGGAGGTCTGTATGAAACAACTGAATACCTGCTGCTTATGGAAATCCAGCAGGCTGATAAGTCATTATTATTTATTTCCAGTTTAAGGGCGTAGAGCTGTGTTGCTGTCTGTGGGAAGAAGCTCTGTGAATATTATGACAGTTCTTGGTTTAATGGGGGATTCTCCTTAAACACAACAGATCTGGCGCATTGAGGCTTCAGATAAGGTCCTGGTGGATCCGTCCACACATGGACAGTTCTATGGAGGAGACAGTTACATCATCTTGTACAACTACAGTCATGAAGGACGTCAGGGACACATCATCTACATGTGGTGAGGAGTTTGTGACTTTGGATGAACCCTAAACCAGTGTGAAGTGTTTAAGTCTGGACTCTAATTTGTGTGTATAATATTCTTTGTTGAACAGGCAGGGAATGGACTCCAGTCAGGATGAGATCGGAGCGTCGGCGATCCTCGCTGCCCAGCTGGACGAAGAGCTGGGTGGAGGTCCTGTTCAGGTAGATCGTTCTCTTCGGCTTTGCTTTTCATGGTCTCACATTCACGTTTCCATTCATGGTATTAACGCCTGCTCTCCTGTGGCTTAGAGCATCCTTTTATGTTTTTTAATCATCTCTCTCATGGTTTCCCTTCTGCTGCTTTTTCTTTCCTCCTCGGTTGCTGGTCCTTTCTGTCCCCTCAGGTTGTTGGTGCTCCCATAACCACTCAGGTACTTCCCCTCATTTTCCCTGCTTCTGAGTGCAAACTAAGACTTTTCTAGGCTATGAACGAAAAGCCTGAGTTCAGTCAGATTTGCCATTTGAGTCAAACCCAAACAGGAAGTTCCAGGGTGGATGTTGGTGAGAAACTCCCAACAACCCTGGTGGGACACAGTCTTATAAGACTGGTAAAACTTATGACCTCAAATATCAGTCTGAAAGATACAAATTGTCCCTAAAGCTGATTAAAAAGTACATAAACACATTTTGGTGATTTTGCTACACAGCTTCTTGCTTCCACCTTGTGTCTGGAATCATAACTGCACCAGCAGTCTGTCCTGTATTAATGCGTATTTCACAAGAGCTGCTGTGTCGCAGCATCATAATGCATGGGTGTGATGTCATCAGCAACCATCTACATTTGCTCTGCTGGTGTTTGCGCACCAGGTGAGGGTGGTTCAGGGGAAGGAACCTGCCCATCTGATGAGTCTGTTCGGAGGACAGCCCATGGTGGTCTACAAGGGAGGAACATCCAGGGAGGGAGGTCAGTCGGCTCCTGCTGAGGTCCGACTCTTCCAAATCCGCTCCAACTCCACAGGACACACCAGAGCCGTGGAGGTGAGAGAACATTGCATGTTTGATGGCCAGAGGTAAAAGACGATGTTTGTCCTGTGCCTCTGTGTGTGCTTGTTAGCAAAAATAGCCCATGGACTAAAGAATGGGTTTGAGTGAAATTCTCAGAAAATAATCATACGTCTACAACTGCTCGGGTTTTTAACTCTGGTTTAAGACAGCCGTCTCAGCTGATCCACGTCAGCAAACATCAAGGTGGCTTCAGCTCAGCCACTGTCACAGTCGTCGTCTGACTGGTAGGAGTTGAGCTGTGGCGTGCGTGACTTCCCAGACGGAAGTGTGAGCGCTGGGATAAAGCCGGTGTCGGTACAGGATCTGCTCGGTTGCAGGATCGGCTCGGGGTCCTTCAACTGCCGATGACGTCAAAGTAGTTGATTGGCTGAACATGAAGCTTACAGAAGTTACGTTATCACGTTATGATTTTGATTGGTCAGAACAAATTTGCGGTCGTAGTCTTAACGGTTGTAGTCCTGTAGTCCAAAAATCAACACTTTTTGGAGAAAATATGTTTGAATTTCTAAAGGAAATGTCAAATATAAGCAAATGATAAACAGTGACCCTCAAAAGTTCATGATGTTGATGAAATGGGTCAAAATAAAATATAAGAACTTTATTGAAAGACACCAAGGAATATTCTGAGTCAAATAATGCATTTAGTTAACAACTAAGAAAATATACAGACGAGCTCCACATTAATACACACAGATATGGCTTCACATATAAGAACTGTTCTATTTTTTGTCAGTCCGATGTTGGTTTTATGCAGTTTCACATTCTTTACAAAACAAGATAATATAGTGTTTTATTAACAAATTACAATTATAAAGAAAACATTTAGGTGTTAACAAACAAGAATTTATTAACAAAACTGCTGATGTCTTTCCAAAACGTATGTGTGAAAGCCGAGTAGATTTGCAGTAATGTGACGTCATCGGCAGTCGAAGGACCCCGAGCCGATCCTGCACCGACACCGGCACGCGGTTTGATCTAGGAATACCCGAGCGCTGGCCGAAGTGGAACAGAAGTGCTAAACGGAAAGAGCACTTACTGGGTGGAGAAGACTCGCTGAGAGAACTGGCTGGTTGGTTACTCTGATTATAGGTTCGAGGAAAAAAATGACTGAGTGACGTGAAGGGGAGGCGACTTCCGTATGTAGTCGCTGTTGGTGACGTAGGTGGGGAATGATGGGAATCCCGGCGAGGGGCTGCTGGGAGTTGTGGTCCTAAGCGGATGCCGGTTGGCTGGGGGAGGATGGTCTGGAGGCTGGGACTCTGACGGTCACATCTACAGATCATGAGCTAAAATGTAAGATGTTAGTAGCCAAGAGTCACTCATACCTCAAATGCTAACAGATCGTGCGAGATAAAAAAAAAACCGATTGAAATCATGTGTCATGTTATTTTTGAGGTTTGACCAAAAACACATATAATGGTGAACCATAGAAACTTTCACCCTGGTGGCAGTGATGAAGTGCTCCATTAGCAACTTCATAGCAGAACTCCCTCAGACTTGTGTTATTTGTGGAAATAAAACATCAGCGTTGCAAGTCAGTGGTAGAGTCACATTGCTGTTATCAATCAGAGGCCAGATGTCCACATATCATAAAATAATCCTGCTTTCTGAATCTCAGCTGTGATGCAGCTCACTTCTAGTTCCTGGAAACGGTGCGCCTATGTTTTTTGCCCTCTGAGTAAGACTTATAAGGCATTCATTCCTACTAGAAACCACTGCAAATGTATTGATTAAACTAATGTAACCACTCCTTTAAGGTTAATCTGCACACCTGATTTCTCTGCAGGTTGATGCAGCGGCGTCCAACCTGAACTCCAACGATGCTTTTGTCCTCGTGACCCCCGACGGCAGCTACATGTGGGTGGGAGCGGGTGCCAGCGAAACAGAGAAGCAGGGTTCTCAGCAGCTGTGTGACATTCTGGGAGTGTCAGTCTCAGAGCTGTCCGAGGGAGGAGAAAGTGGTCAGCAAACATCATCATACCTTGTTTTCCTAATAACCAAATCAAAACTGAGGCTAGCATTAGGTTTTGTTTCAATTAGCTCCTTTTAGAATCCAACTCTGCTGGTTGATTGGGATGATCATTTGGATTTATGTCGTTTATTGTGACAGATCAGTTCTGGGAGGCTCTGGGTGGGAAGGCAGAATACCGGACCTCCACCAGGCTCAAGGACAAGATGGACGCTCACCCACCGAGACTCTTTGCTTGCTCCAACAAAACTGGAAACTTTATCGTAAGCATTTAGCAGTGACACAATTACCTCACCTGTAATGTGATATTGGCATAACCCATGAGGCACCCAGGTACAAAACTGCTATATGTTTTGGACGTGAACTATTCTCTTCTCAGATTGAGGAGGTACCTGGGGAGATGACCCAGGATGACCTCGCCACAGATGATGTTATGATCCTTGACACCTGGGAGCAGGTAACAAAAAACTGCGTCAGCTGTTCTATATTCACTCAAAACTAGTGCAAATTATTCCAAACGATGAAATTGTTCTTTTGTAATTTAGGTGTTTGTCTGGATTGGAAATGACGCCCAGGAAGAGGAGAAAGCTGAAGCCATGGCTTCTGGTGAGGACGTGTGGGGACTGGGTTGCTTTAGAAGCACCGATGATCAGGAAATGCCACTGACACTTATCTCTAATCTGTTCTCCCTCAGCTGTCCGCTACATCGAGACCGACCCAGCCAACAGAGACAGCAGGACGCCCATCGTCAAAATCAAGCAGGGCTTCGAGCCGCCCACGTTCACCGGCTGGTTCCTGGGCTGGGACCATGACTACTGGACCAGCGACCCTCTGGAGCGGGTCATGGCAGAACTGGCTTTGTGAGCTCTCAGCTGATCCACCCCTCCAGGCCCGTCTGCTGTTCTGCTAGCAACTCCTTGACTTTCTTTAGCTGCCAATACCCAGTGGGAGTTTTTAGTTTTTCTGTCTTGTGCGACGCTAGTGCCTTCACAAGTCTTTTAAACACAGCCATTAGAAAACAGGGCTTCAGAGATGAACAAGCTCTCTGTTGTTTTGCACTAAATATAGTTTAAATATAGAATTTCTGAGGAATATTCCAACTTTTATATTTTGACAATGAAACAAAGTGATACTGTTATGATTCTACAGCTCAGAAGGAACACGACTAAGGCCTTAACTTGTCCTTTGGTTTACAGTAAGCTGTTTTTTTTTTCAATGACCGTTTCAGGTGAACGATCCATTGTTTTAGTTTAAACATCACTTTTATATTTATTTTTAGCAATCAGCCTTGGCAAGAAAACTTATTCTGCGGTTTTATCTTTGAACAGTGACTGGACATGATGCTGCTTTCTAAACCAGTTCCATCTTCTGTCATACTTACTTCAATTAAACCAAATGAAACACCCGTTTCTTCTTTCTTGGATCGGAAACTCTGGTCAAACTTACTCTAAGCAGGAGAAGTTTCAAGTCCACTCATGTGAGTATCCACTCAGGAACACTGTTAACAGACATTATTAATGGAGCCCTAATATCTTGATGTTACTATGGCAACTACTGGGAACCAAAGCATCTTATTCAAAACATGAATTTGATTTTAACAATTTTTTTCCAACTAAAAGTCATCTGGGAATAATTTGAAGGAATTCTGCTTGTTTCCGTTGAATAGATTAAAAACGGGATGACCAGGTGTGCGTGGACTGATTAAAACTCTGGGATTCTAGAATAAAACCTGCCAGTGAAGTTCAGGGAGTCTGTTGTCATGGTGACAGACATCATCTCTTTCTGGAACAGAAAAGTTCCCTGTTAACCTAGATAAACCACGTTCTAGAACACTCTTCTGGAATAACCAAAGCTTTTTTTGTGGATAGCATCTTTATTTGAAGGAAAACATGAAGATTAACTCATATCCGAGCTCACCGTTCAAAACAACCAATAGGGTCAGCGAACAACATTTAGTAAATAGGACTTTTATAACAATCCTTTCAAAAACAAAAGTTGCTTTAATGAGCAACAGTGAAAATAACGTGATCCGAGCTGCTGTCTGAGGAACAAGCACAGATGTTTGGTCGGACACAGCTGGATCCATTTCTCCTTCTGAAATAAACCTTAAACATAAACTCAGACGAACAGAATCTCACAGCGGCATCAAAACACAAAAACACAACCGCTCTTATAGTTTGTAACAAAATGTAGAAAAGTTATTTGTGACAAAGTTGAAAACATCATTTATACACAGAAATACTAACAACAACCACTACTATTCACACTGATCAGCCATAAGATTATGACCACCAATGATATGGTGCCATAGAGGGCCGACTGGCACTTTGGCACCACACCAAGTAGGTGGTCATATTGTAATGGCTGCTCTGAGGTATCAAACACTTTGGTTACACAAGTACAACTAACTATAAAGTTATTTTTCAAGCAAACTGGCATACATGTTTTATAGTTCATCACAGATAAGTGGTGGGTGATTAAAACATCAATAAAAAATCTGAATAAAATGACAGAATTTCTTTAGACAGTAAAGAATCAGACCACTAGATGGCAGTAAGTTAAGGCTTTAGGCAGAAACATTTTTAGCCCCTGAAGTTTTTTCATTTGAAGAAACTGAAAATGTAGCGAGGGTGGGACAAATGAAAAGGCACAACTACGGAGTTGCTGATAAAGATTCTGTCTGTTAGCTTAATTATGGCTTTCAAGTCAAAAAATGTGAATCTGAATATTTCATAAACATAGAGAGCTTTTAAGAACTATATACAGGCTCCATCTAGACTGGTGATAGTACAGGATGAGCGAAGTCATGCTTTAATGCTGCAGATCTGCTGTTCCTATACTGTCAGTCTGAAGAGTAATACTCATAGTGATGAATGAATAATCAAATATCAGTTCATTTACTGAGTTTGTTACAACACATGTAAGAAAGCAACAGTGGCTTCTAAGCATCTTGCTACAGTTTCACAGTTAAAGCTCAGAAGTGAAGTGAATGTTAAACTAAAACTAATCAAATATGAAGTCAATATTTGGAGACATCAAGTTCCATTTTAGCAAGTTCAGCTAAAAATATTAAACGTTTCCAGAGTGGTCACAGTGGGGTCACAATACCAGGCCATCAAGGGTGTGTGTGTGTGTGTGTGTGTGTATGTGTGTGTGTGTGTGTGTGTGTGTGTGTGTGTGTGTGTGTGTGTGTGTGTGTGTGTGTGTGTGTGTGTGTGTGTGTGTGTGTGTGTGTGTGTGTGTGTCCAGAGTGGTCACAGTGGGGTCACAATACCAGGCGATCGTGTGTGTGTGTGCGTGCGTGCGTGCGTGCGTGCGTGTGTGTGTGTGTGTGTGTGTGTAAACTCTTTTCTTCTCACATACATTACTGATGAGTGTTTGGCAGACATTTCAGGGCAGTGGTGCAACTTTCTCACTCAGTTAAAAGAACTGAGCACTAAACTAAACAGAAAGGGTCGTAATAAGCAGCTACTTTAAATGCTTTGCTAATTAAAAGAGACCTTGGGGGGGGGGGACCTGGATGGAACCCTAATGGTTTTATTTAGATTTAGCGTTTCAGGAGACCTTGCATCATCTCCAGCGGCAGCGGGAAGATGATGGTGGAGTTCTTCTCTGCAGCGATGGTGTTGAGGGTCTGCAGGTAGCGCAGCTGCAGGGCAGACGGGGACTCTGCAATCACCAGGGAGGCCTCCTTCAGAGCCCGTGACGCGTTCATCTCTCCTTCTGCTGCGATCACCTTTAGAGGGAAACATGAGATAAGCATTTATCCGAAAACACTGCCTTTTTCACTCAAGATTTTCTCTCCTGTATTGTAACAAAAGCTGCAATCCTGTTAGACGCCAGCCTGTACGGGCTCAAACCAGCAGAACACAAAAACTAGATAAAGGAAGTTGAAATGGAAAGAAAGTTAAATTGCCCCGCAGTGACTGGCTGTAGTCAAGTTTTAAATACCACCCACTCTAAAAATTAAATAAATTAGTTTTATTCAAAGTTACACATCATGAAGCACGTGTGCATGCGTGCATGTTCAGATGAGGCAGATCTCTCCTTACCTTGGCTCTGGCCTCTCGGCTGGCCTCGGCCTCAGCAGCCATGGCTCTCTGGAGCTGCAGGGGCAGCTTTACATCTTTGATCTCCACCCGCTCCACTTTGATGCCCCAGGCATCTGTAGCATCATCCAGAGTAGACTGAAGGAACAAAGACATAATGATCAGTGACTGATTGGACTTTAAAGCTCCTGTGTTGTCATTTTAAAACTGTCCTACAAATGGAGACATATCCAGCTGTCAGACAGTTGCTGAGCTGGTTTTCTCCGTTAACTTAATCAATCCAAGATGATTTTGTGATAAAAGCTAACTGAACTAAAAGCTGCAGCTGTTTTTTCTCCTATCATAATTGCTCCTTTAGCACCATAGATTCACTTTTCGTTATACACATTAAAAGCTTCGGAACCATGAAGAGGTTGATGCTTGGCTTTTACACTCGTGACAGACACTTGTTTCTGGTTACAATTGTGCCTCCTGCTAATGCTCATAACACTAGGTAAAGATCAGACAATCAGACACAGGCAGGAACTTTAAAGCTGAACTAAACATGTTAAAAACTAATAACATCTGAGAAAAAATCTCCTGATTATTAACAGACATCCAGCTGGATCTGTGTTAGAAATAAATATGTAGTTGTTCAGTAACTCACAATAAACTGATACATTGCACCCAGATGTAAACATTCCCAGGTTTATACTAGTTTCATGTATGATTGTAAAACAATTCAGCTGATGCTGACTCAACAAAAGTGAATTTGTCTTGAGTTGTTTTCAGATATTTCCATGACTCATCCTTTAGTGAAAACTCAGATATGATGGAGAAGTGGTGAGCTAAAAGGGTCTGGGAAGCTGAGTGGACACTAGAGGACAACCACCAGCAGTTAGTGCAGAGAGGGGACAGACACTGGCGTCTGTGGGTCTGAGCAGACACAGGAGCACAAGCAGCTTTCTTTAAATTATATAAATGAATAAGAAATAAGATATAATCTTCAATTCAACAGAACTCAAACTAAAATCATTAATTTACAGGAATACTTCCCTTTAAAGTAACTAGACATGCTACTAAGCCATATGCTAGGGAAGATAACATGCTGATGCTAACACGGGTGCTGATATCAGAAGTTTGGTCTACCTGCATGCTGTGTGCGATCTCCTCCCGGTCAGACAGGATCTCTGCCAGGTTCTTGGTGCCCAGGACGTTCCTCAGGGTGGTTTGAGCCAGCAGTCGGGTGGCAGCATCCGCATTAGTGATGTTAGCCACCGCTAGAGTCGCGTTCTGAACCCGGTAGTAAACCACACCATCAACACTCACCGTTACAGAGTCTTTAGTCAAAACCTGAAGAAAACAAAATGCCCAAATATCAGCAAGTGTTCTGCAGAAAGGATTAAGCTGTGAACAGAGACACACAAAACGAATGTCAACAGGTAGGGAGCCTGTCCTACCTCTTGTGGTGGGATGTCGAAGGTGATTGTTCGCATGTCCACGTTGATGAAGCTGTCGGTGCATGGCAGGATGAAGAACAAGCCTGTGGAATCACAAGAATGAAAACAATCTGACCAAAGACTAAAACCACAGTAAACACATTAATGACCGAGCCGATCGGCAAATGTTTGGAAACACCAGAATAAATGAAACTCTGGCAGGAGAGGAACGCTCTCCATCGGACTGCAGCTGTGCTGAAGGTGAGGTGAAACTGAGGATGTTTGCAGCTTTCATTCAACTAGTTTCACATCATTCTGATTTAATTATGACATCAAACAATATGAGACATGTGCCTGAGTGACGCAGACGTGTGCTGGGTGTCAAAACATTTAGCAAACATTAAAGGCCCAGTGTGTAAAAACATTCGACTTCAAAGCACCACACTGGTCAGAGTAGGTATTGCAGCTACAGTAGCCCCACTCATCTAAAAGGCAATGTGTAACCACCACATAAGCTTTCAACCACCTGCAAGTTTTATTTACTGTTTCTGCTGCTTCCTACAGTCTCTCTCATGGATTAGAGAGCCCTCTGTCCATGTCCTGTAAATATATGCAGAACGGGTCTGATCAGTCATTTGCAACAGGTGTCTTCTCGTCCGAGCGCTGCTGCTTCTGCTGCTTGTAACACGTCTACCACACCTAATGCGCGTGCCGCGTCACTCGTCTTCCCGTCCCCTGCGGCTGTGAGAGCACTACAACATTTATAAACAACCACCAACTTTCAATCCACCAATCACATGTAGTTAGAGTAAGGCAAGTGGAAGTAGCAGAATTTCCCCAAAGCAGCAAGGCTGCCATGAGGAGGACCGGCGCCATCCCCACATAACATTAGAGGGAGGAGAACTTTCATGTCAAAGCCCAAATGCAGAGTATTATGTCTCATATGTCCCTAAACAGCTACGGTATTTCAAGATGGCGCATGACTACGGAGCATCGACCACAGTTTATATATATATAGAAATGAGGGACATTCCGATCAGGCTTTTATTGCTCCCGATCTGATTCCGAGTCATTTGATTTTGAGTATCTGCCGATACCGAGTCCCGATTCGATACTTTTCAACAAAGCATTAAAATAATAAGATAAAAAGGAAATGATTTGCAGGAAAGCATTAAAATATGAGGAAAAGACATCCAAGTTGTCCTTTAAGTTTCACGTTCACTTATTTGCGCAGTACACTGATAAAAAAATTTTTTTTTTAAATATGAATATAAATTAAAGTAGCAGCATTGCTCTTATTTCAAGTTGTTTACCACCTCAAGCTCCCAGAGCTGAGTAATGCATGCTCCCGTGACGGAGCAGGCAGGCGGAGCCTCAGTTGACAGACTTTTTCACTGCATAGCACCCACCACACAGCAACACTATATCCTGTAGTTTGTTGGGAATTTCTCTTTTTATTAGCGTATCTTTCTCTGTCGGCTGGCTCTGCATGTTTGTCTGAGTTTGCTGTGAACTGGGACTGTTAATGGCAAACTGGGAATTAATAGAGACTGGTGATTCGCTTTGTTGACGTCCGAAGGGAAAGCCAAAGGTAAAGCTGTCTGTTTGAAGGCAGCAAATCCTGCAGCTGTGTCCTTCCCATGTTGAATGCCCAGTATGCACACATTACTTCGTCTTTGCTGAAGACACTTTAGCTCGCCTGAGGAGACACGTTAGCTCTGCGTTAGCCTGCTTGCTAACAGCTGCAGCTTGGTGACTGAGTCGCTACCTTGGGGCAGCAGTAGCTCAGGTGGTAGAGCGGGTTGCCTCATGATCGGAGGGTCATGGGTTCGATTCCAGCTCCCGCCAGGGGTATCCTGCCGTTGCGTCCTTGGGCAAGACACTTCACCCAACTTGCCTGTGTTAGTGGTGGTCAGAGGGGCCGACGGCGCCAAATGGCAGCCTCGCCTCTGTCAGACCTCCCCAGGGCGGCTGTGGCTAAAGTAGCTTACCATCACTAGCAGTGTGTGAATGTGAGAGTGTGTGAATGCGTCTTTGGGTGTCTAGAAAAGCACTATATAAGTTCAATGCATTATTATTATTATTATTACCTGCACATTATGTGACGTTACTGTGTTGTTTTCCTACAAGAAACCAAGAATATTGATGTAGAGGAACTTATTGAAGTTAAAACTATGCCATTGTTATTTCATTTGAAAATCTCTATCATTAAATCTCTATATTAAAAAGTCTTGTTTGATGTTTTAAAAGGTTAAATCTCCCGATCCTTTTAAAATCACATGATGTTTGATTACAATTGTAAATTTAAAATTTCAAACTAATGGGAATATTTAGAATAGACTTTGGTGAGAAATATTGATGAAAAAGGACACGCTTGTGACCACGATAGAGAGAATTTTATTGTAAACAAGTAAAAATATGACACACTGTGGCTTTAAAATTAAAGCAGCTTAAGAGCAGCTAGCTGAATCTTCACTCAGGATGTTTAAACTTCCTTCCCTGTATTCAGAAAGGGAATGAAAACAGCAGTGGTCTCTGAGTGACCCTGAATTCTAACTCGGTACCAAAAAAATAACATTTTCTGTTCTGTGTGGTTTCGGTAGTAAAATAATACAAAATAATTTTCTTTTAAGCATCACCGTTATTCAACATCACTAAGCTAACCCTATTAGCCTACGAGCTACGATCCTGTTGTTAGAAATTTACATTTTATAACTTAAACGTCATTTTAGTACAAATTTGAATCATTCAAATATTAAAAATGACCCTAAATCCAAATGAGAAACTAGAGTTTTGTACATAACTGACAACTTAGTAAAACAACTCATAAATTATGTCTTTAGATGTTTGTCTCCTGCAATTTTTTTCAAGAACATAATTTGTTTTGCATTGTGATTCTTTTCAGCCATTCTGAAGACAAAACAGCTGTTAAAGCATTCTGTTTTACATTAAATGATACGATCCTGGAGGGCCAGTATCCAGCACGTTTTAGTGGTTTCTCTGCTCCAACACAATTGATTCAGTGGTTGAATCACCTGTGCAGCAGCTCATCAGGCTCTGCAGAAGCCTGTTAATTACCTGCTGATTGAAATCAGGTGTGTTGAAACTGCGTTAAAACTAAAATGTGCTGGATACTGGTCCCCAGGCCTGGATTTGAATGCCCCTGATCTACAGCATCTCCTGGGATTTTCTTTGGAGGAATTTGCTCCTAAAAATAAACTCATGTATTTATAAACAAGTAGAAAGACAAATGGAAACAAGGGAAGTTCATCTAAACAGTTCAAGAGCTCCTAAAACACTGGAAAAGTGTCTCACCGGGTCCTTTGGCTCCTCCTCGCAAAATGCGCCCAAGACGAAAGATAATGGCTCGCTCATATTCCTTCACAATCTGTAGGGAGGTACAACAATGTCTTTTGTTTACCAGAATTAAAAAACAAACAGCTGACAGTTGTGGAAAACTGAGTTCCTTTTCTCAGTTTTAGGATATTTTGGCTCATATAATATAATAAAAAATAAAAAACACATTTACAGCCTCAGACAATCATTTAACAGTAAATAAGCTAAAATATAAAATAATGTGATAAATTAAACCAACTGTTATTGCTTTAATACTAATAAAATAGCAGCTCCTTTTATAAAAGCAGGAGTTTGTTGGTCTGCAGTAGAGCTCCACCGATATGGTTTTTCCATTGCCAGTACCGATGCCGATAGGTAAAGGTCATGGTAAGCCGATGGTCGATTTGTGCTACTGATATTTAGGGCTGATTTTCATAGTCGAGAACTAGACGCTCTCCATTTTCTTTTCATGCTAAAATGTCACTCATAACTTCCACTGATGCACAAAATGTCAGAAGCTGAATCAGTTTTCAAACACTAAATTTAACTAAAATAAATCTAAATTTTGTGCACTGGTCAGTGTTCAAATCAGACATCTAACTAAAGTTGATCAAACAAATCAGTAAACTGACCAAGTATTAAGGGCTCGACACACGGGAGGCGACATCGCCTCTCCTACATTCATTTTCAATGAGACATCGCAGGTCTGCCCTCCTGCTATGCAACAAGCGAAAAATGTGCATGTGAAATTTGCGCTCGTGCATGCGTCGTGCACAGGTGAGCCAGCAATGCGCTTCCAGAAAGTTGAGAAAATTTTACAACATTTCTACAAAAGAATACAGAGATCTTCACAAAAAGGCAGCGGCATGATGAGTTGGTTGTTGGCGTTGTCTCATGTTCACCGTTTCTTTTTCTGTTTGTAATATGGGATGAACCCATTCACCTATGTTTATTTTTTTATAGTAGGAAGTGAGACTTCACTTAACTCTAGCAAAACCTTGTGAGACTTCATATCCACCGCTTTTTCAACTCTGAACTGCTTTGATAACCTAACATTCCCTTCAATCTGACTGCCAATCAAAACAACAGAAGATTCGCTAGTCACCCTGGCTTTTGCCGCTGCTGCATGTTGCCTCCCGTGTGTCAGGTTATCAGAGCGATAGCAAAATGTTTCTCTGATCGCAGTCGTTTGTCGCCTCCCGAGTGTTGATCCCATTACATATTCAAAGCTGTTATATAAAAAGAATTTTTAGTTGATGCTTAGCACTCTCGTTTCATCCGGCATTGCGGGTCTCCGGTTTCTAGCAGAAGTGTCTTAGGGAAGATACCCCAGGGGAGGGTTGAGTGTTCTGTTACCATTTGCACTCAAAACCTGGCTTGTTCTGTAAATTCGTTATAACAGCTTTAATACTAATAATGAATACAATGTTGCTCATCTGAGGCTCTATTTTTCAAAATAAATAAATGTCATAAAATAAGTATTTCTTGTCTTAATGCGCAAGTCCATGAAACTGAAAGCGTAACTATTGTTGTACTCGGACCAAAACTGTGGATGAGTCTACTGGTAGTACTTCACAAAAAACTCAGTGGGAAGTCGGGCTGCACAATATATCGTAAATATATCGTTATCGCGATATCAGCATGCACAATATGCATATCGCAAAGAACAGATAAATATCGTAATGAATGGTCAGCTCAAATGTTTGCTACACATTATGCATTCTGTCAATCAAACGAAAGTATTACATTTTTTTTAACAAATCAAATAGAGCTCTTCACCCATTTGGCCAATTGGATGGGTTCTCATAGGTTAGAGTCCCGCCCCCAAGGCGGACAGCCCGTAATTTTGATGGTTATCAAACACCTGAGTTAGCTTAGTTCTGGTCTTTCTGCTGATTCTAATTTTCCCCGGATCCACTGATTGCCTTTTCTTGTTTATTTTCTTTTTCCCTTTCCTTTTCACATCTTTTGCTTTTCTCATTTTTATTACTTATTTTTATTTCTTTGTTTTTGATAATTTTAGTTCCTAAGTTAAGTTTTTATTTATCGCAAGTAATATAGTCATCGCAATATTAATCACTGTTATCGAATATCGCAGGTTTTCCTAATATCATGCAGCCCTAGTGGGAAGTATTTACTGATTCCATAATATTCTTGTTGTTTATAAACATGAATCAGCCAACCTTAATGCACATCCATATGGAGAGAGGCAGCGTGAGAATCATCAGCATGATAGACAGCATAACCAGCATCCACCCACACAAGCCGATGTCCGAGTCTGCACTCTCCAAAGCTAGGGGGACACAAACCATATTCATGCATCAAAATAAAAACAACATTTTAGTCATCCGGCTTGGACAATTTTCTTTCACTCTACTGATGCAGAAGCTTCCATCTGTAATCCAGTCATGCAGCAGCTGCTTTTGATTATTGCTAAACAATTCTTTGTATCTTAATCAGGGTTAAAGTAAAAAAAAACAAGTGTTACTGTTTTTCTCTGGAGCTCTCGGGTTAATCTACTTTCAGGCAGGAAAATATATTAATGAAAAAAAAACAATACAACAAATCAGCGGTTGATATTCATACCTTCAATATCACGGCAACTGTACATGCCCGAACCTACAGACAAAGTTAGAAATGAAGTAACAGTTTTATTAAGCATCTTTTGGAAGATAAAAGTACAAAATGAACAGCTCCATTTTACACATTTAGCATTTTAACAGCTACATTTAGAAGCTCATGAAATTAAAAACTGGTTCTAGGTTTTATCTAGATATTTAAAACAACTTAAAAATATTAGAAATTAAAATAAAATGTTACATTTTATTATAACAATTATCGAACTTAAATCTAAATATTCAGAGCCAGGTTGAAATGTAATTACATTCACATTAAAGTGTTTAGGTTTTGAACTAAATATTTAGCAAACCTAAAAAAAGCATACAAGGTCCCCTAACAAATGCAGGGTCCAATTGATGATGAGATGGTGTGTCTTAAGATCAATGATATTTTTTTTTCAATTATTTTTCCTGTCTGGGTTCTTCTTACACAACATTTAGATGTAATTTAATTTGATTCTAAATAGCTAGATATACATTGTATTTATTAATTGGAGACTAATACATTTTGATTTCACTTTGATCATATCAAAAATTGAATCGAAATATAAAGATATAACAGTTGTTTAGGTAGTCTAAGTCTCCTCCCTTTCCCTGGCTCATGGGTCCATGGAAGAACGAAAAAATGAATCCAAGTCAAAGGGGCTAAAAGAGCTACTTTCTAATCTGCTTTGCATTATTCCCTGGATCTCACATATGTTCTTCAATTTGAAGAAGAAAATGAAAAGTAGTGATGTGTGTTTCGACCACACCAGTGACTTACTGGTAAAAGTTTGTAATTACCATATGACAAGAGTTATGGTGGTTCTTTCCTCCTGAAAAAAGGATTCAAACTAGAGATGTACCGATTTGACATTATGGGCCAACACAGATACCCGTTATTAACATTGTTGTTATGGCCGATAACTGATATTTGCTGATAACGCTAAATATATAAACGTTGACATTTATGCTTCTGAAATAAGCACACCGTGTATGCGCGCGCACACCAACACAGAGATAGATGGATGGGTTGACAGATATTTGCTCATTGCTTGAATTACATTTTAAAATCATGACTGGAAGCTGAATGTGGTCAAATATTGCTGTAAATTTTGTGATGTTTAATGTATTTTTTTGATGTAAAACATTACGCCCCATAGAGTTTGGGATCAAATAAACGACAGTTATTGACGATGTAATTGATAAAGTCGGAGGCGGCCATTAGTGGCCAAAGCCACGTCTTGACGTCACTAACGTAATCAATACCGATTAGCATGGGGCGTATCCGTCGATGGGTGTATCAAGCTAACTCCGCCTCAGAGTTAACGGTTACCCCTTTTCTCCCAGTTTGTAGTAAACGATGCTCCCAAACAACATTATACTTCAGTAAAAAACGGACATAGAATACATTACCTAGATATAAACTCCTCGAAAACATTTAGTAATAAAGCCAACGCTTTTCAAAGCAAATCAATCGTTCGATTTTCAACGTTTTGCAAAGAAAACCAAAAAAAAAAAGACGTAACCGTTACGTCTGTTATAAGAAGTTAACAACTCTCAGCGTTTACTTTAGTTAGCTAAAACCACCATTTATTGCGATGCTTACAACGTAAAAGGATAAAATATTCGGCTTGTTCGCCTCAATCGAAAAATAAAAACATTCACACGCAGCCTTTTGTGGCTTCGCTAGCCGAGGTAATGATTTCTCCAAGAAACCAGACACTTCTCCGAAAAAAAAACAGAGGAAAATCGCTCCTACCAGACGGCCGTTCTCGTTTTTTGGATTCTGTCATCGCACAAGCTTCGTTGTCGGTTTCCATAGTCCAGCAAGTTAAACAATATCCAGTAAATCAAATAACAGTATGCGTGCTGCAGAACAGACTCACTGCAAACAGTTCACCCCGAAATCTGTTTTGCGGGCGTGATGACGCAGCACGCAGTTTAATTTGGAAGAAGTGGGTGTGTTGTATGGTAGGCTATTAGAGCATTTATTGACCATGACTCTGTTCTATTTTTTTATGTCAGTAACAAGTTTCCACATTTGTATTAAATAAAAGGTACAACTGAACACAAACGTAGCAGCAGATCTGCGAGGGGAGCAAAGAGAGGTTAGACTGAATGCATAATTAAAGCCATGGGTAGGGCATACTGGTCCTTCGAGGACTGCAGTCCTGCATGTTTTAGTTGTTTCCCTGCTCCACCACTCCTGATTCAGTGGCGTAAAAACATGTTCAGCTCTACAGAAGCTTATTAATCACACGCTGGTTAAAATCAGGTGAGTCGATGCAGGATAGAAAACCGTGCAGTAGAGCAGTTCTTGAAGGACCAGGATTCCCCACTACCTAACCCTAGACAATCAGGTCCTCGGGTGTTCCACATTGCTCTAATCACCCATGTGGAATGTCCTGATCAGCCACAAAATGACCAATAGGGTCGTAACAAGTGTCTGAAATTGTCACCGAATATTTGTATTGAACGGTCTTTCATCATCCTACCTGTCTGACCTGCTCACACCGTACGTTCCAGTCCTCTGGTTCCAGTGCACTCACTGAAATCAGCTAACCGCTTGCTACTTCGCACTCCAGCCATGAAGCAAGGGTGGAGAGGGCCTTTGTGTATGTTGCCCCCATCCTCTGGAATGCACTACCCATCACAATTTGACAGTCATCATCTGTTGCTGTCTTCAAGACACGATTGAAGACCCACTTCTATGATTTGGCTTTTGAACAGTGACTCTTTTCAATGTTTCTTTTTCCTTTCTTAAAATTTTTTATTAGTTGTTTTTATCTATTTTTAATTGATTGTTTTATGATTGTTGCCTGTGCAAAGCTTTGGTCAGCTTGTATTTGTTTTGAAATGTGCTTTATAAATAAAGTGGAAATGGAAGGAAATTATTATTAATTTTCTTAATGAGATTTTTGACTATAGTCATGTGTTCCCAGATATTCAACTGCTTTGCTGCATATTAGTGTTGTTGCCTCGCAGGAAAAAGTTGGCAATTTGAATCCTGGTGGCAGCTTGTCTGCATGGAGTTAGCATGTTCTCTTCATGCGCGTGTGGGGTATGTCCAGCTACTCCGGTTTCCCCCACAGACAGACACATGCATGTTGGAGTTGACTGGTGACTAAATTTTACCCAGGTGTGCATGAGTACATTCATATGCAGCTGGAAACATTGTTATTGCCAGATAGGATGAATGTGCTTCTTGATGTGTAGACTGGAAAACCCAACATGTATTAGAGGGGACATATTATGCAAAACTCACTGTTGCATCCTGTTGTGCTGATATTTGGGACTCTACTGCCCCTATAAACACTCCACAGGTGGGGGAAAAAATCCACACGCCTCTTTTCTGTCAGTGTTTGTTTTTAGAAATTAAGTGCCTAAAACAAGCCGTTTCAAAAAAGCTTCAGGAAAATTGAACCATCTCTCATGTGCAAGAGGCAGCTGCTGCTAGAGGAGCTGCGGCTCTATTCTAAGCCCCTGCTGCCTTTTGGACCTTTTCAGCTCATGGCAGCCTGAGTGGAAGATGGATGGGTACAACCAGCTTCAGCTTGTTTTCAAGTGACAGAGCCCTGAAACAGCTCAACCTGTAAGACACTAAAAATGTAAAGAATAAAATTGAGATTTTGTGCAAAAACTTTTTGTTTTGTATCAACCATAGAACTGTTATGGGGAAAAATGTCACAATATACTCGCTATAATAAAGTGATGTGATTTTTTTTTCAAGAATAATGTCTGAGACATTTAAAATGTTCCTTGTAAACATTCTGAAACATTAAATTGATTGTTTTGACAAAAGAAAATGAAGTTATGGTTATCTGCTTTGTGCTTGTCTAACTATTACGTGATGCATTTGCATGGATCATCCAGCCAGGGCTCACATGACCACATGTATGGTTACAGTTTTAAAAAGTTCATTTTATGCTTACACTACAAGATGAATACAGGAAAATATTGTTATGGCTGAAATCTGCATAACCATCTCATTATTTGCCTCCTAAATCCCAAAATTAAATCTAATCTTACATTTCAAATGTGAATTCATTCTGTTAATGGCATCAGAAATCTGCCATTTACTGAAAAGTGTGAACATTTATTATTTTAACCAAACTGGAATCCTCTTGTGATCACCCCAACACCCTGTGATGTCACTATATACAAACAGGGCCTGTTTATTTATACCAACAGGCCTCTGTGTCTGAAGTCCTGATTTGAGCCTGACAGCTGCAGCTAAATTAACCAGCACTTTAAAAGTAGTCATCTTAGCAGCTATGATTACTTCAGTTTGTAAAGGGTATGCGCTTTCACTGTGATGAGCTGCAACCATTGTTGACTATCTGCATCTATATATTTATTATTGATCTCCTGCTGTATAATTCCTCTGCACTGATTTGAAAGTTTATGTTTGTAATTTCTTAGAGTGATAGATCAGGATGACACCTTTATAACTGTACCTGTTTTCCCAAAATCTCATTGATCTACAGTATATGAGGAATGCATTTGGAGTTTTTGTATATTGTGTCCACATTCCACTGTACTGCTACTATAAGTCAGAACACTTTTTTCCAGTTGAGTCTTATCTTTGAGACGCAATCTGCGTGATTATTTTTATTTTATTGTCCCTAAAGGAACAAAAATTGTAACAGAGCTGCAAACAGAACGGTAGTAAGGATGGACATTGAAGCATTTAATGAGATGCATGTAAATTAAAGCTGAAAGCTATAATTGTTCTGCTTCTTGTTTTGGGCTAACAGAGTCAGGGTGAACAGGAAGTCCAGGTTTAAAACAGACACATGTCCTTTCAGATGAGTAAGCCTGCATAGAGGAAGACTTGTATGTGCACATGCATAGTTGGTCACACATTGGTTTGTGTGCGGAAAGCTCTTTGTGGGATGCATTAGGCTAATCATCTTTCATTTGTACCACACATTTCCTTTCTGTACAGCTCTCACAAGCAGGAAATGGATGGATAGGAAATTGCATCGTCATAATGACAATAACAATACCACTGATTTCCACCAAGGGACTTTCTACTCTCGAACATGACAAGACTGACAGTAAAAACAAAAAATAAAAACATAGTTAACATTTCCATGATCTTTGACTTGTTTTTGCACAAAAACATAAATCCAAACCAAACTGTGTTTTTGCTTCACTGCTGCTGAGCATCGGAGTTGTCATGGCAACCCCTGTCACTAAGGAGGCAACAGAAAGAGGCCATCTAGTCCAAATTAATTGAGGGTTCTGTTGATGGTGATCATGTGACTTCCAACTAGTTATTGACAGGGCTGATGGCCAGTGCGGGATTCTCCTCCAGCTCCTTAGGAATCTAAAGCACTGCTAGTCTCACTTGGGAACGGCTAAGGTCAAAAGTCGTGATTAAAAATCTCCATGTCTTTTGTGAAAATGGGACTGACGAGACAAAAGCTAAAACCTTTTGGAAGGTATTTCCTGTTAAATCTGGAGTAAAACAGTCACTGCAGACCAACAATGGAACATTAATCCATCGTAAAGCCAGGCTGGTCGGGACAGCTCTTCTCTCATAATAAACTTAATCATTTAGAAACAGCATTTTGCATTTACTCGGGGGTATGTTGGTCTGATATTGGAATTTATCTGCCGATCTGAAACATTTAATAAATTAAAACAAAGGTTAACTTTCAGTTACTGTTAAAAGTGAATGAAGTGGTCACATTTGAGTACAGTATAAGCCTGTTTTGTGATAATTTCAGGGTAAAACTCTTACTTATTGGACCCCAGTTAGCTTAGCTCTGTAGGAATATTCTCCTACAAACTAGTTTTTAACAAACACCAGCAGCAAAATTCATTTTGTGACTTTTATTAAGAAAACAAAAACATTGGACATGATAAAAACCAAGCACTACTGATGGAATAAATAAGTCAAACCAAACCATAAATCTGTACAAGATCTAAAGAAAAAAAAATGGTCCCAAGGAAAAAAATAAACATACAAGATTTTTTTTAAATCTCACAACACTTTTTCTCATTTTTCTTTCTTTTTTTACACACAGTTATGAGCAAACTATAAGGAATTGGCTCAATCACGTGAAAGCTACAACATAAGTGAGATCTTTTAAAACTGAGTGTACATAATGCTGTTTACAACTGTTAATGTCAATACAATAGCATTTTAAGTTCCAGCTCTGCTGGACTGGGAATGAGGTATATGCTAATCCATCCTCTGACCTCTTTTCTTTCCATCCACGCGAGTGCTGATTTGCTGAAATCGGATCAAGTAGTCCTGTGTTGTGATGTATAGCCCCGTCATGTTATGAAGTCATTGGTTTTGCAGTGATTCAATTGGTCTGAATTCATGTTTCACAAGTCGACTGATAAAAGAAAACCTGACCGGGTGAGGTTTTTACATCAGAGGTCTTCGGTCTGAATCCAAACTTTATAGTTCAAGTAGATTGCACGTTTCTGCACACAACCAGGAGCGCCATGCTGCAGGTGTATGGATTCAGCCAACAGACAGCACCTTGAAGGAGGATTGGAACCAAATATTTGAGCTAAAAGAGTGGACCCTTCAGAGGTGAGCATCACCAACATGTGGAGGTCAAAGATAAGTAGTGACACACCAAATGACTACAGAGGGGGGTTACATACGAACCAGATCTGGCAGGAAAAAAAACTGTCCAAGAAACAGAAATAGTCTTTTTCTACTTTGGACCTGGTGAAGCAGAACCAGAACAGTTCTGATAGACGTGGTTTGCAGGTGGTTAAAAACAAAAGACTAAACTTCACAAACTACTGGGTGGTGTACAAATTCCAGTCTTTAACTGATTTAAAGAAACAGAATGCTCACTTGCCTTCTTGTTGACAGCAGAGTAAGAGGACCGATACCAGAAACAGAAATGCCTTTTAAGGTTTTCTGTTTCTTACATCTTTTATGGTTCTCTGAGTGAATGCGTTTGGTTTCCACCAATACGTGTTTCCCTCCAAAAACTAATTGATTACTTTGCAATTTTCTAGAAGCTAAAATACAAGTCAGTTAATTGTGGTGTCGGTTTCATCAAATCAAGTAAAAAAACATTTTGGGAGTTGGAAGAATTTCAAGATTTTGTAATCAGCTTGATTTACGGATTTCTTCGTGTCCTTACTCACTGGCTGCACAGATCTTGAGTAGCAGGTATAAATGGTAATAACAGTGATTTTACTTCATCAGCTGCATAAAATGAAGCCCTCTGGCTGTTAAAGATCTTGTGGTTGACTCTAATGGGCCATTCCCATCTGTACCGGGTCGGCCCGGGCCGGGTAGCGTAGGTTGTTTACATATCTGGGTGGCCTGGTGTTTTTCCGGGCCAACCAAGGCTCATTCTCAGCCCTCTTCTCGAGGGAGTCTGCTTCAGGCCGACCAGGGCCAACACGCCCACTGCTGACAGCAAATTCACACCTTCCATTAGAGCAAGCCTCTGATTGGTGGGTAGAATCAGCCCACATGGGCTTAAGGCAAGGATGTGTGGAATCAACCGGGCCAGACTGGGGCCGACTGGGGCTACCGGCCCGGGCCGACCCGGTACAGATGGGAATGGCCCATATCATCCACTTTGTGTCCTATTTTGTTTTTGGTCACACCATACCCACTAACTACAGAAGCTCTAAAAGGCAAAGGGTCCATGATTCCTCTTGATTGCATGATGTAAAAGGATGTGAAAACACTTTTCAAAAGAAACAAGTGTGTGGATGTTTATGTCCTCATTTGGTAAAATATAAAAATTCATGACAAAAAAAATCTTGTTTCCCCCTTTTTTTTTTTGCTTTTCAGAGCTTCTGTAGAAAAATGATAGTTTAGAACTTCTGGTCCATGTGAGCAAATTCAGGAGGAGACCGTTTTCAGGCTAGTGGTCTTTCTCTCTTTTTAGCATAATGCTAAGCTAACACTATAATCAGATTTGATGTAACAGTGGTATCAGACTTCTTTATCTACAGTCAGCAAGAAAGCACATTTTTATAAAACAGAAATCCAAACGGTTGTAGCTGAGTATAAACATCAGAGAAAACCCATTAGTGACAACTCTAAGGCAAAAAAAAAAAAAAAACATGGCACCAAAACATTAAGTCCAAACCTGCTTGAACTAAACTTGTATCAATGGTAACACAAAGGCACACCTCCAGGACACCTGCTAGCCACGCCCATCCTCGCTACATTTATCTGCACATGTACCGTCGCCTTCTTCTATGGACCACAAGCTAATTCACTTTAGAAACACATGAATGGAGAACCTTTATGAATTGAGAAAAAAGACATCCACTACAGCAGCAAATCTATCTCTGTGATCGATTGTGACATACCATAACAGTGCATTGACCCTCCTGAGGAAAAAATAAAAATAAAAAAAACATTTCCTAAACAAACAGAGAACATTAGTCTAACAGGAGGCAGATGGGGAGGATTGAAGTGACTGGGCCTTAGGGTGGAGGTCCCCCCCCCCCGCAGCTGCTGATCTGAGACCAGGTTAGCCCCACCAGTTATCCTGAGCTAAACCACTAGCAGTAAAACAATTAAAGAGCAGTCTCAGAGCAGCGTTCGCGATCGACCTCGTCCTAATCCCAGACCCACTGTTTTCACTCACAGAAGCAGGTCAGTGCTGAGTTGACAGCGCCTCCTGTGGTCACAAAGGGGACCGCAGCCTGGGGTCGGCATTTCTCTTGGCAAAGTAATGTGGAGGACTGTAAGGAAGCACGGAGGGGGAGCAGTGAACAGAGGTAATATCCATCCTCCCTCGGTGGCGGGGGAGAGTACAGGGAGAGAGACGGCCATTCTCTCGTTGGTCTTGTGAGTTTGGGAAGAGAAAAATTGGCAGAAGAATAAAAAATAATAATAAAAAGGGAGTGAGGAGAGCCGGTGTGTCCATTAGCCCTAAATCACCTAGAGTTAATGGAAGGAGGTACAGAGAGAGGGACACAGGAGGATGAGGAGAGAAATGACTCAGCCCAAAATCTTTAGCTCTCCTCAAAGTCCTGAGATGAGGACTCCAGTTTGCTTTTCTTACTGGGCGGGGCCTCCTCCTGTAGGTCCTAGGAGCCAGACAAGAGAAACAAAGTGTGAGATTTTCACCAGAATCCATAACTAAAACATCCTTCTCTTTAAGCGGCTGCATGGTGGAATCAAGATGAGTAACTCCATTTAATTTAATCTGTGTGCTAAACACACAGCTGCTGGAGTCCGGTAAGCTCCAAAAACATGTAAATGTACTTTACATGTGTGCAGAAATATCAGTTATGCTGCTGAGAATGTTAACACTGATGAACGTGTTTTTAAAATGTGCAAAGATCTGCTAAAACAAGACTTCTCTCCCATCCCCAAATCACTTCACTGTCCATTCCTGTTCTCATCTCGGTGGTAACCCAGAAAACTAAACAAATGAGTCCTATAAGGACAGAGTGAGCTGCCCGACTCGTTAGCTGCCAAAGAAAGAATTTGTTCTGTCAGTCGGTCTCAATTCAAAATGTACTCCTCAGGTGAGAAAAGAAACAGTAAAAAAAAACATGTCCAGTTTACTTTGACTCACATCGCTAGCATCACAGATGTTTTTGTTTTATTTTGATCGACGCGTTACTGACCATTAGAATTTATTAATGCATGTTAACCTTAAGAGCCCCAAATACTAATAGATAAGATAATTCACAAAAATATTCTCAAAAGACAAATGGTCAAAGTTTGCTTTTTACGAGTTTATGAAAGTTTTAAATGGAGGATGCAGTTTTTAAATAGGCTCAGTACAGAAGTGTAGCTGATGACCCAATCAACCTTTATTTCTGCTGTTCGTGCCATTCTTTTGCTCGTTAGATGTCAGCAGCGCTGTTAGAGACGGTCTATCATTGGACTGAATTAATTAGGTTCAGTAATATTACACACACAGCAGGAATCTGTCAAAAGGGACGAGCATCAATGTCACATTGTAAATGCCTCGAGGACTATATGTCTTTGGTGCGTCTCTATAAAAATTTCAGTTCAGTTCTGCTGAGAATCGCATCTCAACTCTGGATGAGGATGTGGAGTAGGGCAAGATGGAAGCGATGGTTGTATCAAGTTTATCCTACTCTTTCTAAAGACACGTTTTACACACAAGTGAATTTACTACTCATATTTGTCATTTACCCCCATCCCTTGTTCCTAGAAAGCAGAGTTAAACAGATGAAACTGGCCCCGCCCACATGGTCCCTGCTCCTCTCAGGTGGTCACAGACGTGTTTGTACCTGAGTGGCTTTGCTGTTAGAAGAATCCTTCTCTCCTGAGGACATGCTGTCTCTCTTGGTGCTTGGTGCCCTCTCTGAGGTCTCTGATAAAGAAATGTTCTTACCTGGAATTTAACACAGCAACAAATCAGTCTGACTCATTTAGGCTCTCTAGTGGCACTGTGTGGTTGTGTGGAGTAACTGCACAGTTGGATTAACGGAGCCACAATATGACTGGTCTTTTTCCATGTACAAAAATTAAGAAAATCTAATTAAATGTAATAAATGTTGCCATACAACCAAAATCAGATTCTTACAGAGCCTGCCAGGTACCACATATTAAAAACCAGGCTGTAGAAATCTGTCCTCTTTGTTTAAGAAAGCATACAAACATCTGCTCAGACATCATTCTGTTTGACAGCACGCTACAGATCTATGTTCAGTAAAATTGGGACCAGTTGGAACTTCCAGGATTTATGAATCGTAAACATAAGCATCAAAACTCTGTAAAACTACATATAAACTAAATCCTAGTCAAACAAGCCATGTTACAAGCCAGATAAGTGCTTTGAAACTGTCAATAAATAATGACAAAGAAATGACCAAACTTTATGTAAACTTTACGTTTCCTATTAAAGTGGAAACACAGACTACACTAAAGGTGGTATTAACTTTCACAGCCAGACGGTCCCTAAAGCCTTGTTTCACTTCTGGTGTTTGTCTCCCTTCATAGGGAGCCTAAGTCACGCCTATCTACTTCTGGATCATGGGTCCCCGGAAGAACAAAAAAACGAATGCAAGTCAATGGGGCTAAAAACGCTATTTTCTAATCTACTTGTTTTGTGCCATGGATTTCACATATGATGTCTGTGAATTTTAAAGACACATTCTGATACCAAAAACGCGCTTATTTTTGAACAGGGAGAAATGCTATTTTAGATTTGGTGTGAAAATAAGTCCAGGACTACAAATGCACTTCACAAAAGTGACATCATCGAACCAGACATGGAGAAAACTGAGGGAAAAGGGCTGTAAGTTCAGCAAAATTCCCACAGGAGGAAAGAACCACCATAAATCTGGCCATTTGGTACGTAGAAGCTACTTAGGGGAGAGGAGATTATGTGGTGACGTCACATATGCGACGTGCCGATTGCTGGAGTGTGGTCATGCTAATTATGAACTTTTACAAACTGATAAATCTCAAAGTACGTGACCGGGGTGGTTGAAACACCCATTGTTACTTTTCATTTAAGTTGCAGTACAACATATGTGCGATCCAGGACGTAAGGCGAAGCAATTGGAAAAAAGCGTTTTTAGCCCCGTTGACTTGCATTCATTTGTTTGGTCTTCCGGGGACCCATGAGCCGACCGGAACGGGAGGAGACTTAGGGTCCCTATCCTCCAGTAGTGGCTGTGGTTTTACTTTACACAACCTGGAAACTAAAGCCCTAACTACCGCCAACTAGTGGCTGGTTCCAGTATAAACTCTAAACTCACCTTAGTTCTAATTTTTTCCTGGGTGTTCAGATATATCACACACTACTTTTTGTTTTTTTCTGTTTCCAACACGTTTAGCTGCATATAAATATTATATGGCATAAAACTCGTGTTTGTGTTTGGGTGAGTGGATGGACCTGCATCATAAGACTCTGATTCTTAAGTCTCAACGTGGCAGCTGCAGTAAACAAGCTTCACCTTCATTAACAGCAGAAGGTGGAGACATTGGATCTACACTGATATCAAGACAACACCTACCACACATAGACTTCAGTATTCCTAATCTGACGGAACAGACTTTTACAACCTGTGGTTTTATTCTGAGCTGCAGGGTTCACAGATTTACCCTTCCACTCTAAATTATTTCCTGACATCTTACAGGCTGAATAACCTGTCTGATAAAACTAAACCAGCAGTCTCACTCTTTAGACAAATCAGTATTTGTTGTTTCAAACGAACAAGTAGATGATTACTATGTAAATGTTTTTCACAGATTCATTCAAACGTGTCAGGAGGAAGACCACTCTTATTTTCTGAAAGGCAGTGTTGCCAGGTTTATTTATTTAACACCAAAAGCACATTTATTTTTTCATTAATAATTCAGGCCCACTTGTAGTTACTCTGTTTTCTCATTATCATCCATGTTTACCGCATGATAGTAACTCTGTTAGCTCTCAGTCTGTCTCACATCTGATTTTCCATCAGTTGCCACCAACACTGCATCTTTCAATTACTTATAACTATAAAACACATCATGTTGCCTTTCAATTATAAATTGATGTGATAGAAACAATTTCATTAAACTCCTAATCTATAAGATAATCATTACTAGAAGATTTAGTCACTAATTTAAGGCTATTTAAATTAAGGTCCTGTATTATGTCACTGTCATCAATCTTTTTACACAAATCAGATATTATTTTGTTAATTCAAAACCTAAAACAGATGTTAAAAATCTTATTCCCCCCTCTTCTAGTGTTCTTAATGGTTTGTTCTGCCTGGCAGAAGCTCACACTGCCCTCATGTACCTCAGGAGTGGGATGCTAGAAACGAATATTCAGCCCTACAGTGTTATTTTCTTCCAAAAATAAAATGACTGGATCCAGAGCTCTTTGTGAACAAGCATAAAGAAGAAATAAGGAGGCTAAAAAACCCTACAAGAAATTTTTCTACAGTTTTTAGTTAAATTAAAGATAAACAAAATGCCTTCAAACCTCTAAGTGTACATACCTATATGCAGAAATACCTACAGACAAAGATCCTCTATGGTAAACAAAGTGTCATTTTTACCTGACATTTAACTGTTTTTTGTCTTAATGTTTTTGATTTTAATAACAATTATTTTGGTTTGATTTCAAATGCTGAATGTTTATTTATGGGAGAAAGAGGAATGTTTGAATGTAAAGAATGCAGTGTGAGATGGTTTTGAGGAGCATTTTTGCCATATTGCTTGAAATGTTTTTCAAATATTGATGGCAACCAATAAATTAAATGTATTGTCAAAAAATGAATATTTTAAATTGTTTTTGAAATGTACAATCCTGAAAAAACAAACAAACAAACAAGTATATTCAATCATTGTGAACATGTCATTCCTGATCATATAACCCTCCCCCCTCTGAACAGGCTTGGAGCAGCCACACAGGAAGTGAAGCCATAACCGGGCTGCCAAGAGTAACGGACTGAATATTTGGATTTTTTTTTTTTTGTGTGTTTGCAAATTTCATTGAAGGTGTTGTTTTACATGTTCTGTTTAAAGTCTGGTTCTGTTGGGAAATGTTTAAGTGATGGACCTGCTGTCTGAGAAGGCAGCTCACCCTCAGCTCACTCGGCTGGTAAATGCAATGAATTAGGAGATCGTTTTGCGGCGCTGCTATGCCTAAAGCAAGGAGCAAACCAGGAAAGCTTCTGCAGCTCACACTGACAACGAGGTGCGAAAGACCGGAAAAAGCTACAAACACACCGATTCATCCTGATGTAACAAGTGAGTCAGCTCTTTGTTTTGGTAGTTTTGGTGTTTACATGGTCACAAAGCACAATATTCTGTGACTATAAAAACAATATAAAACAGTAAAAGTGCTCAAAAACTTTGGCAGTCAGGAGCTTTCTGATCAGATAACGGCTGCCAATGAGTTAAAATAGTTTTTTTAATGTTGCTTAAACAGCTTCCAAGAAGCTACAATACCTTCATTGAAAATTTTGTTCAAAAACAAAAGAATAAAAATAGAAAATAAGTCACTGAAAAGTGTTTGTGTCTCATTAATGCCTGAGACAACTGCTAAACGACACTCAAATTTGATCAAACCAGGTTCATACGGGCTATAAAAAGTCTTAGTTCTAGTGTTTTAATCCAATTAGTTGTGGATTTAGTCACACAGATACATTATTTATGTCTGTTAAATGGGATTTAAATGTGGAGAAGGTTTATCATGTTGCTAGACAGAACTCTGGGAGCTGAAGGGCAACACAAAGAAAACAAGGTTGACAGTTGAAAACCCATGGGGAGTGACTGGGGCCACAGCTGTGAGATGATTTTAATTAAAGAGGAAGTGGTCATTTCATCTCTGTCTGCTTGGTGCTCATTATTGGGAGAAAGCTTGCGCTCCATCTGATCGTTTGAGCTTCACCTCCACAGAAGGATGTGTGTTGCAAGGACAGTATGGCGGGGCCTCACATTTAAACCCGTGTGTCTGACCTCTCTTGCTGTCCGGGCTCTGGTCAGTCTTGGTATCGCTGCCGTCACGGTGCGACGCAGCACTGGACTCCGGGGCGGGGCTGGTGCTACAGCTGTTTTCCTGTTTCACTGGAGACGAGTCTGCAATGGAGCTCTGGTTGCTGTTGTCATCTGGAGGAAAAAACGCACCAAATGGATTTCGAGTTCCACCCTCAGTTTAGAGACAAAAACACATTAATTTCACTGTTCAGTCCTCTACTGCTAAATCTAATATTAGTAGAATATCTGACAGCAAAAACAAATGTGACCAATTTAAAGAGCAAATTGCAGGTTAGAGACTCCCATGAAACAATGTTTAGAGAAACATAATAGAAACTCGTTTTAAACATTTTTTTTACAAATACTTAAATTATTTAGGATTTTAGAGTCATTTTTGTGAGAAAGGTTTTTTTTTTGTGTGCCAAAACTAGTCACGTCAGCTGAGGGAGTCCTGTTAGCTCAATCCAGAGAAAACTACGAATTCTAATGGGGCTCTGACACAGAGGAAACTTTAAATGTTTATCATTCTACTTATGATGGACCAGAACCATAAAGTTATGAGTTTGCTGCACGCCCCAGAGAGCAGAGACAAACCAGAGGGAGAAACCGTCGGCCAAAGCAGAGAGATTGAGGAGAACAGCAGGCTAGCAGCAGGTGAGTTAACGATGCTAGCTTAAACTTGTGTACTAACATCACAATATTGTACAGATCACCATCATGTAGCAGACAAATAAAATAGTATCAGTCAGTTAATATTATATTAATACTAATGAGCGTCTGTCAGCTGTCTCGTACTCATTAATATCCGTTCACGTAACATAGTTTAGTGCTTAGAAAGAGGGAGAGAGACGCCTGTGATCCGGTTCCGGAACTCGTGCAGGCTTCTGTGAGCTGGATCCGACCCAGACACCAGCGAGCCAGTTCAGCTGGTATTTTTAAAAGATATGCATGATCCTCTCCTCATGGTCCGCAGCGGTTCTGATCAGATTCCGACCCAGAAAGCTCGCTCGACTGGCCCACTGAGCCCAGTGCGGACCTCCCTGTCCCGGTACCGACCGATGTGGGCTACAGAAGTCTGTCTTTTCAGCTGCACAAAACGCCCTCAGGCATGGAGTTGTTTCTCTTATCTGGAAACCCATGGACTCGATGTCCAGACAGGCTGGAGTTGGTACAGCCTTCACAAACGATAGTTTATCAACATGAAAACAGCCCAAAACTAGTAAACAAACACACTCACTCGATAACATGACCTCTCTACCCTAAAACTACCCACTCTCCACAGAGCAGAGGTAGCCTAGCTTCTAACTCCCTTTGGTTATGTCAGAAGTTCAGATTTAGAAAATAGAGCCTTTTTAGAGGCTTTGCTGAGAAAGGCCACTTTTTACTCCAAAAAACTCTACTACTATGTATTTTAAAATGAAATATCCACAATAAGCTTTTCAAATAGTATTTTTTGGACAGCATTTTATATGAATTAGAAAAAAAATTACCTGCAATTTGCTCTTTAACACTTGGGTATATTAAATTTGCTCTTTGATCAGTGAGAGGCAGATTTGGATTAATGTTTACTGACAAGCCGGAGTAACTCCTCACTTCGCATATTTGATGGAAAACCCTTGGCTTTAATTTTAAATGTCTGAGCTGGGTGACAGAAGAACCCTGGGTGTGGAAGGAGACACATGAAAACCCACCGTGCATGTCCATCATCCCCGGAGAGGAGCTGTTCTCTGGAGTCGTCAACTCTGAGCCGTATTTATCATCTTTACCTTTCTTCTTGTTTTTGTTTTTCTGCATCCCAGAGATCATAAAACCATCATTTCAACATTATAAACCTATTATGGTATGTCAATTTAAACCCCCCCATGATGCCTCAAACTAATGATTGACTCACATCGTCTGATTTGGGCTCCGTCACCGGCACCCACTTGTAGATGCGAAGAGATGTGTCTCCAACGGTTACCCATTTCTTCTCCCTAAGTGGATGAAAAAAAAATGCACCAGCTGAGCTGAGGTCAAACACCTGAACCCAGAAAACCCAGGAGCTCCAGAAGAGAGATGGGGAGGAACTCCTGAGACATTAATACCCTCACAAAATCACACAGGGACACGGTATGAATTAAAAAAGTTAGTGTTGATTTACTTATTTAAAGAAAGAGTAATTTGAGTCAGTAAATTAACAGGTCTAGGTCTGATTGTTGAATAAAATATGCATAAATTATAACTATTAGTAAATGATAACTTGAAAATAAATAGAACATATTTAATGTTTCCAGCATTACAGGATCATTGTTTTGTTTATATTTATTCTGAGACATGATATTTTTCTGTAACTTCATAATTGGGTAATAATTATTTTCTTACTAACTTTATGCCTACGAGAAAAGTTACCCTCCCATGCACCAGCATGATTCGAACCCAAACGAACCCACTGACATGATGATGTCATCTTCCAGCATCTACTTTGCTGCTATGAAAGTGATCTACGTCCATATTGTCCAGATGTCGCAGGTAGAAGCAGCAGAAATTTAATAGGTTAATATTATGACTTTTATAATTAGATTATGAAAACCAGCACTTTTGCCAGTGTAAACCAAACAAGCTGTTTAAAAATCCACACCCCTCACACTTTCTATTGGACGCTCCTATAGAGAAACCTTACATATACAAGTGTGTGTACACACACAGGTGCTCACATGGTGCTCTCGTAAGTATGGACTTGGGCACGTTCAACACAGGTCTTAAGGCTGTGGTTGGCACTAAATGCACTGTGATTTATTATCATATGATTGTTCAGTAAAACTATGTTGATTTTATGATTCTTCATCAAGTTGACGCAGTGATAGCTTTCTGCAGGTCTAGAAGCAGACCCTTGTTCATCACTGATTGTTTATTTTTGTGGACCCCCACAACACCACCATCTGCATGGTGGCACAGTGGTTAGCACTGTTGCCTCGCAGCACGAAGGTTGCAGGTTCGAAACTCGGCTCGGCTGCGGCCTTTCTGCGTGGAGTTGCATGTTCTCCCCATGCATGCGTGGGTTTCCTCCGGGTACTCCGGTTTCTCCCACAGATCACAACATGCCCTATAGGTTATAAATTGTAAGTCGCTTTGGATAAAAAGCATCTCCTAAAGAAATAAACAATGAATAAACAATAAACCATCTTTTGTCTCTTGCTTTCTCTTTCACCTCTGTCTCCGCGTCTGGTTAGAATTACAAAGCATTTAAAAAACAATAACAATAAAGTTTTAAGTATCAGGCGTGGCATTAAAAGCAGAAGCTTTGGTGCTCCACCTGAGAGTAAATCTGTAAGGCTTGTTACCAGCATTCAGACATCAATTCTGTTTGCTTCACAGCCAGACAGGATACAAAAAAAAATATTTCACACTCCAAAAAATATTGATATTTTACTTTATGGTTTAATATTATTATTATTATATTTCTTGTATATTTGTATGCTTTCACTCAAGTGCCAGAATCAATTCATGCTTTTACGGCAGTTTCAGGGTTAGTTGTTGTTGTTGTTGTTATTATTATTATTATTATTATTATTATTATAGCTGATTATAGAGGACTGTTAGTAACGGATAACAAGTTAATATGTTTAAACCATTTTTAAAAAGAATGAAAAGTGAAAATTATGTAGAAAACTTTTCCGCCAAGACTTATCCAAAGAGAGAAGAAGAAGAAAAGATCTTTTCTATAGCGCCTCTCAAGATAAAAATCATGAAGCACTTCACAAAAAAAAGTAAAAATATAAAAAAATTTAGAAAATGTTTTAAAATATATTTAAAATGAGCAAAAAATAGACAATTGTGATTAAAAATGTAAAAAAAAGAGAGAGAGTGAATAGGAAAGAGGGAAATCAGTGGATCCTGAGGTGGAATGTGAAGAATGTCATACAAAAGCCACTTTGAACAGGTGAGTATTCAGCTGCTTTTTAAAGGAGACCACTGAGTCCACTGATCTCAGGCTCAAGGGGAGAGAGTTCCATCCAGAGTCTGGGGGGCACAGCAGCAAATGATCTGTCACCTTTGGTCTTTAGCCTGGAGCTGCACAACCAGAAGGCTTTGATCACTGGACCTCAGGGACCTGCTGGGGGTGTAGGGACTAAAAAGATCACCAATGTATGATGGTGCTTGTCCATGTAAGGCCCTATAGACCAGAACCAGGATCTTGAAATGAACCCTGAAGTTGACTGGCAGCCAGTGAAGCTGGAGGAGAAGCGGGGTGATGTGGATGTGTTTGGAGGACTTGGTCAGAAGCGGAGCACAGGCATTCTGAACCACCTGCAGACGGTTCAGGGAGGTTCTATTCAGACCCGTGAAAAGAGAGTTACAGTAGTCTAAGCGTGAGGAAATGAAGGTGTGAATAACCCCTTCTTTCCACCGGAGCCGTCAGCAGCACGTTACTGCAGCAGCACGTCTTGCTCGCGTAAACTGCTGCTTGGCCCTTCCCACGAGATGCGAAGCAGCAGGGGAGCCGCTGTCACCGACACAGCACGAAGTCACACGAGTGACTTTGTCAGTAAACACAACAACAAGCAGGAGAAAACTACAACATGGCTCCAAAAGGTTTGTGTTTTATGTTCTGTCTGTTTTATAATCGCCAATAAGGCCTGAAAAACAAAGGAGACCGCTAGCTAGGTGATAACTTCTCACGGGCCGCACAGTTAGTAACTTTTTTTTAAAGTAAAGCAACCAGAAGGCAGTATGTTTCTTTATTCTGAAAATCTCGGGAGCTTCGCTCCGTTTCCGCGTCCGATTTCCTGTCTTTCCTTCCTCAAAAATGTCGAACTTGACCCGTTTCAGAGGCGTTGCGCGTAGAAAATAGAACCGGCGCGTAAAGGCCGCGACATGCTGCTCCTGAGACGCGGCCGACTCGCGCTGCTGACGGCTCCAGTGGAAAAGGTTCTGTTGACCACAGCGGTTCCTATCAGCAGCTATGACGTGCTGCTGCAGTAACGTGCTGCTGACAGCTCCGGTGGAAAGAAGGGGCAACTGTCTCAAATTCAGAGCGGGACAGAATGGGACTCAGCTTAGCAATGTTCCTGAGATGGAAGAAGGAAGAGAGAACAAGAGAACTGACATGAGAATCCAGGTGAGAGCTGGGTCAAAGGTCACACCAAGGTTCCTGACGGGGGGTTTGGTGTGAGAACCAAGCTGACCAAGAGAGTCTCTGACTTTGGAAACCAGCTTGTCTGGGGCACAGATGAGGATCTCAGTCTTATCTTCATTCAGCTGAAGAAAGCTCCCGGTGTCGGTACAGGATCTGCTCGGGTGCAAGATCGGCTCGGGGTCCTTCGACTGCCGATGACGTCAAAGTACGGCAAACCCACTCGGCCAAAATGAACTACACATCTATACTGTTGGAAAGAATTTAGCAGTTTCGTTATTAAAATAACGTTTCTTAAGACGTAAGTTTGTGTTTATAATGGTATTTGTAAAATAAGACACTATATTTTATTCATAATGTTGAACTCCTCTTTGAGCACATCCCTTGAAGGATCATAGGTATTAGCAACACCTGTGAAATTGTATTGGCAGGAAAGAAGTGTGTCCTGTTTATTGAAGTATTTTGTGTTTAGAGTTTTTGACGTCTTGTCCATGCGTATAGTTACGCTCATAGATGCTAGCCAAAACTCTGGAGTTAAAAGTTTTCTGGCTTTACTAAAATACCTGTCTGTACTTATTTGATTGATGGTAGTTTTACTTTCTATTAGACTCCAAATGTAATCATTTGGCACGTTTCTAATTCATAATTTGTAATAATGTAATCGGCGATATTAGCATTAGCATTCCTATGGGTTTTTCCATGTATATTAGCATTGCGTTAACCACTCGCTGCCAAATTGCAGCCTTTGCGATTAGAAAATCTCCTTTTGTCACATCGCAATTTAATTGCACATGCAGTTAATCGTTCAGCCCTAATATACATGCAGCTCTAGAGTGTATTTTCAAAGAGGTAATGATGGATTTCTTTGTAAAAGTTGTCCACCTTTCCAACAGAAAGATTTGCCTGGACCAACATAACATGATTGCGTAATTCCGTAAGGTTCATGTTCAGCCAATCAACTACTTAGACGTCATCGGCAGTCGACGGACCCCGAGCCAATTTTGCACCCGAGCAGATCTTGTACCGACACCGGCAGGACAGACAATGCTGCTGATGGTGTTAAACAGCACCTTGGGGTTCCCTTTTGCTCTGGGACACCAGGTGGGAAAAATAGGAAACCCTAGCGTCTCTGACTGCAGAGTTAAAGGATGTCAGAAGATCCTTTAGGTGCAGCAGATGGACGTGGAGATGGGTTTTCTTCCACAAGCGCTCAGTTTTTCTGCATTGGCGCTTTAGGCTGCGAAGGCTGTCATTAAACCAGGGAGTAGGGTTCACTGCAGGAACTGATCTGGTTCTGACAGGACAGATATTGTCCAGAATGGAGAGGCAGTGCTCGTTAAACTGAGAAGTTCAGGAATCTGGGTCATTATCAGAAGAACAGGGTGGATCAAAAGCAGCAGAAAAATTGCTAGCTGTGCTCTCATTAAGAAAACGAGAACTAACCAGATGGCGAGCAGGAGGTGGGGACGCAGAAACGGACAAGTTAAAGAAAATGCAATAGTGATCAGAAATATAAACGTCCTCAGACAAACACCGGCTACAGGATAAAAACAAGGTCCAGAGTGTGTCCCCAGGTGTGTGTGGGGCCAGAAACATGCTGGGTAAAGCTAAAGGAGTCCATGAGGCTGGCGAAATTCATGGCAAAGTGATCAAAGGGATCATCAACGTGTATGTTAAAGTTACCAACAATCACCAGTCTGGACAGCTTCACAGTGGAGGATAGAAAGTCACTAAACTCCTGAAGGAAAGAACTGTTTGGACCAGGTGGACGATAGACCACAGCACAGTAGAATGGGTCCAGAGCCACAGGGGGCATTTGTGGCCCTCACACTGATTTTGTGTGGCCCTAATATGCAATTCTAGAATGTTGGAATTTTATCTCCAGCACGCTGTTCACATTAAGTTCTTTTTTTTTTTTTTGAGTATTTGGCCTATTTTGAGTGAGAATGAAAAAAACATTTAATAACTGCATCATATTTAACATAAATTGATTAATAAAAGAATGTTTGTGGGCAGAAAGGACAGTTTGGACATCCCTGTTCCAACTTCTGTTTACCTTTATTGCAAAATAAATTAATGTAAAAAGTGAAATTTTTAACATTTGCAAAGTTAGTATCCATTAACTAATAATGAACTATCAATTAAGTCTGCTTCAGATAAGAATGGGCGAAAAAAAAATACAATTCAACAAAATTACCATTTAATGTTTAAAATAAAAATAAAATTCAATGTGCATTACTTCCGTGGATAACTGTTTAACTGAACAAAGTCACTCTTTAGATCAACCAAACGAAAATGTTTATAAATAACATCAAAAAGCCTGATAAAATAAAACAATATAAAGGTATAAACTTGTGTCTTTTGTGTTGATCTTCATCATGTTAAAAGTGAAAATATGAAAAAAGTTATGCGACAATCTAACTTTCTGGCTTTGTGTGGACTTTTGGTTAATCACCAAGCAGGCAGAGTCGCGACTCCAAACTGATAAAACTCTCATCCTGGAAACTAACGCGTGTTATCTGGAGGTTTGATGTGAACAAAATGTGATTTAGGTGTAAAAAGGCGAGCAGACTGACGTGTTCAGAGCCCAGCAGCTACTTCCCTCTCCCAACCCCCACCGAGCCTAGTTCTCTATCAGACCTAAAGGGCGACTCAAAGCGCTTAATTTAAAACTCCAGACGGACAAAACTGCTCCAACTCCAGAGCGCCGTCGTCAAATTGTTTCCAGGTCCAGACTCTTCGGTCGTTGCGCTCCGAAAACCGCCGCCTGCGCGAGCAGCTCGGTGGCAGGCAGCAATGGCTTCATGTGACTGCATCGAAATGGCTTCTGGGTTCAACCCTTTGCCGTTAAAACCAACGGAAAATCACCGGCTACATGTAGTGTGTCCCCGCGCGAGCGGAGAGGGCGACCGGTGGGGAGGCTACAGCCTGCCGAGGCGGCTCCGGTGCACCTGAGCCGCCGGTACATCTGCCGAAAAGCCCGTTCAAAAACTACCCTTTATCTCTCTATTTCATCCCTCTTTCCGTCTCGTTCTTTCCCTCTCCTCCCCCAACAAGCAAGCCTTTCTCCTGTTAGATAACGAAGCAGAGTCTTTCATCCTCTTTCTCTTACCATTTTCGTACTTTCTCAATAGCGGCCATAACCCTCTTGATGTCATCTTTCGCCCTGCTCCGTGTCTCAGCTCGGACCGACCTGCCCGACATTGCCGCGGTGGGTATAATATTTTTAAAGCTCGCCGGCAGTTCAGACACAATGCAAACAGTAGAGCGCACAGAGGAGCCAGTGCGCAAGCGCGGCCTGGTGGAACCGGGGGAGGAGGGGGAGAGAGAGAGAAAAGAGGCCGGCTGCAGCTGCACTCTGAACAGAGATGTGTTTCCCTGCTGAGACAGCAGCAGAACAAAGGCAGCGCGCTGCCTCGTATTCTGCCTCACATATCTGGAAGAGAAGGAGAGAAAGGAAATAACCCTCCACTCTCACCCTTCAGAGCATCTTCACAGCTTAAAGGGGTTTTGGGGAATCTTGAATTTCATTAGTTTCCTGTTAGGCCCCACACTACCAGATACAACGAGAATAAAAAAAGGAATAAAGTATTCTGTCCATGGTGACTACCTCTTTGTGTTTGTTCTCTGTGCCTCTGTGTTTTGTATTTTCAATATTTTTCTTGGAATCGCAATAACCTAGCATTCAAACCAACAGATTTGGATTTTTTTAATGTACTAAATGCATTTGGGCTCCTTTGTGTGTCATAGTTATTTAATGAAAATTTTTTGCATTTGTGTTTTTAAGCTTTACAGAGTTTTCTAGTCTCCTTGTGCCATGTTTTAATGTTGTCATCAATAAGATGTTTTTTTCAGTATTGGCTTCATTCTTGTTGTGTATCTCATGTTTGAGAAATCTTTACACTTTGGATCATCCTGTCTGTTTAAAGTAGGCTTGTTTTTACATCCTAGTGTTTCCCCTTTAAAATGTTTATACATAATTTATGTCAGAGATTATTAAATAAATCAGAAAACTTAGATCTTAGTTTCATTTTATCATTCACTGTGGCAAAGTTTGAAAAAATAATTCAACTTGTCTTGAGAAAATCTAAGGGCTGCATGAGCTCGTTCTACTGTCAAATTGATTAAAAAAAGACTATGTTGCCCTCTAGTGGTGCCAGCTTTTATGGAGAATAAAAACAAACAAAAAACGAATTTATTTGACCGGAGTGGGACAAATAAATATAAAACAGGAAAATGCACAAGCTTTGCGTGGTGTTTTAAAATGTTTCGCTAATTTAAATTCCTGCTTGTTTTTTTCTGTAGGTATATTCTAATGGCAGCTTTTCTCTTTTTCGAAATGTTGTTTCTTTGATTGACTTATCTTTTGTGAGTTTTTGTACCTTCTTTAATTTGATTTATTTTATGTGCAGCAGGCACGTGTAGAGGGGGTGGGCCGGAGGGTGCTTGAGCACCTGCCCCTTTTGTCCGAAGTACCCTAAGTATCCTTTTTCCGCTCTTTCGCCAGATTTTACTGTTCAAAACTGTTATACTGTGATACATATCAGGCACTAGGACCATGCGGAGGCAGCCGCTTCAAGCTGAAGCCCATTCTGAGCCCATTTTCCCTTAGACCCGCCTACAAGCTCACTGATTGGCTCTGCTGCACATACTAACGTGTGATTGGTTGTCCCTGCTGTCGCTCTACCTTGCAGTCATGGAGACGACAGTAAGGTTTGCGTTCATCTACCTGTAAGGTTTTTTTTTCTTCCTGCTTCACGTCAGCTGGAGGGATTTTAATATCAGAGCTTTTGTTTACATTTGTTTGAGTCCGTGGTTAGTGTGTGTGGAGCAGTGGAGGTAGCTGCATGTCTGAGACAGAAAATGGGACATGAGACTTAAGTGTTGAAGAAACTCACAACAAATAATCACTCACTCTAGATTCTCCGGATCATAGCTTCTGAAGTACTAATCGAATAAAAATAATTCCAACGTTTCTAAAAGTACATATAACGAGCTTTTCAACGAGGTATTACATGATGTAATTCATGTTACTCAAAAAAATTGTATTTAGAAGCAAACCGGTGATGGTAAAAGTGAATGTGAGCATAATTATACACATTTTATTACTTTATTATGTATTTTTTATTGTTGACTATTACTCCAAAGGGTTCAAGTGAAGGCAACTGGACTTCTTTGGTTTCTTTAAAACATCTCACTTCTCATCTGAGGAGCTTTGTCCATTCTAACAGGAAAATGGGAGAGTCAAGCTTATGAGCTGTAGCTGTCTGTTGCTGTTTAACGAGCTGTAACTACTCTGGGTACCCGGCCTCTCCATATCCTGATGAGTCGTTAGCCTCTTTTGCAAGGGAGTCATGTTGATTAGACACAGGAAGGCGTGACCTAGACAGAAATTGCTTAGGAATGAGATTCACAGCTGCATTATAGGTGCTGGAAAGGTGAAACCTAAGCCCCTCCCCTATTTAAAGTGGAGTTTTCACATTTGACATAGATAGCTTCTTTTACTCCTCTCTCAAACCATCTATGTCCAGAATGTGTACTTTGTCATCTTCAAAGGTGTGTCCCTTGTCCTTCAGGTGTAGGTGGACTGTAGAGTTTGCTGAAGAGGCGGCTCTCCTGTGTTGTGCCATGCTCTTGTGTAATTGTTGTTTAGTTTCTCTAATGTAAACATCTGGACAGTGCTCCTACACTGGACTACATAAACTACCCCACTGAGCTTCTGTTGGGGTGTTTTGTCTTCTGGATGGACCAGGTTCTGTCTGAGGGTGTTGTTGGGTTAAAGTTTACCGGGATGTTGTGTTTGGAGAAGATTCTTCTAAGTTTCTCTGAGTCTCCTGCCACGAATGTGATGATGGTGCCTTTGTGTAAAGGATGTTGTTGTTAGGTTGGTAGCAGAGCTCTCATGTTTAGTGCTAAGTTCAGTGAGATCATGGAATGGGATCAAGAATTTTCTACTGACAGGAAAAAGATCTCAGCTAACATAGCTGTAGATCACACTGGATAACTTTGTGTGGTTGCATTTATTTTACTACTTCTTGCTAGAGCTGTCTTTAGTAAGCTCAAAGTCAATTTGGTTGTACACCTGTGAAATAGCAATAAATGATCTTGAATACTGTTAAATGTACTTCCTGAATGAGTGACCTTTTAAGGCTAAAATAACAAAATGACAAATACAGACAGAAGGATGACTTATTTCTTCTTTTGTAACTCATTGCATCACCACCTGGTATCAGAACAGTACTCGGTATTGGAAGATAATCAAAAATCAAACAACCTGGACTCAGATCAGAGGCAAAAATGTGGTTGTAACATCTCTAGATATAAGTCAGCTTTATAAACTAAAACAATTATTTATGAACTAACATTAACACTAATGACACTAATTGATATATTTTTATTATGTTGTTTGAACCCAAGGGTCTCATTATCTGAATTTTCTAACCTGTTGGATTGTGAATCTGTTTAAAAGTTTTGCTCTATAAGTGCCCCTTTTTTTACTTTGAGCTCCCGCCCCGTCAAAGGTCTCTGCACAGCCCTGATGTGCAGCATAGATGTAAAACAGGCCATTTTGGTTCGTTATAAATAAATGTCAGGGCCAAATTTTGTTTTTTTGGTCTGTTGTCTCTTTAGGGACATCTCGTTTCTATTTTATATTATTGTTCGACTTCTTATTTTGATGTGTATATTGTCATATTTTAGAACATTTTGCATCTATTTGCTCCATTTTGTCAAACCTTATTCACAAGTTAGTTTAATTTATTTTAGTTATTTTCATAAAACTAACTTGTAGACTCAGCTTTACATTTAAGTAATGTGCATGAAGGTAACACGAACGTCTACGTCATTTTCTTGCGACACGCAACTCGCTGCGTGAAGCTAAAAGCGTGAAAGTCTCTAGATGGTGTCAACAGAACTATTCAGACTTTGAGAGCTGTTTTCTTGCTGGCGTGTAAAAAGGTTTGGTTGAATCAAACATTTGAAACATCAGTTTTGCTTCTCTGAATTATTTGAGGCCGCAGCTTTGCGGTGTAGCGGTTCTGGTGCTGTCTAAACATCTCTAAACTGACTGATTCTTGCTAATAAAACGTCCAGAGGTTGGTTTTGAGTTGGAATAGCGGTTTTTAGGCTCCTATCTTATTTCAAAATGAATGAAGAAGGTAAGGCGTTTCATGTGAGGGATTATCTGCTCTGCTGTGGACTCGCCGATGCTAAAACTGTCCTGTCTCTGTGGTCCTGGATCAGAGCTGGTGGAGTACTTCAGGGCTCAGATGAGGAAAGACCCGGGCATGGCCTCTGCCGTTGCGGCCATCCGCACCCTGCTGGAGTTTCTCAAAAGAGACAAAGGTGTGTATGTCACCTCATATATGCCACCTCAGTATGGATGTTTTCATACTTTAATTTCAGATATACTGTCAAGCAAAGCACCATTATGTTTTTGATATTACAGATTATAATTACCACTTATTAATCATTTTAGGTTAAGAACAATTTTCTTTTCAAAAAGCAAGTATTTCTTCTTAAATTCAAACCTCCAGGTTTATTCAACATCTTTTACATTTAAGGACTTAGGCTGATTTTTCCACTCATTTTTTAAGCAGCCAAAGTTGAGATATAAACAAAAAGACCTTCAGAAAGTTTACAGAGTGGTTGATCTCTTTAAAATATTACAAGATGATTTGATTGCTTGGAAGCAAATTATAAAGAATTGAAATGTTTGCCAAATGTATGATTGGAATTTTAAAGTATTTTTATTACTTGTAGTCTTTTTGTATTTTTCTATCTATCTATCGTCCGTCCATCCATCTATCCATCCATCCATCCATCCATCCATCCATCAATCTATCAATCACACACTGCTCACAAGAATTAAAGGAACAATTTTTTTATTGGGCCTGGCATGAAATCAATTAAATCCATCCATAAAGTGGCAACAATTACAAAACCCTCAAAACAGGACTGGTTTAACATGTAGAGGTCATTTCAAGTTTCTCCCTCTTGAGCTTTTTCTGCTGGTTTTCCACTCGTGCTAGTTTTGGCTCTCTACTGGCAGTATGAGGCGATTCCTTAACCCTACAGAAGTTGCACAGGTTGTCCAACTTCTCCAGCATGGCACATCCACACGTGCTGCAGTAAGAAGGTTTTAATGTGTCTCCCAGCACAATCTCCAGAACATGGAGATTTCAGGAGACTGGCGGTTATTCTGGGAGAGCTGAACAGGGCCGTAGAAGGTTCACAACCCATCAGCAGGACTGATATCTGCTCCTTTGTGCAAGGCGGAACAGTCTGAGCACTGCTCGTTCCCTACAGAATGACCTCCAGAGGGCCACTGGTGTGAATGTCTCTACCCAAACAATCAGGAACAGACTTCATGAAGATGGCCTGAGGGTCTGACGTCCTGTAGTGGGCCCTGTGCTCACTGCCCAGCACCGTAGAGCTTGACTGGCATTTGCTCATGAACACCAGAATTGGCAAGTCCGCCACTGGCACCCTGTACTTTTTTCAGACGAGAGCAGGTTCACCCTGAGCACCTGTGATAGACGTGAAAGAGTCTGGAGAAGACAAGGAGAATGTTATGCTGCCTGCAACATCGTTCAACATGACAGGTTTTGGTGGTGGGTCAGTGATGGTCTGGGGAGGCATATCCATGGAGGGACACACAGACCTCTACTGCCTAGGAAATGGTGCTCTGACTGCCATAAGGTATCGAGATGAAGTCCTTGAACCCGTTGTCAGACCCTACGCTGATGCAGTAGGTCCTGGTTTTCTCCTACTGCATGACAAAGCCCGCCCTCATGTGGCAAGAGTATGCAGGCAGCACCTGCAGGATGAAGTAATTGAAACAATTGAATGGCCTTCACGATCCCCTGACTTAAACCCAATAGAACATCTGTGGGACATTATGTTTCGGTCCATTAGGCAGCACCAGGTTGCTCCTCAGACTGTACAAGAGCTCAGGGATGCCCTCACACAGATCTGGGAGGAAATGCCACAAGACACCATCTGTTGTCTCAATAGGAGCATGCCCCGACGTTGTCAAGCATGTACACAAGCTCGTGGGGGCCACACAAGATACTGAAAAGCAATTTGAGTTGCAGAAATTAAGTTTTTGAAATAATGGACTAGCCTGCCACATCTTCATTTCACTCCGAGTTTAGGGTGTTAACACAGTTGAGCCCTCTCTAGGCTGATAACTTTTATTTCCATTAAAAGACTTGGCATCCTTTTGTTCCTAAGACATTGCCCTGTCGTTATTTGTATAGATATCCAACTTCATATTGAGATCTGATCTATCTAATGTGTTTCTTTAAAGTGTTCCTTTAATTTTTGTGAGCAGTGTGAAAAACGAATTGCCCCTTCCTGATTTCTTATTTTTTTGCATGTTTGTCACACAAATTGTTTCTGATCATCAAACACATTTAACCATTAGTCAAAGATAACACAAGTAAACACAAAATGCAGTTTTGAAATGATGGTTCTTATTATTTAGGGAGAGAACAAAATCCAAACCTACATTGCCCTGTGTGAAAAAGTAATGGCCCCCTTGTTAAAAAAATAACCCAACTGTGGTGTTTCACACCTGAGTTCAATTTCTGTAGCCACCCCCAAGCCTGATTACTGCCACACCTGTTTCAATCAAATCACTTAAATATGAGCTGCCTGACACAGAGAAGTAGACCAAAAGCACCTCAAAAGCTAGACATCATGCCAAGATCCAAAGAAATTCAAGCACAAATGAGAACAAAAGTAATTGAGATCTATCAGTCTGGTAAAGGTTATGAAGCCATTTCTAAAGCTTTGGGACTCCAGCGAACCACAGTGAGAGCCATTATCCACAAATGGCAACAACATGGAACAGTGGTGAACCTTCCAAGGAGTGGGCGGCTGACCAAAATTACCCCAAGAGCGCAGAGACAACTCATCCGAGAGGTCACAAAAGACCCCAGGACAACTTCTAAAGAACTGCAGGCCTCACTTGCCTCAGTTAAGGTCAGTGTTCACGACTCCACCATAAGAAAGAGACTGGGCAAAAATGGCCTGCATGGCAGATTTCCAAGACGCAAACCACTGTTAAGCAAAAAGAACATTAAGGCTCGTCTCAGTTTTGTTAAGAAACATCTCAATGATTGCCAAGACTTTTGGGAAAATACCTTGTGGACTGATGAGACAAAGGTTGAACTTTTTGGAAGGCAAATGTCCCGTTACATCTGGCGTAGAAGTAACGCAGCATTTCAGACAAAGAACAGCATACCAACAGTAAAATATGGTGGTGGTAGTGTGATGGTCTGGGGTTGTTTTGCTGCTTCAGGAACTGGAAGGTTTGTTGTGATAAATGGAACCATGAATTCTACTGTCTACCAAAACATCCTGAAGGAGAATGTCCGGCCATCTGTTTGTCAACTAAAGCTGAAGCGATCTTGGGTGCTGCAGCAAGACAATGACCCAAAACACACCAGCAAATCCACCTCTGCTCTGAATGGCTGAAGAACAACAAAATGAAGACTTTGGAGTGGCCTAGTCAAAGTCCTGACCTGAATCCTATTGAGATGCTATGGCATGACCTTTAAAAGGTGGTTCATGCTAGAAAACCCTCAAATAAAGCTGAATTACAACAATTCTGCAAAGATGAGTGGGCCAAAATTCCTCCAGAGTAATGTAAAAGACTTGTAGCAAGTTATCGCAAACGCTTGATTGCAGTTATTGCTGCTAAGGGAGACCCAACCAGTTATTAGGTTCAGGGGGCAATTACTTTTTCACACAGGGCAATGTAGGTTTGGATTTTGTTCTCTCCCTAAATAATAAAAACCATCATTTCACAACTACATTTTGTGTTTACTTGTGTTATCTTTGACTAATGGTTAAATGTGTTTGATGATCAGAAACATTTTGTGTGACAAACATGCAAAAGAATAAGAAATCAGAAAGGGGGCAAATAGTTTTTCACACCTCTGTAGATGGCCATGGGTCATTTTTATTTCTTAGTGCTGAATAGACACATTTTTGAGTAACATCCCACTTTGAATCTCTCATGTGACTTTGTCACTTTCAGAACAAAAACATGGATTTTGTCTCAGCAACGAGGCTCTAATGCATTCGTTAATTTCCGCAAAACTCAAGTGTTGTTTTCAAACTAATAAAATAAAGGTTTCTTCTTGGATGAAAACATTTTTTTTATCTGACCGTTTTAGCTTCCTACTAGAGGGCTTCTTCATGCGCTGTCCTCTGTTGGAGCGATGAGGCCCCCTCATCTCATCTTTGTCTTGTTTCCTGAGTTTATTGCCTCCCTTATAGCGGAGATGAGGGGGCAGACACATTGCCAAGAGCTTGAGACTTGCTCCTTGAGGCAACATCTGGTGCATATGGGAGTGCCCGTCAACGTAACGCATACCAGGAATACCAGAAAAACGCAGTGTCATTGCTCCATTAGATGGCAGCTCATGAAGAAGGCCTCAAATAGGAAAGTGAAACTTTGGTAAAAGACATTCAACCCAAGATACTTGGCTGTTTAAGAAGACACCTTAAGTTTTATTAGTTGTAACAAGGCATTGTGTTCTTAAACCATCGTTTCCCTGCAGGTGAGACCATCCTGGGCTTGAGGGAGAGTCTGAAACAGGCCACAGGCTGCCTGATGGGGGAGGACTCATCCGTGGCTGTGTCGTCTGGAGGTGAACTCTTCTTGCGCTTCATCAGTCTCACCTCTCTGGAGCACCAGGTGAAGCAAAACACTTCAATGTTCAGATTATCAATCTTCTTTAAGGCAGTTATCCACCTGCTATGGATTATGGAACAAACCTTCTTGAGAGCAACAGATCTACAGTGGGGCAAATAAGTATTTAGTCAGCCACCGATTGTGCAAGTTCTCCCACTTAAAATGATGACAGAGGTCAGTAATTTACATCATAGGTACACTTCAACTGTGAGAGACAGAATGGGAAAAAATCCATGAATTCACATGGCAGGATTTTTAAAGAATTTATTTGTAAATCAGGGTGGAAAATAAGTATTTGGTCACTTCAAACAAGGAAAATCTCTGGCTCTCACAGACCTGTAACGTCTTCTTTAAGAAGCTTTTCTGTCCTCCACTCGTTACCTGTATTAATGGCACCTGTTTGAACTCATTATCTGTATAAAAGACACCTGCCCACAGCCTCAAACAGTCAGACTCCGAACTTCACTGTGGCCAAGACCAAAGAGCTTTCGAAGGACACCAGGAAAAGAATTGTAGACCTGCACCAGACTGGGAAGAGTGAATCTACAATAGGCAAGCAGCTTGGTGTGAAAAAATCAACTGTGGGAGCAATTATCAGAAAATGGAAGACATGCAAGACCACTGATAATCTCCCTCGATCTGGGGCTCCATGCAAGATCTCATCCCGTGGGGTCAAAATGATCATGAGAACGGTGAGCAAGAATCCCAGAACCACACGGGGGGACCTGGTGAATGACCTGCAGAGAGCTGGGACCACAGTAACACAGGTCACCATCAGTAACACACTACAACCGCAGGGAATCAAATCCTGCAGTGCCAGACGTGTTCCGCTGCTGAAGCCAGTGCATGTCCAGGCCCGTCTGAAGTTTTCCAGAGAGCACATGAATGATACAGCAGAGGATTGGGAGAATGTCATGTGGTCAGATAAAACCAAAGTAGAACTTTTTGGTATAAACTCAACTCGTCGTGTTTGGAGGAAGAAGAAGAATACTGAGTTGCATCCAAGATCACCATACCTACTGTGAAGCATGGGGGTGGGAACATCATGCTTTGGGGCTGTTTTTCTGCTAAGGGGACAGGACGACTGATCCGTGTTAAGGACAGAATGAATGGGGCCATGTATCGTGAGATTCTGAGCCAAAACCTCCTTCCATCAGTGAGAGCTTTGAAGATGAAACGTGGCTGGGTCTTCCAACACGACAATGATCCCAAACACATCGCCCGGGCAACAAAGGAGTGGCTCCGTAAGAAGCATTTGAAAGTCCTGGAGTGGCCTAGCCAGTCTCCAGACCTCAACCCCATAGAAAATCTGTGGAGGGAGTTGAAAGTCCGTGTTGCTCGGCGACAGCCCCAAAACATCACTGCTCTCGAGAAGATCTGCATGGAGGAATGGGCCAAAATACCAGCTACTGTGTGTGCAAACCTGGTAGAGACCTATAGTAATCGTTTGACCTCTGTTATTGCCAACAAAGGTTATCTTACAAAGTATTGAGTTGAATTTTTGTTATTGACCAAATACTTATTTTCCACCCTGATTTACAAATAAATTCTTTAAAAATCCTGCCACGTGAATTCATGGATTTTTTTTTTCACATTCTGTCTCTCACAGTTGAAGTGTACCTATGATGAAAATTACTGACCTCTGTCATTTTAAGTGGGAGAACTTGCACAATCGGTGGCTGACTAAATACTTTTTGCCCCACTGTAATTGAAACTACTGCAGCATTCTGTCCATCTTTTGATGCTTTTACAGAAACATTCAGGCTGTTTGCTCAACAAACAGGGGGGATCAGCTGACCGGAGTGGGCTCATCTTCATCTGCTCTCTTCTTTAACCAAATACACAGAAAACACTAACAGCTGTCTTGATTTCCAGGATCTGTCTCACTGTAAGAAGGTGATGGAGGAGAGAGGAGAACTCTTTCTAGAAAAGATCTCCATGTCCAGAAACAAGGTTGCTAAGCTCTGTCACACCTTCATCAAAGACGGCGCTGTACGTACAAGCTCCTCCTCCTTTGCTTTTCATCAGTCCTGCGACTTATTTAAGGATCTCTGTTCTGTTTAAATCACTTAGAAAATCCTGACTCACTCGTACTCCAGAGTTGTTCTCAGAGTTCTGGAGAAAGCAGCAGCAGAAAAGAAACGCTTTTCGGTATATGTGACCGAGTCGCAGCCTGATGCTGCTGGGTGAGTGAGCAGGGAGTGTGTGTGAGGTTTGATTCTTAAAGGATACACACTTATTCAGTTGTCTTCAGACGACAGATGGCAGAAGCCCTGAAGAAGCTGAACGTTCCAGTAACCGTAGTCCTGGATGCTGCTGTTGGGTGAAGAAGACCTCCTCCCATATCCTCTTTAAAACTCAAAAGCAGGTGTTTTATTTACAGGTTTCTGTTATTTGTCACAGGTATTTCTTAGAGAAAGTGGATCTGGTTATAGTCGGTGCTGAGGGAGTGGTGGAGAGCGGGGGGATCATCAACAAGGTTGGTGTCATTTATTTCCATGACTCTGGTTTTCACAGTGTGCGTGTTTATGTAGGGAGTATCGTGTCCGCCTCAGACCAGCCATCATAATCATACACCCACATCTTATTTCTAAGAATTAAAACAGCCATGAATCAGAAAATCCTTTCTCTTTAATGGCTGCTAGTATAAATGAGGAATTTCTAATTTTTATCTGAGTGGATAAAATAATTTGAGTCCGTATGGCGGCAGCCTAAAGAGCCGTGTCTGTTCAATGAATGAAAACGTTGTGGTTTCATTTCAGAAAGTATTTTATTCATCTGTAATGTAATAAAAGACTTTAAATATTTTATTAAATGTAAATTCATTTATGCCCAGGTTTATAGAATAAATTATATATTTTTATTAAACTATAACAGTGATTTTTTTAATATATATATTTGGTAAAGTCTTTTCTTATTCTCAGTGTCTCTGCTGCTGTGGGACACACGGATGTTTAGATTCGTAGGGAGGGAGGGACACTTTAGTCTTTTTAAATGACAACCTTCTCTGACTGGGATAGATTTTAAACATATAAAAATGAAATTAAAAGCTATACTTGTCTTCATCAAAGCAGAAAGAAAAGTTGCTTAAAAGGTAAATTTATTAACCAATAAAAAGACGGATGGTGCCGACTCCTTTAGAATTTTGTACTTATTCTAATGAACACAACCCTGTATGTGTAACATCGCCACTAAAACAGATTCATGCCCAAGCATGTTAATTTGGGGCTGGCGCCAGACGCTGCCATAGCGTTTTAGCTCTCATACAGCTCAGAGTAGCTGATGCTAATTTAGTCAGATTCTGATTTATCTTCAATAACAAATTAACTGAATGTTTAATAAAAATTCATGAACTTGAAAATGATTCATCTAGAACTCACATTCTGATGTATATGGATACTGACAGTAAACTGACATGTTTTAAAGGTGTGGTTCACTGAAAAACAATTTTTATTGATTATTTCTGATTATAATCAGTCCCTGAGTTTTCATGCAGGCGGAACATGAAAATAGTCTCCTACATCAATCTCCTGCTGATAGGAAATAGACAGGGAAGCTCTAGGATTTGAAAAGCCTGACCACAGAAGCTCCTCCAGGCTTCTGTTATTTGTGGAGATAAAACATCCACGTTGCAAGTCAGTGGTAGAGTCGCGTTGCTGTCATCCAAATCAGAGGTGTGATATGTCCAAATATCAGGAAGACTCCAAATCCTGTTGTCTGAAGCTCTCCTCTGATCTGGCAATCTTCCAGATCCTGAAACAGGTGCACAAGGGGCCTCATTTATCAAGCTTGCTTACGCACAAAACGGGGTCGGAAAACTGCATAAGCAGCTTTCCACGCAAACTTTGGGATTTATGAAAGAAAACTTAGCAGAAAAATGTGCGCAACTTTAAGTTGACTAAGGACCTGGCTTACACACATTTTGGACATGGAGAGTACCTGCAGTGCTGCTGCTGAGAAGGATAAAATTATGAAATCCTGCAGCATTATCACCTGTACTGCTTTGTTTTCACACAGAACAAGACCGCGCACGCACGCACACACACACACAGCCTGAAGTGCAGAATATGGAATGCAGAATATCAGCAGGGGGACAGGTTGAGACAGAATGTCATGCATCTGTGACAGCGTGTGTGACCTGATTGATCATGCACCCTGGCTACTTGGACAAGGGAGATCTCCGTTTGGGTGACTGGTTAGCGCTCGTGACTTTTGCCCGGGAGTCTGGGGATCGAATCCCGATTGGACCATTCTTTTTATATCCGCCACAGATCTCTCTGAAGAATTCTCAACATTGACGGCTTCAGCAACGCTGTGCCACTCCGTGGATTTTCTCTCATTTGTTTTGCAAAAGCACTTCCTTTCATTTCTCCACCTCACCCACAGGTACCTCCATTTCTGCTTCTGTGAAATTGAGTTTCCTTGATCTGCCTTGATCTACGGTCACCATTGTCATTGGCGGAGCGTTGCAACAGCCGGCTTATGTATATGCATGAGATCCACAAGGCACTTTGCATTGACTATTTGTCAGTAAGTGGGCGTGGTGAGGGCGGAATGTGACTAAAATGCAGCTGAGAAACTTTCTCGTTTGTCTCTGATTTATGAAGCGGAGATTGCGTGCAGCTGTGCGTACTCCATGTTTGATAGATCACAAGCCTACTTGGCGTAAGTATATTTTTTTGCTGAGCTTAAAGGGGCATTATGGAAGTTTGACAGCCAAAACATGTATAGAAATAATACATTTCTTCTTCATACATTCTCCTGCAATGCCCTGGTCCTGTAGAATGAGTCCTGGCATTTTTACTGTGATTGCCTGTTTTTCTGTAAAATCACAGAAAGAGAGAGCTGCTCGGGTCGAGCAGGCTGCCTCATGCTCATTCACGCTCAGGCATAGCCTTCCGAACCGTTCTTTGAACGTTGTTTCGGCTGTCAAAGGATATAAGTGTTACAGATACAGTAGACGCCACTGGCGATTTAGCTCATCTAGTAAGACGTCGGACTTTTGTGCAGAAGACCTGGGTTTGATTCTGGATGTTAACATAGTTTGAGTTTCTTTTTTACATTAATGATATATATTTTTTAAAGTAAGATGCCCACATTTTATTTGAGACTCGCCGAACGGCATTGAAGTCGGATAAAAAATGATGTGGGTTCAACTTTCATTTTGGAACAACTTTTCAAGCAAGGGAAGGGAATGATCTGAGCATGCAGGAGGACCGACCCATCTTAAACCTTTGTCGGCTGTGCTGAAGAGAAAGGTACAGAACCAAATTATTTAATTAGCTGCACCGTCTCCTGTCCTCTGGGCCACACACACACACACACACACACACACACGGGACTGTCAGCTCTCAGCTGTTATTTTCGTCAAGGAGTGTGCACGTACAGCATGCGCGCCTCGTGCACGAGCCTCCTATTGAAGCTGCCGTTACGCTTTTGGCCTGAGGGGGCAAGCGCGAGCATAAAAATTCAAAACTCCGTAAAGTCCCTTTAAAAGTATGGTTTTAGTAAGGATTCTACGCAATGTTTGATAAATGACACCCCCGGGCTTTTTGTATGCAGAGTACAATTTGCAAAGCACTCATTCCCTCTAGAGATCACTGCAAATGTACCCATTTAAAAAATGAACCACACTCTTATGAATTTACAAAATAAGTGCTTTTACAGCATTTTTAAAATCTAAAATACAACCAGTATCAGAGCAGGTAAGGTCCATCATGGTGACACATTAGTCACCCTAAAGAGCCAAAGTTGAACCTGAAATCATTAGTTTGTTCTTTAGGCTCATAATTATTAAAGGGATGACTTGTAACCTCACCAGGTCTACCTTAAATAAGCTTATATGATAAATATTTCATTTATCACATCACACTTTCAAAGTCAGGCTTTAATAAAAAGTCTTTCTACAAACTTCATTAACATAATCGGTCCAGTTGACACAAATGAAAACGTTCCATGACATGACGGTTCTTCTGGTTCCGTTTTCTGAGTAGATATATTTTATAATTCAGAGGGACAAGCATTCATGGTTAAAGGGGAAGATGATTTTATCTATAATCTGACACATTGGAGACGTAACAAGTGTGTGTTCTTTCAGATCGGCACGTATCAGATGGCTCTGTGCTCCAAAGCTCACAACAAGCCCTTCTACGTGGTGGCGGAAAGCTTTAAGTTTGTGCGCTTGTACCCTCTGAACCAGCAGGACGTGCCCGATAAGTTTAAGGTTGGTCTTCACACTTGTTTGGTTTCTCTCTTTACTCTGAGGATTCCCTCACTCGCACCTCCTTCCCTTTACAGTACAAAGCCGACACCCTGAAGTCCCATCAAAACCTGTCTGAGGCGGATCCAATCATCGACTACACACCTCCCTCCCTCATCACCCTCCTCTTCACAGACCTTGGAGTACTCACCCCATCAGCAGTCAGCGATGAGCTCATTAAACTTTATTTATAACAGTGTTTAGAACACTATGCTCTAATAAAACACATCGAATCTCAGTCTCAGCTGTGGTGTTCCTGCTCTGGCTCTTCTGCCTTGTGCTTCAGTTTGGGTCTGCTTATCTGTTCCTCAAAGTCTTCCTCACTGATTTGGCCTTTCTTCAGCTTCTTGAGAAGACGAGTGTCGTCTAAAAGCTCTTTCATTTCTTCGTCATCGACATCGGGGTCCTGCAGAGACAACACAACCCATCAGACCTGGTTCAGTGGAGTTGTGGTTTAAACCTCGAGTAGAAATACCTCATCGTGTTTTCTCTTAGCCACCCGTTTTTTCCTGCGCTCCTTCTTCATTTTCTGTTTGGACCAGGCTTTATTCTTTAGGAAGTTCTTTTTAGGAAGCTCTGCCTGGACTTTATCTTTCCGCTCAGCCAGAGTCTTCTGCCTCTGCTTTTCTCTGTTCTTGTCTTTGTAGCGGATGCTGTCTGTGTTCACCGAGGTCTCTTCAAACTCTGGAAAGGATTTTCCTCTCAGCTCTGGCATCTTTGGCAGGCGGAGGAGAGCAAAGCCGCTGGCCAAGAAAGCAAAGTCCAGATCTACAGGAAAAAAATAATCTTAGAACAATTCCACTTCAGGGGTCATCTCATGCCATGTTGGGTTTATGCTGCTTTTTTCACCTTTGACCCGGAAGATGAGGCTACACTCGTGTTTGCGGTAGGCCTGGACGCAAGAGACGAAAGCTCTGATGCCTTTCTCAAACATGGCCCGGTCTGACAACGCCATGGCCTTCACTTTAGGCAGCACGTCCACCACGTCCTTCACAGGAGACATCTTCTGGAGAGGACACTGGAGAATCCGTCCGTTTAATTTCACAATCACTGAAATAATTCTGAGTTATTTTCCTAAATTTAAAAAATAAAGTAGATTATAAAACACGTCTGAAGGTTCAGGGAGTTAAACCAGAGCAAGTTTAACACCTGAAATATGAATACTTGTCTAGGTATTTGTTACAAGTTTAACAAGATGAGACGATCCACCACAGTCTGAAGTATACTCACTTTCTGGTTAATGGATAAAAAATTGACATAAGATTCCTCCATCGGAAGCAGGAAGACTAGGGCGTTGCCGTAGTTACCGATACGCGCCGTTCGCCCACATCGATGCACAAAAGCACTGAAACAGAAAATATAAAATGCAGCAGAGCACAGTAAAAAAAAAAAAGAGTGAAAATCAAATAAAAAGATGGTGTCTATTGAAGGTGTGGGAAACTATAACCAATACATTTTCAGTGGTTTCTGGTAGGAATGAATGCCTTGCAAGCCGTACTCGGCAAAAAAAGCCCAGAATTCCTTGGAACAGCAACAAGTCTGTTGCTGCAGAAGGAGGCAGCAGACGGCAGGATTAAAGCCTAATCTACACTTCTCCGTCAGCTCCACGAGGGAGAGACACGGACGGAGACAATTTGCCCTCAAACTTCTCGTCTCTTGGGGAGTGTTGCAAAGCAACTCCCCACCAGGACAACAGAGGGCGTAGCGCTGTTCTGGGGAATCCTGTCATGTATCCAAGATAGTGTGTTAGTGTTTTTTTTTTTTTGTATTTGAGACTTTTTAACACGCAAAAATTTGTCACTCATCCTCCACCTCTTCATGCGCTCACCACCTCTAAACTGATGTTTCGTGTAATTTCCATCCACGAATAAAACACTTGCTGCACATCTTTCCACTCCTCCAGTCACGGGGGAATAAAACGTTCTTATGTTAGAGTTTTTCCATGATGTATTCTTCACTGCTCAGTGTCTGCCGCTAGATATCCTCGGCTCTGTGTTTTTGAGGGCGCAATGGCGGCGCTGTAGACGACAGCGGCGTCCCGACCAATCACAAGCTTGTGTTCTCCATCTCGACTGACGGATGTTTATAATGGTGTTGCGTGCGTCTGTCCCCACTGACTGTTTACTTTGCAACGCTGATGTTTTATCTCCACGAAAAACAAACCTGAAGAGTTCTGCCATGTGGTGAAGTCGCTAATGCTAACAGTTAGCTTCTACTAGCCGAGGCATTCTCTGCTGGTTCCTAGACGCTAAACCATCAACAGTCTTCATGAGTCAAGATTGGTGAGTCCATGACTGTTAAGTGACGGTGTGACGTAGATCTGTCAGACCTTTAAAATCCTAGAGTTTCACTGAGTATTTTCAATCAGACGCTAATGCAGGATATAGATGTAGGAGACCATTTTCCAATTCTAATCCAAAATAGTCATTAACAATTGTGTTGTGTTTACCAGCTACATCGGGGCTCACAGCTTCTGCTTCACACAACACTATTTATCCCCGTCCGAGAATCGAATAGTCGCGACGCTCCTCAGCAGGCTCACGTCTGTTCCAGCTCTCTTTGGCGCCGACCCTTGTCAGCCTTGGGCTGGTTAGTAAGTGGTACCTGGTGTGCAGCAGCGGGCTCCCAACGAGCCCTCCCCTCTTGCACACCGCCACAAATGGTTTTACAGTGAACCTCACATTTAAAACCAAACCACTCCCTCCTGCTACTTCTAACTACAGCTTTACATGTGGATTAATCCGCCACTGAAACTAGTCCCTGACAGCTGCATTAGTTTCTCCATGTTTGTTACCTGGTTTATAATAATTAAGTATTTTGAGGATGTAAACAAACACTTGTGACTCGTTTATGTTTTGATATAAAAAAAAGTGTCTAATGTTGGTAACGTGTGACCCGGCATCTGTTCCCTCACCTGGCGCTGCTGGGAGGATCATACTGCAGCACCCAGTTAACATCAGGGATGTCGACGCCTCTGGCCATGACGTCTGTGCACACCAAGATCCCACTGCCACACGACACAAAGCAAACCCAGACATAAACAACGCAAACTGGTTTCCAGCACTTTTAACAAGATAAAGAATTAAAACCAGTAAAAATAAATAAAAAAACGATTGATTTTGCAATCAGCTACAGGTTAATTTGACAGCATCTTTATCATTTAAAAGCCTTTAAAGAAATTCTAAGGAGAGCAGCTCCCTCAGATTTAAAACCTTTGATGCTGTTAGATTAGCCTGTAGCTGTTTGAATTGATTGTAAAATGTGTTGTTTTTATATTTTTATTTTGTTTGCTGGTTTTAAATCTTTATCTTGTATGAATGGATGAATGCTGTAATTGATATGCAGCCCTGTTTGTCCTGGCCAGGATGCTCTTGCAAGAGATTTTAATCTCAATGAGACTTTTTCCTGGTTAAATAAAGGTTATAATAAAATAACTGGTTTCTACCTCTTCAGGGTCCTGAAGTCAGCAAAGATACTGTTGCGCTTATTCTTCATTTTCCCATGGATGCAGCGGATGGAGACCTTCTTCACCAGCACTTCCAGAGCTCGACCGAAGTACTCCACACAGGCACAAGTACTGAAGGTGGAGACAAGTGTGTCACTGAGCTGACAGAACCATCAGATCTTTTATTTGAAAAGAACAGCAGTTTTCCTTAGAACAGAATAATGGATTTTATTGCGGGAAATTATCAGAACACAATAAACACAGCCGACGTACCTAAAGAAGACCAGATGCTTCTCATGTTTGTGTTGCCGTAGAAACGCCACCAGAGTGTTGAACTTGTCCTCTGATCTGCAAATCTGAAAGAACAGCGAGAGGAGTTTACCACCTCCTCTTGTTTCAGAGCTGCCTTTGAGCCTCACTCCTCCACCACTCACAGTGTAGTAGTTGGAGAGTCTGGAGGGGGTCTTCTGGGTGGCGGCGGCGGCCTGGCCCTTCTCTTTGACGGTGATGCGGACAGGATTCCTGAGACCGGCCCTCACCAGGTTCTCCAGCTCCTGAGTCTGAGTGGCTGAGAACAGGCCTGTTCGCCTCTGCTTGGGAAGGTAGCCCAAGATGGTGTTCAGACTGGAGAGAGAGAGAGAGAGACAGAGAGAGAGAGAGTGAGAGAGATGTTAGAGGCACTGAAATACGTCCAACAGCCTCGGAGCTTCTCAAAGGTTTTAATGGAAACTAAATCATTTAGTGGTGACATGCTTTCATTTAGGTTGTTTAGTATAAATGAAATTTTCTTAAAATGTCAACAACAGACCTTACAATTCAATTAGTGACGTGAATGTAATTTTCATGTTTAAAGACAAATGTTCAAAGCAGGAATCCCACTGTTTAGTGTAAAGATGACATTTTATTCTTAGCTGCGTTAACTACAACTAACCTTTATTAGAATTTTTTTTTTTTATAATTTCTGACAGCTGAGACGTATGACACCATGTTGCACAAACAATTAGGAATTTAAAATAGGTCTCCTCTTTGCCCAGAGGAGGGCACCATCAGGATTTGAAACAGAATATCTGGTTAGTTCCTCTCTATCCATCTGTTTTTTCATCTTTTATCTATCCTTTCTTTTAAATTACATGATAACATCTGGATGTAGGACTGTTTTCATCCCAGAGCCGACCCAGTAACCAGAACGCTGCTCATTTTAAAGCTGTTGAGTGGAACAGCACTGAACACCAGTTTTAGTGCTGGTTTTCAGTTCATCTGAATCTTTTAACAAACTCTTGCTACACAGAATGCTTTTAGTGTTAAATTGTATTTAATCGGAATAAAACTAATTGTCCAACTTGCCTCCTACTTGAACACATCGTGAGGAGCTGAAATTTTTTAAAGAACCAGTCGTACCTGGCCTCAAAGCCCATGTCCAGCAGTCTGTCCGCCTCGTCCAGAACCAGAACATCCAGACTCCTGACTGCACTGGCCAGGTCCAGACCGTCCGACTTCCTCCTGAACATGTCCTCCAGACGACCAGGTGTCGCAATCACAATGTTCCCCCTGGAAACATGCACAAATGTAAGACGACACAAAGCACATCTTTCCTATGCACCTTATCTAAATAAATCTGTTCAGCCTTTTATACTTTAACAAGAACTCCTGCAGGCCCTTTGAAACTTTGTCTGAATCATCACTTCAGTTTTTACTCAGCAACAAGCATTTGAATAGAAAGACCAACTAAATTTAAACACCAAGAATTTTTCTTTTAGGAAAATTATTCTTGTCATATTTGAATGTTGTAAATCTTATAAACTAATCTTATTACTAGCTAAGAGTTTCACTCATTACAAAGATCACTGTGGGTTTTTTCTTCTTCTCTGATTTATCGCAGCTGAACTTCCGAACAACAAAGATGCACCAGATAAAACTCAAACCCAGCAGCTGTTTTCCTTAGTTCCTTTAAAATTTCTTTATTTTATAAGATGGGAATAAATTCGTTTTTCCAAACTTGCTTACAAAAACAAAACCTCTTCTCAGATGCAATGTGATCAGAACTCCATGGGTCTGTTTTAATCCTGAGCAGGCAGCTGTGTGTGAAACAGAATGAAAACCTTCGCGTACCCCTGATCCTTGAACTTTTCCACATCCTCGATAGGATTACTGCCACCAATCAGTAAAATCTGCCTGAGAAACAGGAAGTAAACAACTGAGCACAAGAATGTTCATAAAAATGTGATTTTTTTTTTTGGGTGCGACTCTGTCTCCTACTCATGATTTATGTCCGTGGCTAAAGTCTTTATACTCACGTAAATTGTGGGAATTTCTGAATAAACTTCTCAGTTACTTCACTGATCTGCAAGGCCAGCTCTCTTGTGGGAGTGATCACCAGAGCACCAACCTGCAGGAGATGGTTTTTAAATCTCATCATCAACTGTTCTGTTGAACCCAGACGATGGATTCAGATCTGGGTGACCAAGCTGATCATGAAGATGCTGTTTTGACCTGTGGGACACCCTTACCTGCCTCTTCTTCAGCTTCTCTTCTCTCCTCAGCAGCAGCTCAATAATAGGAATGACAAACGCCAGAGTCTTCCCACTCCCAGTCACCTGCAATCACATAGTTTACTGTTAGAACTGAAGCAGAAGAGTCTGATGTTTCTTCAGATCTACACAAGAGGTAGAAAGACAAATGGAGAGAAAGTAGTAATTTATATTCAATTCTATTGTCGTTTCTTAAAAAACAAAGGCTTTCCATTCCTGGTTATTTGTTCAGTTTCAGCAAAGACAACGATGACGTAAGTATATAAAATGGCTACTATCCGGGTTGGAGGACAGGTCCTAGCTCAAGTGGAGGAGTTTAAAGACGTGAGTTTGTTCATGTGTGAGAGAAGCAAGGAGGGAGATCGACAGGCGGACCAGTTCAGCCGGCCTGTTGTGGTGAAGAGCAAGCTAAGCCACTGAGCTAAGACCTCAATTTATGGGAAAATCTTTGTCCCAATCCGCATGTGTGATCATCAGCTTTGGGTTATGACTGAAGAAAAAAAAATCAACAAGCAGCAGAAATGGGTCTCCTTCACAGGTTGGTTGGGCTCAACCTAAAGACAGGGTGAAGAGCTCAGACCCAGAGTAGACATAACTCCTCCATGTCATGAGGAGCCAGCTGAGGTGAGGGGACTTTTTCAGCTCATGTCTCCTAGACGCGTCCCAGGAGAGGTGTTTCAGACATATACTGGCAGCAAGATGCCCAGGACACCTCGGTGGGATTATTTATAATTTTTTTCTACAATATTCATCAGCAGACACGTGACCACTGAACTGATCGAAAGAGGTCTATGATGTCGATAAACAAGATGTCAGGAAAAAAATAAAGCAATAGCTCCTAGAAAGCAGGCAGGTTTTGTGAAGCTCTACTAAATGGCTTCAGCAACTAATCCGAAACTGTAATCCCAGGTTCCTGGATTTTAATGAGTAAATACCAAATAAACGTGTACCAGACTAAATAAAACGTTTTGAGTCATTTATCTACTGTCCTCCTCCTCCTCTACGCTACAGAAACAGCGGGTAAACTCACCGCCTCAGCAGCCACATCTTTGTTGCTCATGAACAGCGGAATACAAGCAGACTGGAAAGAGAACACATCAATAAATCAGGTGTTTTACGATGAGAACGGATCCAGAATCAGCTTTAAACTCTAAAGTTACCTGAACAGGTGTCATGTAAGTAAACTTCATTTCTTCGAGCGTCTGTAAGATCTTCTGATTGAGCTGGACAGATAAACTGTCCCACGTGCCGTCCGTTGTGTTGTCCATGATAGGCAAAGAAAAAACACAAGATTTTAGCACATGGTTGGCTAGCCACTACACGTAATGCCTGCTTCCGGTGCGTTGGCATTTACGCACCGGGTGGAACTTCAGCAACGAGTGTGGTTCTGCTGCAGCAGCGATATTTTTGCTTTCTCTTTCTGAGTTGTTGAAAGTTTCGATTCAAACAATAATAGTTCGTGAGAAATTAATATGGATACACATGATCATGGTAAGACCAGCTGATTCTATTTCTTGCTCTCAGCTTTATGGGACTAAAACTTAAAGGTGCAGTCTGAGATTTTTGAAATAATGCTGGAAACGCTTTTCACAAATTGGTGACAACCAATAAACTAAATGTTTTGTTCAAAAATTGAACATTTTTAATCACTTAACCAATCCTAGAAAAGCCTCAGGGCTCAAACTGCACCCCATGACAATGCCGTAAGGGTAGTTACCAAGGTCGAGCAAGGATCCGACCTAGCTGGACCGGTAAGGACCTGTCCTCACAAGCATCCTGCCCCTGGATTCGGACACACCCATAATCTGCACTTCACCCAAGTACGCAGCAATGCGGACTTCGGGCAAGGGTATTACCATGGTATTACCCACAAGTAGGGTTGGGCGATATAGCCTAAAATTAATATCACGATATATTGAGGATTTCACCTCGATAACGATAAATAGACGATAACTACAGATATGCGCAGAAACAAAAGTTGTCCACTAGATGGGGCTGTCACACGTATTAGTTGATTGACATTTGTGACTCAAGGTGGTACAGCTTCTTAAAGGGACGTGAACGTTGCCAACCTACACACATCTTTTCATTTTTTTACTATCAAATTTATTGACATGGGAACAATTATCACAATAAGAGTTAGAAATTTCGATAATGATAAATTTTCAATTTATTGCCCAGCCCTATCCACAGGTGGCATTAATAAACTAAATGGGGAAAGTCCGAGGGGAAGATAAACCATAATCTATAAAACACTAAATAACTAAACCTAAAGACTAAGGGCAAAGATAAACAACTAATGACTAGAGGGGTGAGGAGGACTGATACAAACCAATAAGAACTACATGGGAGTGACTAGGAGGAAACATGAGGGAAGCCTAGAGGGAGCTGGAGAACACAAGGAGACACACAGAGCACAAGGAGACACATGAGGGGAACGCAGAGGACGAACAGGAGGGGGCCGGGACCAAGGGGACACAGAACATGACAAAGGCTTTGTTTTGTTTTCCATGCCTCCTCTTTCAGCTGCCTGGCACGGACCCAGCCTGGATTCAGACAGGCATCACAGATCACAGGCGGAGGTGAATAATGGCCGGTCTCTTATTGTGGCCGGGTGGAATGTGGTAACAAGCAAGTACGGGGGGGCGGTTGTGTCATCGTCTCACTTTTGATTTGCCAGTGATAGACCGCGAGGGTAACTTTAACCGTGCGGAGACGAAGAGGAGGCGACAATTTGATATCAAGTTCAAAGAGAACGTGCGCTGCAGAACACTGGGGAGCAATAGGGGTTGTATGAACTAGTTTTTATGCCTGTCATCGACTAGTCGCTGTCACGTGATAATGACTGGCAAGATGCAGCCCTCGGAAAAGTCAGCAGCCTGCTGTCAGCAGGTGACAAGCTCCTGCGCTCGGGGGGGCAACGCGCTGTGCCAGAGCGTCAGTACTGACACGCGATCGTTCATGTTGGTTCATTTCCTTTAATGTTTTCTGTCTTTTATTTGCACCTGATGCGTTTCGCTGTGGAGCGGGGCGCATCACCTTGCCATCCGGTGACGCACCAATCACTGATGTGGCCGCCTAGCAGCAAGCACTCCGCTGTTTTTGCAGTCGGTAGATCTTTTAGGACTGCAGTTCAAAGGTAACTCATAAGGTGAATATATATGAACCCAGGTAGTAGTTTTTCTTTAGGATTGAGAGGAGATGCAGGAAGATAATAAACAGACAGGACAGAAAAATAGTTAAATAAAAACAAGTTAGTTTTTGTACCTAGTGGTTGCAACAAACAGACACCATTGAAGGTAATCAGAAGTGAGGAACAGAAAATGAAATAATTATTTTAATGTTTAGAGCAGCAGGAACTTCGAGAGGCTGCAGGCGCATCAGTGAGTTTGCGGCCGCTGCGCAGGGGGAGGGGGGAGAGGGCTGAAGCAGAAACTACCGTTGTTAAAAGAAATGTTTAACTTTGAAAATGTGGGCGCAATTTTAATTGTCAAAAACTCCAGCGAACCATTAGTTCATTTTGCTCAAATAGAAATGGAGGCCTGCCTCTAATTCTGGCCCTCCTTCCAATAAAGGCCTGGAGCTTGATGAGCTTGAGTCAATACAGGCCCGGGCCTGTATTAGAGGATTTACGGTATGTACAATTTTTTTTGGATACATTATATATATTAGTTAGCATTATTCACAACACACAGTCCAAATCCTAAAAGACCATGTAAGAACTCATGATGGGCAAGAGTGCATGTCGATTTGACCAAATAGCTGGAAACACAAACTCTCATCCTAAAATTATAAACTTAAACTGTGGCACGAAAGGTTGCAGACAGCATGGTTTTACTATTGGGCTGATTAGTCTTCAGCGATTTAAATACCAATATGTTTGGAGCTTTTAGTCTTAAGTGATTAGCTATGTATGGTGAAACCCTGTTATCAGTTAATGATGGCTAATGTTAAACACACACACACATAAAGGAATTGTACAGAATATTGGCTTTATTATGAAACCTGGGGCAATTTTCACAGCCAGTCATTCTACATTTGAACCATTTAGCAGATTTGTTGTAATCACACACAAAAAAGAAAACCTGTATTCAGGGCAAGTGTCCTGCCTGAGCTCAGCAGTTTTACAAAGCTGAAGCATATTTTGTGACCTCCTGGTAGGTTTCAGAAAATGGTTTCATTGTGATGGCTTCATGTCACTAAACATGCTTCAGAGGCAACAAAAAGGTTCAAAACTGTGTAGAATAGCATTTTAGATCCCAAACCCTGACCAAATAAAGTAAAATCCACTCAGCACAGCAGTCATTAGGGGTCCACCACCCCACCCTACCCAGCCCAGCCACCCTCATTAACTTCAAACACAAATGTCAATACACATCTACGCTTCACTTGGGCTGTAAACCAAATAGTTTAGTTAAAATCTGGCTCTCACCCAGCCCCTCCAAAGGTTGGAGTCAAGTTTTTAAGTAGATTAAAAATTATACCAATGTATGAACTTTTAGGCCTGTTTACATTTTCCAAAGTGCGTGGGGTGGGGTGCACCATCCAACAGGAAACATGTTCACTGAAGACCGTCATTGCCAGAATTGCCTGGTGGTGGTAGAAGCAGCTGCAATGTGAATCCTTCAGACATTTAGGAGTGCAATTTGTTGTTTAACATGAACATAACAATGGGCAGTGAACAGTGGCTCGGGCACTTCAAACAACCCCCACACATCAGACAGTAAGTCAGAACTTTATCTTTTGAAATTTTTCTATTTAAATGTCGATAAGGGCAGCATTTTCTTGAGGCGACTCCACGTGTACCCTTTCATCATTAAGTCTAGCATGTGACCTCAGTTGCCTAAAATACACACTTGCTGCACAGAAAAAGCTGTACTTGCAAGTAACTGGTATGAACTATGATGATCAAACAACTTTAAACAGAAAAATAAAAATGTGTTGAACTAAAAAAAAAAAGAAAAAACTAAGAAAAATCGACATCTGGGACAGAATTTGTTTGGCCATAAATTCAAAACAGACATTAATAAAAGAAGGAATTAACCTGGTAACAGGAGAACAAAACATCCAATCATGTGTAGGCTTTTCTCACATCTGCCAGTCTCATTTTCAGAGTGTAAATAATTGTCTTGGTGCTGGAGGACACACTGGAATCACAAACGCTCTACACCACTCGTCGAACCTCGAAAAACCTCTTCAAGTAATAAATCTGTCCAAGTGTCATCGCCACCAGAACCAGAGCTTCAAAGAAGGACCACAGGACCACTCTGCTATTTGTGTTGTCGTTTACTAGAGGAAGAGGAACAGAAGACTGTTAGTGAAAATGCTTCCATTCACTGAACATGACACATTCTCCTCCACTGATGTTCTTACTTGCTCTGTGTATCCTCTCGCGGACCTCCATGTACTCCTGCTCATGCTTTACAGCAGTCATGGCAACTGCCAGCTCATTGATCATCTCCTCCAGCTTGTTTTGATGGGCTGAAACAGTCAGAAGTCAGTCAGTAAACCAGGATGCAACACTGTCCACAAAACCACATGCATCGGGTTTATACAACACATGCAGAACACTTTCACATCCGTGGAAGGGGATTCAGTCACAGCTACATCACTAATTCTCACTGTGCAAACATTCAAACTCTGAAAACGCTGCAGTTGTCCATCTGTGCATTGAAATAAAACTAATAATTCACACAACAGAAGAAACACCAGTTAAGAGAAAACTCCACAATGCATCAAACAGTGCTAGTTTCATCATAGCCTGCTCTGCTTCCTACCATCCCAGCTGTTGTGACCTACAGAAAGGGGGAAAGCAGCCACAATTAAGTCAGAAAGAAAGAAAAAAAGGAGTAAAACAGGAAGTGGAGAAGAAGAAATGAAGGCAGCACACTCAAACGTTTAAACTACACCCTCCTTCTAAACGAGTACCTTCCGTCTCCATGTCTTGGCCTTTTGGTGCCTCTCCAATATCAATGGTGAACATGACAATTTTAGGTGTCATGGTTGACATCTTGTTGCTGAAGCAGAACTTGTAGGTTCCATCCATGTGTGCGGCCACGGAGTACTTCCCACTGGACTCTCGGTCCCCTTTGTAGATCTGCTTACCATCAGGTCCTGTTATCTGAAAAGAAAATATCTGTGTGAGAAACTGATGGACCCAAAGTTCATTCAACATCAGAAACACAAGAGCTCATTAAAGGGATACTAGGCAGTTTTGCTTGCTTTTAGCACCCCCAGCGCTCCTCCGTGACAGCAGGGGGGGGGGGGCGCTCCGCCCCGCAGCGCTCCTTTGTGAAAGCGGGGGTGGGGTGGTTGCACACTTTCCGCTGCTGTTTCTCACCAGTATCAGCTGATGGACAGCTCTAGTTTCGTTGCGTCGTTCATGTTGTCGTGTCAGCGGGCACGGTAGGGTCGGGGAAGGCATGATGCTTAGCCTGGCGGGTGGGCAAGCAAAGCGCTGGGGGAAACCCTGGTGCCTATTCTCTAACATTTTGAGCTTTAGAAACACTGGTGCAGATGTTTGCAAACACACGCCAACACACACACAAACACGCGAGAGCTAGAGATGTATCAAATGTCTCACAGGCACTTTTTAATTATATATTTATAATTAATGTAAAATTATTTAAATTTCATCTAGAGGTGGGCAATATCGTTTAACTCTTGTCCAGAGAAAAAAAAACCTATCATGTTAAACTGAATGTATGATGATGTAATTGCATCTACTGAAGATCACATGGGTCATGCACCGTGGAGTTATTAGTTATTAGGGCAAACATGGAGTCTCATATTGGCTCATATCAGCGATTATACTGTAATGACTCAGAGTCTCTGGTTGCTCTTTTATGAGTATCATTTTCGGGCTACTGTCGCCATAACCCACGCCTTACAAACAACTTTTTCAACAGAATTGCTCGTAACGAAGTATTTACTAGCATAGCTAACCAGAGTGGAAAAAAGTGGAACAACATTTCTCACCCATTGAGCTCACCTTCAAAATAAAAAGTTAACCCTATAGTTTACTATTCAAACCCTTACAATACGTTTGAGGTAATTTGGCCACTCCGGCTTTCCGTAAATGTTTCCTCGTTACACAGGGGAGGGAGGGGTTTGACAGGTCTCTTTGCACAATCAGGATGGAAAAACAGAACTCCGTTGGTGTTGAACATCCCCAAATAATTAAAAACGAGGACGCCAAATGCAAAGTTTAGAGCAGCACATTTACCCAGAGGCTCTCAGATTGAGCTAACTTGTGAGAATACATGTAATAGCCGCTTAGAGACGGAGAAACATGTCGCTAGCATAGCGGCTAATCGCTAGCATAGCACTTTAACCAGTTATATCAATATAAAGATATAAAGTCATCTTATATCTTGTTTAAAAATTATACCGATATTTTATAAATATCGATATATATCCCAGTCCTACCTTAATCTAACAGCTGAAACGTCTTCCAGCATTCCGAAGTGTCTAGAGCAGGCGTGGGGAACCCTGGTCCTCGAGGGCTGGTATCCTGCATGCCTTTGCTCCAACACTTCTGATTCAGTGGTTGATTCACCTGTTCAGCAGCTCATCAGACTCTGTAAAGCCCGTTAATCACTGCTGATTGAAATCAGGTGTGTTGAAGCAGGGTTGAAACTAAAATATGCTGGATAGCGGCCCTCGGTGGACCAGGGTTCCCCACCCCTGATCTAGAGGAATGATTCATCACTAAATAACACATCAGCTGTGTTCATAATCTAAAACATGCAGGAAACGTGCTGAAGTTAGTTGGTTTTGTGTAGGGATGTCCCGATCCGATCACATGATCGGAAATCGGCCCCGATCACGTGGTTTCAGACTGATGGGGACTCGGGCTTTACTTCCCGATCCAAGCCCCGATCCGGAGTTGGATACTGGGTTCAAATTACAGCAGAGCAACTTGGTTCTCCTTAAAGGTTGTCAGGCTCCCCTGATGCCCTTAACTTACACACCCAGAAGGAGCACAAAAGAGATCCAGTTTCTACCTATTTTATATTATTTATATGGATTCAGCGTAGCGGGGATTCTTGAGGCAGACCGCTAATTGTTCATGAACTCCAGCAGTGGCCACAGTAACATTTTCTAAGTTTCTAAGTGGCGTCACCAAAAAATAATTAACACACAGTCATTCGTGTCCGTTCATTTTCTCTCTGGTAAGTTCTGTCTGTACTTGAGCATGACGTGCGGACGCGCTCGCGCTGCAGCGCTCGTCACTGGCGCAGCCGGGCTGCGCGGTGCACACTCCGCTTTTTTTGCGGTCAATAGATCAATTTGATCTGCTAGTTCAAAAGTTACTTGCGAGGTGAAAAAGAAGGAAGCAGGCAGGATCTTTTCTGGAGGACTGGGAGATGCAGGAAGATCAGAGACAGACGGGACAGGAAGATAGGAAAATAAAACCAAGAAAACAAAACAAAGTTCTTAAAATAATAAAATGTAGGTAGATTTATCCCACTACACGTTTGTACCTGTATACAGCAATAATTTATCAGCATGTAGTTTTTATGTAGTTGATACAATTCAGATCATCTTCAAAACTCCGTCCCACGCCCAGGGACGTATCTAAGCAATTTGGGGGCCGAGGCAAAATAGACCCTTGCCAGGTATTTTATGTTAAAGTGCTGTTTGTTTTTATATTAGACTTTTTATGTTTGCAATTAAGTCCAAAAGTGAAGAATTTATGTTATTTATTACTTGATTGTTCAAGCTACCTCACAGAAGTGATCTGTTAAAAATTAAAATAAAAAAGTAATTAAATAAAAAATAAGGAACATTCTGGAACCGTTTCTTCCTTTTATTTTTTTTATGTATCGAAAGTATCAGATCGGGACTCTGTATCAGTAGATTCTCAAAATCAAATGACTCGGACTCGAGGGCAAAAAAAAAAAAACCCCTGATCGGGACATCCCTAGTTGTGTGTGTGTGTGAGCGACAATCTACAAGTCTGAAAATGCATCCTAAATTAAACATTTTATCATCTCGCCAGCTGCGCAGCCAGGTTCAAAGTTTGTTTAACGTTGCACAGTTTTCTGTTAAGTTTTCTATTCACCACTTATTTCAAAAAAGCAATGGTTGCTTTTACAGCCTGAAGCACGATGTGCCAAATGGTCCCCAGGTACACATGATGTGGCAAACCACCACAAGGAAGTGGAAAGGAGAACACTGGCTAGAAAGATTTATTTTAATATCTACCATGTATTTTTTCTTATATCTTGTGTTTGTCATTTGTTGTCCCATACACCACTTTAGTACCATCCAGTTAGATTAACGTTTTCTGATGTAGGACTCTTGATGTAGATATATGGCTGACACCAGGGTCAAGAAAACAATCAACCTACTTCAGAGTAACTGAGAAGGATCTTATCACCTAACATACTATTCTGGTATGTTTCAGACCCAACAACATTCAGAGAGACTCTCACCCTAAGAATAAAACACCCAAACACAAAGTGAGAGGTATCATATCTGCAGGTCAGTGCAGAGAGGAATGTTCTTATCTCCATACGGGTGGAACATAACATTATCTACACAAAAGAACAGTACAGAAAAGCCAGCTCACCAAAACTCAGCACTTCATCTACAGCTCAAAGACAAGGGACACTGATGAGCACAGCAACGAGGACATTTTAGATATGGTACGGATGCACGCTTTTCCAAAGGTCTTTAACTGGTTATTGACGCCCTTAATGGTTAATAATCTGTTAACCATAAGTCCCCCCCCCCCCCCCCCCCGACACACACACGCGCACACATTTTTGCCCCTGCTCTATAAATCAAATGCTTTTTCCGTTAACTCTTTTTAATATAATTCTGATGCACAACCAAAGTCCCACACTCATTACAACATTTAACAAAATGTGGCGTGAGAGTGTGACCAGACCCGAAATGCCCCCGTTGCGCAGAAAAAGCTGTTTATGTTAAAACATGAAAAACCATCATTAAACTGGTGGTCTTAGATCTCATGTTTCTAAAATCTAAAGTTCTGCCATGATTGTCCTCTCCAGGTGAATTCACAACCAGTCACACTTGGAACGTGAGAGCCACACCACTTACATGTTGGAACTTTTAACTCAAACAACTCGTTTGATGGAAGCATGGGACAGAGACTTGGGTGACTAAGATTTGTCTGATTGTTCTAAAACAACTTGTAGGCTCTGGAATCCCTACTTATGATCAGAACTGAAGAAGACTTTATGGTGAGAAGTGAAACATCTTTAGGAAAGAGGACCGGTTCTGTTGGCTCTTTGACCTTTCTGCACGTAGGAACTCCCACGTCCCAGGTAGATGAGAATCTATGTGGACACAACACCTGTTAACAGCACACTGCTAACACAACGGCAAGGTGGTAGCAATGCACACAAAGTAGTTTCCTAACCCCTGCAATACTTATTCTGGCAGGGGTGCATGTTTGAGAAAGAACTTTACACAGAAATAATATGATTGGATCATTGAGTGCATTATAGCAAGTTAACATCTATTAAGATTTAAGTCAACAGGTCATTTTAATGCTAGAAACTGCGTCATTATGCAGTGACTAAAGTTATGGCCCCCTAACAATGTATTTACTTTTCAAACTATTTCAAAGTGAGTTTAAGATTTTCATGTACCTTAATGTTGTAATAATTTTCAGCATTGAGGCCAAATGTACCAAAACAATTTGAATTAATTTTGTTTTATGGCACGTACAGGTGCTGTACAATTACTTTTAATTTAATTAAAATTTACAGTAGGAAAATGGAAATTTAGCTTGAAGTCAACAATTTTACTTTTCTTACACTTTATACATATTTGCTGCAGTCTGGCATCAGGCTGAAAACCCTGAACCATCAGATACAGAACAAACACACTAAAGAACACCTCTACCCAAATTCCACTATCTCTGCTCCGCCCCCGCTTTCCGCTCGCTTCTGAACTCAAATTATACTATAGAGCTCCGGACCCCACGTGACTCTCAGTTAGTAGACGCCATATTGGCAGGTAAAAGAAGCTAAACAAACATGGATGTAAACATGAACGTGCACGGGATCGGCTTGGATTTTACTTCGTCGGAGTTTACTTCACACTTTAAAACCGAAGAAATCGTTTTATATAGTCTGAAATTAAATAGACTAAACATCTCCGACCCTTACCGTGCCCCTGGGATACTTTAAAAACGCCAGAAGCTGTCGGAGCGGACTTCTTACCGGACCTAGCCGGGGAACCCCTTGGGATTCCCCCGGAGGAGGCGGCGGCTGGGGAGAGGGAAGTCTGGGACTCTCGACGCTACTGCCCGCTCCGACGCCAGAAGCTGTCGGAGCGGACTTCTTACCAGACCTGGCCGGGGAACCCCTTGGGATTTACCCGGAAGAGCTGGCTCAGGCGGCTGGGGAGAGGGAAGTCTGGGCCTCTCAACGCTACATGCCCCCGCAACCCGACTCCGGATAAGCAGATGAAAATGGATGGATGGACAAATAACAGATTTACACGTAAGTAGTTTAAATAGAGTGCTGTGCTGTTTGAATGTATAAACTGAACGCCAAGAGAAATCACTAGTCTGATTGTTTTCCGTGAATAAAATAAAAATGTCAGGCAGGAGCGTCTCAGGATCTGTCTGAGATCAGTCTCTTTTGAGACAGATAATAGCAATCCAAAGTGCTTTTTATGTGTGATCTGACAATTGGTCAACCATTGCTTAAAAATGAAATACAGCTTAGCCGGTTAATTGCTGTGATCATAAAACACGTAAACGGCAGCACGCAGAACTCACGAGGCAATGTTTTACGTGATGTTTACTTGTTGCCATGAGTAATAAGACAGAAAAAGCCACGCCAAAATAAGTTTAGGAAGCCCACTAAGAATCGTAATAAAAGCATTTAAAATAAATACCATACACAGTTGAGGAAACGTTGGTTTAAGTACCTGATATGAAGCGGTCACTGCATAAGTGAAATCCTTTACTCTCGGGATCCCACAGTTTCATTTTAGCCCGGTCTCTAGCGCGTTTTATTACAATCATCCAACGTTTGCGGCGCTCCGGATCTTGGGGAATCCTGTAGATGGCTCATTCCTTATGTCGTCCGCGTCTGTTCTGCATCCTGGGGCACAACAGGAATCTACCATATTTCCTGTCTGATTGAGTCTTCTGACAATAACAAATAGCCCAGCTGCCGGCTTCTACCTGCCAAGATGGCACCGTTTCGATTTGAACTGTTGCATGCCGGGAGAAGTGACGTCAACTACCGGAGCTCTATACCCGCTCTACAACGGCTCCGCTCCGGTGCGGAGACCTGAGGTGCACAAACAGGCATGTGCGGGATTTTTGAGATCTTGCGATACAGTCTGAGCAATAAACGCAGAAACTTATATCGCCATTCTTGGCACACAAAAAAAAAGCTATATTTTTCCATCATGTAACAATGACCAATTTCAATTACATTTTCAAACAAAAGACTTTCAAAACTTTGAAAATACGAGATTAAAACAAAACACCTTTTTAAAGGATTTCGAGCAGCCCTGTGTTGTGGTTACATTTTGAACAGAGAGCACAGAGAGCATGATGAAGCAGTGGAAACACAGATGTAAATATAATTTAGGTGTAATTTTGGTTGCATCTTATTTTCAATGAGCTACTTGCAGTGTAAACAAAATACATCATTCCAATATCTGTCAACTGGCGATGATGAACAGAGGGCAAACAATATATATATATATATATATATATATATATATATATATATATATATCTCGACAAAACAAAAAACTAACTGCAGTGCATCATTATTTTTCTCTCCATTTATTTCCATGCTCCCTTCTGGTTCAGAGTAGGCTAAAATAAACTGCTGCATCATGTTAGAAATGTTGAAGGAAGGAACCTCAGAGGTTCTGACCTAAACATATGGAAGAAACCATACATGACAAAACCGAATAAATTATTTCTAACAAAAACAGTTTAATTAAATATTGCTCAAAACACTGTTTGCTCTAATTGTAATTTATAATAAATTAGATGCTCTAAAATACCTTTCTGAAGCACTAGCTTGTTCGTTTTTAGCTTAACCGGATATAATGATATGCTAATGTTGCAGTTCTTCGCATATTGTCAAACATCAGCGATAAAGATAATCAAATACAATTAAATGAGTAATAACTTCTATAAATGCGTTTCAATAACATATATTTAACTAAATACTTAACACTCCAGCGTAGCGTGAGGTGCCTTTTTGCAGCTAGAGGACTAAATGCTAAGGGTTAATGTTAGCACAGGCCTCCAAGATGCTACCGCAGCTTCTCGCACTCTCAACTGCCACAAAAATATTTTGATTGTCGGAAAAAATAAAGCTTCTCACCTCAACATCAATGTCGAGAAAGCCTCCTTCGGCTACCTCAAACATGAGGCCCATCTTGGTGCCGGAGTTAACCCGCTCGTAGAAGCATTCCTCGGCATGGGCGTCTATGCTAACAAAATAGCCAGACGCGGTGGCAGACAAGACAGCCAGTAAGACGACTAGCTCTGACGCGGTGAACATACTTCAAATGGTTTGTAGCAAATGTTAAATTATGAAGACTATCTCTTCTTCAGGATGTCATGAAAAACGTCGTTTCAGTAGGTGTACTGTTATTAAGGAGCCGAAGCAGCTTCAGCCGCTGTGTCCTGCTCTGTGACTGCCACGTACGGTTATAGTCTACGGCAAAGCGAGAGGAACACATTTGGGAGAGCACCTGCATAAAAAAAGGCAAAGATGAACTAGCTTTCTACCTGGAAGAAATCCTTCAAAACTACATCTTTACGTAGAAAACTCTAGAAGTGAAATTATGGAATGGGTTAGTTTAAATGGTTTCATAATTTGAAATGCAATAAAATTTACAGCAAAACATTTCATTAAAAACATTCCAGCCTACAAATTCAATCTTCATTTAACTTTTTACTTGTATAAAAGAGCAGACTTTCAGTAGACCACAGTAGTGTAGTACTTTTACTTTCCATGGGCTTTGATAGCTGTACTCCCCCCCCCCCCCCAATTGATAAATTGTACATTTACCCCACCAGCTTTTTCCACGTTATTGCTGATTATACAACATATCTATAATTTTTCGTACAGCTGTATTAATTTTAAATGTGTTTTTCACATATGAGTTTAATACAAACTTACCTTATCTTCTTTAAGTAATTTTTTTAAAGGACTGAAAGAGACACTGGAGCAAAGCCACCTCTAGAGATAATTGTGGTGCCTTAAAAGCATTTGGACAAGTTGTGTTGTCAGTAAGATTGGAATAGTTTCCACCTGACTTTAGAAGAGACTTCCATAAATTGTATACTTCCTCTGATGATCTGGTTTACATATAGAACACATTTTGATTCCTTTATGACACTGAAGCATAAACCAAAGTTAACTGATAAAGCAAATTAATAAACTAAAATATTTTTGCAAGATTGCATGTGGTCACACATAACAGGGACTGTTGATTGTCCCACCGTCTAGACAAAAGTCCAGACGGGATTGAGTTTTTGTCCTTTTAGCGCCTGAGCTATGGAACTCATTACCAATGAATGTCAAATAAGCTCCATCGCTCCAGAGCGTTAAACCCCGACTGAAAACTCACTCTTACGCGTTTCCACATTGTGCATTGTGGGTATTCTGCTGGTACTATTTTAATCCATGCTGTCATTTTAATGGGATTTTATTGTGTTTTCACTTCTTTTTAACATAGATATTGACTTTAGTTTAATGAATTTATTGTGATATTTAAGTTACAGTTGCTGTGTTTAAACGCTTTGGTCATCCTTTATGGCTGAGTATAAGTGCTACATAAGTAAAGATGATGATGATGATGCCAAAATTGTAAGTGGCCTGCATTTATACAGCACTTTTCTAAATCTGATTGAACATTTTTCACAGTCACTGTCATTATACACACTGACGGTGATGAGCTACATTGCTTGTGTGTGTGTGTGTGTGTGTGTGTCTCCCTTTTTTGAATGAACAAGCAAATAGAAAATAACAACTAACATAAGCCAAAACAGAAGAAATGTGAAGTGATACAGAAACTAGGGGTCAGTCTACATGGAGAAGAGTTAAAGTTTCATTTAGAAAAAAAGACAAACACAAGGAACAACAAAAATCCCAATTGCTGAACAAACTCTAAAATGTATTCAGTTTATTTTTACAGACAACAAGATAAAAATCAAACCTCATAAAGATCTAAGCAGAATCATTTCCTTAAACCAGCGTAAATAGTTTTGCAGCATAGAAATTTCTACTCAGTACTTTTGCTCCTCGTTTGATCAGCTGAATTATAAGAATTCAGCTGATCAAATGATCTTCTCTTTCTAGATACTTGCAGCAGATGATGAGATGGTGCCACCACATCAAACTCAGCCATCTGTGAATCTTCACACTGTAGCAGGTGACAGCAGCAGCCGTGCTGAGAGGGGTCCACTCCATGGTGGTGGCGATGATGATGATATTGACAATGGATGATGATGATGATGATAATAATGGATGATGATGATATTGACAATGGATGATGATGATATTGACAATGGATGATGATGATGATGATGATATTGATAATGGATGATGATGATGATGATGATGATGATGATGATGATGATGATATTGATAATGGATGATGATGATGATGATGATAATAATGGATGATAATGATGACGATGATGATGATGATGATGATAATAATGGATGATGATGATGATGGTGATGATGATGATGGATGATGATGATAATGGATGATGATGATGATGATAATGGGTGATGATGATGATGATGATCATCATAATAATGATGATGATGAAAATGGATGATGATGATGATGATAATAATCGATGATGATGATGATGGTGATGATGATGATGGATGATGATGATAATGGATGATGATGATGATGATAATGGGTGATGATGATGATGATGATCATCATAATAATGATGATGATGAAAATGGATGATGGATGATGATGATAATAATCGATGATGATGTTGATAATGATAATGGATGATGATGATAATAATGATGATGATGATGATGATGATGATGATAAGATGATTATGATGATGGTGATGATGATGATGATGATGATGGTGATGATATAATGGATGATGATGATGTTGATTTATGATGATGATGATGATGATGATGACAACAATGATGATGATAATGGATGATGATGATGATGATGATGATGATGATGAAGATGATGATTGCGGTGTAGAACTGCCTCATCGACTGTACTGATAGGTTGAAATTCTTCAGCTGCCTCAGAAGGTACATCCTCTGCTGGGCCGTTTTTATGATGGAGGTGATGGTGGGCTCCCACGTGAGGTCCAGGGTGATGATCGTGCCCAGGAAGCGACATGAGTCCACCATCGTGATGGGAGTGTCACACAGGGTTATAATGGAGAGTGGGGCTGTGTGCTTCCTAAAGTCTACAATGACCTATGCTGTCTTCTGTGCGTTTAGCACCAGGTTCTTGTGGCTGCGCCAGGACACCAGCCGTTCAACCTCCATTCTGTAGGCAGACTCATCCCCGTCTGAGATAAGTCTGATTCAGTTTAAATCAAGTTTATATATGTAGCGCAGAGGCAGCTGACGGGTACCGGCAGTCCAAGCGGAATGCGGCTCGGGTGGTCGCCAAGGCAAAAACCCGGGCATGGGAGGAGTTCGGTGAGACCATGGAGCAAGACTTCCGTACGGCCTCGAGGAGATTTTGGTCCACCATCTGGCGCCTCGGGGGGGAAAGCAGTGCGCTACCAACACTATCTATAATGGGGACGGTGTGCTGCTGACCTCTACTCAGGACGTTGTGGATCGGTGGGCAGAATACTTCGAAGACCTCCTCAATCCCACCGAAACGTCTTCCAGTGAGGAAGCAGAGTCTGGGGACTTTGGGTTGGCCTCTCAAATCTCTGGTGCTGAGGTCACTGAGGTGGTTAAAAAGCTCCTCTGTGGCAAGGCTCCAGGGGTGGATAAGATCTGCCCGGAGTTCCTTAAGGCTCTGGATGTTGTGGGGCTGTGTTGGCTGATGCGGCTCTGCAATATCGCGTGGACATGGGGGGCAGTCCCACTGGACTGGCAGACCGGGGTGGTGGTCCCCTTATTTAAAAAGGGGGACCGCAGGGTGTGTTCCAACTACAGGGGATCACACTCCTGAGCCTTCCTGGTAAGGTCTATTAAGGGGTTCCGGAGAGGAGGGTCCGTCGGATTGTTGAACCTTAGATTCAGGAGGAGCAATGTGGTTTTCGTCCTGGCCGTGGAACACTGGGCCAGCTCAATGCCCTTAGGGGGATCCAGGAGGGTGCGTGAGAATCTGTCCAACCAGTCTACATGTGCTTTGTGAATTTGGAGAAGGCGTTTGACCGCGTCCCTCGGGGGGCCCTGTGGGGGGTACTCCGGGAGTATGGAGTACCAGGCCCTCTGATACGGGCTGTTAGGTCCCTGTATGTCCGGTGTCAGAGCTTGGTCCGCATTAACGGCAGTAAGTCGGGCTCGTTCCCCGTGAGAGTTGGACTCCGCCAAGGCTGCCCTTTGTCACCGATTCTGTTCATGACCTTTATGGACAGGATTTCTAGATGCAGCCAAGGTGTGGAGGGCATCCGTTTTGGTGGCCTGAGGATCAGGTCTCTGCTTTTTGCATATGATGTGGTCCTGTTGGCTTCATCAGAACGTGATCTTCAGCTTTCGCTGGAACTGTTCGCAGCCGAGTGTGAAGGAGCTGGGATGAGAATCAGCTCCTCTAAATCTGAGACCATGGTCTTGATTCGGAAAAGGGTAGAATGCCTTCTCCGGGTCAGGGATGAGGTCCTGCCCCAAGTGGAGGAGTTTAAGTATCTCGGGGTCTTGTTCACGAGTGAGGGAAGACTGGACCGTGAGATCGATAGGCAGATTGGTGCTGCATCTGCAGTGATGCGGGCATTGTACCGGTCTGTCGTGGTGAAGAGAGAACTGAGTCAGAAGGCGAAGCTCTCGATTTACCGGTCGATCTACTGTCTGTCACAATATGGGTTGGAGGAGGAAGAGTAGGACCCAAAATGCAGAACGAGATGAAAGAGGCAGAGGTGGAAGATGAAATAAAAATCCTTTATTTTGGAGCAATCCTCGAGGGCAGGGAGCAAAAACACCAAAAATCCAAAACAAACGCTCAAGAACTAGAAACACTCGAAACTAGAGGAGAACGAGACGAGACTGACAGGGAACAATAGACCAACACAACATAGAGACACAGACAGGGTTTTTTACACTGGGAAGACGAGAGGAAGATGAATTGCAGGTGTGTGGGGAGAGAACACAATTACTTATTAGGGAGGAAACAAACATGACCTAAGAATAAAAACTAAAGACAAGAAGAGCAGGAACATAACTAATAATCTAAGGAGGGGGAAAAAAACCTCAAACACCGATGGGAAAAAACACACTAGAGAGACTAATAACATGAACAGCTGTAACTAAGGAAAATGATCTAAGAATAAAACCTAAAGACCTGAAGGGCAGCAAACATAACTAATATTCTAGGGGGGAAGCTGAAACTAGAGGAAGACACTACAGAAAGAAAAACTACAGGGGCGTGACTAAAATGGGGCCAAGGGAGCACAGGACCTTGTAGGGAAAGCCTGTGGAGGGAAACCTAGAGGGCTGAAGATCTGGGGGCAAATGGGGAAACCCAGGAGACACAAGAGGAAGACACAGACAAGGACACATGAGGGCGCTAGGAGGCACAAAAGGAGAACCTAGAGAGGGATGGAGAACATAAGGAGAAACATGAGGGGAGACGCAGACTCAGACCATGATATCTACGTTCCTACCCTCACCTATGGTCATGAGCTTTGGGTAGTGACCGAAAGTGGCCGAAATGAGTTTTCTCCAAAGATTGGCTGGGCTCTCCATTAGAGATAGGGTGAGAAGCTCGGTCATTCGGGAGGGGCTCGGAGTAGACCCGTTACTCCTCCACATCGAGAGGAGCCAGTTGAGGTGGTTTGGGCATCTGGTCAGGATGCCTCCTGGACGCCTCCCTGGTGAGGTTTTCTGGGCACGTCCAACCGGGAGGAGACCTAAAGGTAGACCCAGGACACGGTGGAGGGACTATGTCTCTCACCTGGCCAGGGAATGCCTTGGGATTCCCCCAGAGGAGCTGTCTCAAGTGGCTGGGGAGAGGGAAGTCTGGGTCTCTCGCCTTAGGCTACTGCCCCCGCGACCCGACTCTGGATAAGCTGATGAAAATGGATTGATGGATGGATATGTAGCACCAAATCCTGACAAGAATTGTCTCAAGGTAATTCACAAAGTAAACATTTTAATACAGTTCAGTTCATTGATGACAGTGGAATCATCTGCAAACAGACTCGTGGTTGGAGGTGCAGCCGTTGGTGTATGGAGAGAAGAGCAGAGGGGAGAGAACACAACACTGAGGGGAATCGGTGCTGATGGTCCGCAGGCCCGAGACATTCTTCCCCAAACTCACTTGCTGCTTCCTGTCCATCAGGAAGTGAGTGATCCACCTGCAGATAGGGTCAGGCATGTTCATCTGGGACAGTTTGTCTTGGAGGAGGTCTGGGAGGATTGTGTTGAAGGCAGAGCTGAAGTCCACAAACAGGATCCTGGTGTAGGTACCCGGGGAGTCCAGATGCTGCAGGATGAAGTGTAGAGCCATGTTGATGGCATCATCTACAGACCTGTAGGCTCTGTAGGCAAACTGCAGGGATACTGGATAATGGATGGTGATAATGGTGGTGGTGGTGGTGATGATGATGATAATGATGATGATGATGATGATGATGATGATAATGATGATGATGATGATAATGATGATGATGATGACGATAACCACCTGTAGTAGTTCAGTATTTATAAGCAAGCATTTCTGGCACTGGAAACTTATACAAGCATAATATTTCTTTAAGTATAATTTTAATAAGATGTCATTTTACAAAAAAAGAAAACGGTGTAAAAATGACATTTCACAGATATTTATAATCGCAAACATAAAGTCTACCTTTGTTTATCATTGCACGCTTGTCGCTTCTGCCACTTGAAGGGTTTAATGAGCATGCGTAGGATGAAAGTGATTGGGATCTTCATTTTATATCTCACATTTCGCCGGTTAGGGTTGTGCTCAGGCGGAGACACTCCAGAAGCTTGCTGCATTCCGAGGTGCGCGTGCGGCAACGTAAACGGCCGCGTGGGGGTGTAAATCCAAGCGCCCTCTATTTTGTCCGATGATTTTGTCGCATGTTTGGTGACGTACAGTAGTCGACTTGTTCTGAAGTCTCCAGGGCCGAGGCCTAGAGACTTTTTAGTAGCGGGCGCTACCCATGTCTTTCGTGGATGCCTAACTCGTTTCCTGCGCCCGTCCTGACCGGGTGTTAATCGATGAAGCACTTCATCAGATAGCTAAAGCAGAAACGGTGGGAAGCGTTAGCCAGCTTGTTGAGGCTACCAAGAAGTGCCAGCGAGGAAGTGAGGAAGGGAAAAAATGACATCTCGGAGGTGAGAGGGCTGTCTGGAAAACAATGTCTGGTGACAAAATGTTAGCCGAGCCGGCTAAGTTTGACTCCGCTCAGCTGTCTGTAGCTCTGTACGTGGGGAATCGAGGCTTCTGAGAGAACCGAAGGCTGCGAAACGGCTAGCTTAGAATAAATGTGTTTAGCGTTACACCGGCAACTTGGAGCCAGTTGAGAAAACAATACTTTTACACAGTTATTTTAAACTTCACATCTCATCTGCTTGTGTATCATATGCGCCCGTTTCAAACGAGCAACGCATAAATTAGCTACTGAGCAAACTTAAGAGTTTTTTTAAAGAATAGTCACAATAGTTAGCTTAGTTGTGCTATGCTTCTGTCTGACAACCAAAGATAGCGTTACACCACGGTCGATCCCGTATTATTTACACAGCTCTGATTTGGATTCTTGTTTGTGGGGGAAAGTGGGAACCCGATTCAAGAGAAGCAAAAGGATACACGTAGGAGAAAAGATAGTGATTTACAGGAATTTCTTTAAAAAAATGAAATAATCCAGGATAGGAAACCAGTGTAGGTTTTTCATGTTTTGTATCAGAGTGAATACAAGGGGATCAATATTTCAAACATTCTGCAGATTATTTTTCACACACACACACACACACACACACACACACACACACACACACACACACACACACACACACACACACACACGTCTATATAGTCAGTGTGGGAATGTAAACAGGAGATGCTCTGCATAGGATGAAAACTTTTATCACTGCCCTGTGGTTACAGCATGGATCAGAAAACAGAAATTAAATCTGTATTGAAATCAGGGCTGTAAGATAATACAGCACACATTTATCTTGGGTCTGAAAGGGGAATGGAAAATACTGTGATCAGTTAAATGATTCCCAAAGTCAAACCCCAGAGCTTTATTATGTTTAGAGCTGGTTATGTTACTCTTTTGCTTTAGAATTGACTGAAAACTGAAAAGTCATGTTGTGCTATTACTAGTAGTGGTATTGTCAGAAACATATTTAGGATTCTAGTTACAATATACAACACAAGACTAAAATGTTGTTAAAGTCCTAGATAGTGTGTCTTTCTGCTGCAGAACAAAGCACTCTAACCTTTTGGGGTTATTGATGCAGAAGTCGTGCTGTTGTTGGTTCTGCAGATCACATGATTGGACTCTTGTACCAGATGTGTATCTGATGCATCTGATGTTTAATCAGACAGGAAAAATGCTGAGTTAAATGGCTCTACTCTGTCAGATTTTCATGGTTCTTTTAAAAGTTTTTTTTGTTTTACATCTGGAAGAGGTTGTAATGTTTTAAACAGTGACCCTAAATTATGTTTAATTTGAAGGAATGTGTTAAAATTTCATTAGGGAGATGTAGGAGACATTTTTTTGTAAAATGATGCATTTGGACAACGGATTAAACCCCAACTGATTGGTTTTGAGACAAAGGTTTTTGGCCACAGTGGTAATTAGCATCATTCTGTTCCTTTTCCTTTCTTAGATGGTTTCATCCCAACATCACAGGCGTGGAAGCCGAAAACCTCCTTCTGACTCGAGGAGTGGATGGCAGCTTTTTGGCCAGACCAAGTAAAAGTAATCCAGGAGACTTCACTCTCTCAGTACGGTAAGAGATAACAGTGATTACTGCACTAAAAACAACAAAAATAAAACGTTAAATCAAGAATATGATGTTATTCCAACCAATCAGTCACACCAACAATCTCAGATTAGGGCTTAGTTCACTCACTTATTCAGAGGATTCACTAAAGAGGCCTTACTTCATAGATTTAAAAAAAAAGAAACATGTTAAGATAGAAAAGGCAAGAGATTTATAAAATGTCACAAAATTAAGCAGAAGAGGTGTAAGCAACATGAACCTCCATTAAAAGAAAAAAAAGAGGCATTACAAATGTAGGTAAGAAAATTCTTCATTTATGGTAAGTATTTTGTTCACAGCCTTTACGCTTGTGGCTAAGTCCAATAAAGTTAGACACGATAGAGCTGTGACTAGAATGCAACGTTTGAGTTCATTTTAAACAGAACTATTGGTAATGTGGTTTTTAGAAAGAAAAACATCCTATAAAGCATCATCACAAAATCTGCAGCCCAACCAAATCCCCCAGCCAAAACTCTGCTTGTGTTAAACTTCATTTACACAGAGTGCAGAACGCACAAGAATCAGAGTCTTTGCTGCTTCTGCAAAGACCAAAAATCATTGAGTCCAGTCAAAGCATTTGCACCAGCTTGCTGCGGGGCAAATCTGGATTCGGAGCTGCAGAGTTTTTCCATGTGGTTTCTCTTTTTTTCCGAATGCCGCATGTGGATGAAGTTGACAAAATGACATGAGCCGTACAGGAAGTGGCTGACATTTACTATTTTTTAGATATAGGCTGATATACCTCCTTAGTAAAGTGGATTTAAAGTCAGGCACATTCCCGGGAAACCCAGTGCTGCTGCAGAATTTAATTTAAATGTATATTTACGTTCCTGAAGAACATCTGTGTAAAAAATGCTCTTATTTTCAGCTAAAATTTGTTTTTATATACCAGTTTTGAACATTTAATACTTGGTCAGTTGACTGATTTGTTTGATTAACTTCAGTTAGATGTCTGATTTTCACTCTGAGCAGTGCATAAATTAAGATTTACCAGTTAGTTAAATTCAGTGTTCAAAACCTGAATTGGTTTCAGAAATGTTGTGCATCAACTGATGTTTTAGTGCCATTTCAGCATGAAAGTAAGGTGGAAATGCCCAGATATCAGCCATGAAAATCATCAGCACATCGGCCATCGGCTGACCACGACCTTTACATATAGGCATCGCTATTGGCAATAGATGAGCTAATATTAGTCGACCTCTAGTTCTGATCTGCATCTGTTCCACACTTGGTGTAAATGAGGCTTTAGTCTTTTGTCCAGATGCAACAGACAGATGTTCAGGCTGATGACCTCTGATGTGCATGTGATGCAGAGCAACTCAGAGAACAAACATCAGACTTAGCCTTACACCAGCACAAATATGACTTGAAAGAAATGATGGCTTGCTCAGTATGTTCTGGATGTGCAAATAAGTGACTCTTTAATAATGTTTATATCAGGTCAAACTTTGACCGTGCCTGTTGCTGTGGGAGTGTTTTACACCAAAATGGAAATAACTTGCATCCAATTCTGCTTGATTCGTAGTTTTGAATGTAGCGAGACCGCCAACATTATCCAAGCGATAGCCAAAATGTAACTAATGAAAATAAAGTAGCTGGTTTTATCTCTGGGCCTGTCGAGTCATACGTTTGTGAGAGGAAGTGTCATTAAGTCAATTTGGCTGATGTAGACAAAGTTATTTTTGCTGCAGTTTCATATTCTAACAGTACGGTCTCCCGTCGTACTCAGTATGCACTTCACACAGAGACAAAAGCAGACATTTCCATGGGGAAACCAGTTGTTGCTGGTTCTAACCAGCACATCTCCTTCACTGCAGAATTCCCCGTGAGGCCGTTAAAATCTGCTCAGGTCCAGCTCTGCCACAAGTTCTTCTTTTCTATTTCTGAGATAATGGTGATCATGTGTGACTCAGTAGTTGGTTGTCTGTCTGGTTTGAATAGCTAAATGAAACACAGTTTTGTCTTTCAGATCTATTCTTCATCAGTGACATACAACAGTGGAGTTATTCTGTAGAGACAACATCTGATTCTGTTACACTCTGCACAGAAAGGACTCGGGATACAGAGCTGAATATTCCTGCTATTGTATAATAAATGCTCATATCTGGTTTTCTGCTTTATAAGGGGGTATTGAAATTGCAGCATTATGTTTTAGTGACAGTTATTTAACCCTCACATATTTCTACCCTGCTATACTTTATCTCCTGGTGTTGATTACAAGACTTTTTCATGTCTGGTAACATTTACTAGTTTCCTCTTGATGAGAATGAACCCTCTGTAGCTTTAAACGGCTCACGAACCTCTACATCTTAACCCAATGCCATATTAATGATTGTGTAAATGACCCTTCCCGGCTTTAGCCTGTTGTTTCTGCTAACTCAGAAATCAGCTCAGACATTTCCGTATTTCTGCAGGAACACAGGATTACACTCTCTAAGAATTAGCTGCTATTGCTAAATAGATCTTGTCTAGTTTCAGCATGTAAGAAGGAATTGGTTCATTATGGTTGTAAAGTTGTAAACACTGGCTTTTTTGGGATTTTGAAACGTTCACGCATTCATCTTCAATTCTGCCATAATGTTGACCACTGATTTAGCTCAAGCTCAGTAGTTTGGCTTATAAAAACACACCATGTGGACTTTTAATCTGCTAGAAACGTGATTTCTTTCATCGTTGTTTTTGAAGATGCAGCTGGACTAGACTGTTGGAATATTTTAGGGATTACTTTTCTACAGCGATCTGCGCTGACAGGATTTTTTATGAGCCGCAGACTTCTTGTTGGATTCTGCTGATGAGCTCTTACACCTGTCTGATTCTGTTCCCTTATTTGGTCTTGTGTTTAGGCGAAATGGAGCTGTCACCCACATTAAGATTCAAAATACAGGGGACTACTACGACCTCTACGGTGGGGAGAAGTTTGCCACTCTTGCAGAGCTGGTGCAGTATTACATGGAGCATCATGGGCAGCTGAAAGAGAAAAATGGAGACGTCATCGAGCTCAAGTATCCACTCAACTGTGCAGACCCCACGTCGGAGAGGTATGAGCTCATGTCCATGATTCTACTTGAATGTGCATTTTTATGCAATGCTTGGTGATTTTTAGAAAGTAAAGTGACAAAAGTAAAAACATCGAGCTGAAACACTCGCCCGTGTGGTGCAAGAGGCTTCTGATAAAATCTGAATCACGATTTTTGTTAAAATTCTATCAAACAATTCTTTCCTTCATTTGTTTTCAAGTTAAAAAAGCGGTTTCTTGGGCATGAATCCAAAAATTCAATGAGAGATGCAAAGAACAAAAATGTATTTTAAATCTTACATTTCATTACTTTAGTATAATGATGCAGTAATATATAAAAAGAGGAATCGTGCATGTGCTGTTTGGACTTGGCTACAGCAGTCTGTTGTGATGGTTGTGATTTCACGGAGGACCAGCAGCAGATGTTGACACGCCACAGATGTTGTTTCTGGGTTCCAGACTGAATAATTATCTATGTTCTGTTGTGTGTGTGCGAAATCTGCCCAAATCTGTCAACAAAACACTCTAAAGCAGTGAACCTCAACTGGTGGCCAGCGGGCCACATCTGGTCCATCACACCTCTCCCCCTAGCCCTTTGGGCCCTAATGCCCCCCAATTGGGGGACTTTTTTAATCATTTTTTTTATCTTTCTTTTCATTTCATTTTCATTTTTTTGTTTTTGTGAAGTGCTTCATGATTTTTATCTTGAGGTGCTTTATAAACAATTGTTTTGTTTCTTTCTTTTGAAGTTTAGCAGCAAAATTCATGTCCCAAATATCAATAATGGTTTACGTTCTCCAAACACAAAAATACAATCAAAGCAGTTTAGATGGAAAACAAATTTTAAATATTAACAAATTAGGATACAATAATACTTGAACTGTATTTAGGAAGAGCATCTGGCACTTGAACACATGTAGTTGAGGACCCTTGCTTTAAAGTGTCAGATGGAGTTTCTGTCTGGTCCATCTTTACTGTGTTTCATTGCAGTGATCATGCTAACACACACACTGAAACCAATGACTGGGGCAATGTTTCTGGTTCTTTTGGCTTTAGACAGAGAGCTGCGATGTTTACATGCAGCCTCAGAGGAGGAAAAGAGAGAGAATTCCTTACTGATTTGGAACCAGTCATGGTGTTTTTGTTAGCATATCTGATTTGTACCTTCTGGGATTGTAAAGTGAAGAAAATAACTGAAAGCCAGAAAATACACATAGGAAGGCAAAGCGGACCAAAAATACCTTATATAGTCCCGTTCACTTATATTCATTCCTTTTAGTTCAGAGGACCCCTGAGCCGACAGGAGGGGAAGGCATTTAGGCTTCCTGGAGTCGGCGTTTATTAAAACTGAGACCACATGTATGTGAGAATGAAGTTTGTGATTTCTGATTTTATTTAGTTTTTTTCAGCCGTGCTGTAATTATCTCCTGGTTTGTTGTGGGTTTTTGAGGGACAGAGGGATGCTTCAAATACAAACAATCCTCCGGTCCAACATTGTAATTTGGGGCTGTAATACTTTTTTCTTTATGTTCCTTTGAAGAAAATTATAATATTGTTGTCCTTCAGGGTTCAGCAAACATTTAAATGAATGAACCACTCCTAAATCTGATTTTAGATTGGACACTTTTCATCTCAGAAGACTGAGAGAGCCAACATATAATCAGATTTCAAGGTTTTTATTATCTGTCGTCTAATAATGACAAATGCTCCTCTGTAGTAGTTATTGAATATGAGTGCCTTGTTGGTCTTTTCACAACACTGTTATTTGGGGTTTGAGCATGAGCGCATTTTAGTACAAATAAAAAATGATTTATTTTATAATAAATCAAAGTTTCTGAACAAAATCGCATTTCTAAAGAAGACAGACTGTAGATTTTCTCCATAACAACTTGGCTTTTGTGCCACAACAGTCTTACCTGCTTAACTCTGATGCAGAACTGAAACAAAGCTTTAACTCTGCAGATGGTTCCACGGACACTTGTCGGGCCGGGAGGCGGAGAAGCTGCTGACGGAGAAAGGCAAGAACGGCAGCTTCCTGGTGAGAGAGAGCCAGAGTCACCCGGGGGACTTCGTCCTGTCGGTCCGAACTGGAGATGACAAGATGGACTCCAGCGACAGCAAACCCAAAGTTACTCATGTCATGATCCACTGCCAGGTGAAACCAACACGCCCTCTGTATGACATCAGTCTAGTTTTAAATGTACAGTTTGCTAATTGAGTCACAATCTTTTTTTTTCATCAATTCAGTGTTAAATGTAAAACTTCTGTACAAAAATGTGGAAGAGGACTGGAAAAACCAGTTGATCTCTATGTCTTCTGTTTTTGTTTATCCATGTCCACTTATCAGTAAACCTCTGATCATTTGCATATCAAGAACCTTCAGAATTAGGCTTCACAGCCTGGAAGCTGCCTCTCTCGTGTAGGGAAGACCAGCAGTACCTGATGTTTTCTGGTTTTAAGCTCGATGTTGTTCAGACTCGCCTGACCACACAGCTGCATTTGAAATGTTTCATTTAAGTAACACGACTGATCAGGTAACTGTGGCTCATCAAGCCCTTTCCTCCTAAATGTTTGTGGAAGCTAACTAACTGTGGGGCATTTCTAAAGGAATATTATATTATTGTAATTTCAATATAGTTTTTAGAATTTGTTTGTTTTTATTATTTGTTTGGTGGAATTGAGAGCTGGGTCTAGTTAGTGCATTAGTTTGTTTCTACTTTTACTTTAGTTACAAATCCAAGGGTTACATGAGGAAAACCATACCATATTGTTCTTGAACGTGCACCATAAACACAGAGGTTTTAGAAACACTGGGATAAAGCTGCAATGTGAATCTTTTTTTACATAAGTGGCACGCAAGACCAAATCCACCAACATCCATAAATCTTGATAATGAGCACTGATAAATAATTCACACCTGCTCCTTCATGATTGCCTTGAGGTCACTCAGCAGAGAGTGTTTCCCATCATGTACCAACACACAACAGCATGGCGTTAGTGGGGATTTGTTCACCAACTCTAGATATGAGTCCGGTAGAGTCTGCACACTGATAACTCAAAGTAAATTAGATTAAAACACAAATTGAGCTCTGTGTGTAGTCTCTCTGTTCTGACAGAATCACCCTCTACACCGGGGAGGGTGTAAATCTCCAGGGCTAACAATTAGCCACCAGGAATGCTGGAGCTGTTGGTGTTTGCTTCCTGCTGTTGTCTGAAACTCTGCCAGTGCTTTAAAACCAGTTAGTTTACGATTTTGTGTCTGATCTGTTGGTGAGAGCGATCACGAGAAAGCAGGTAAGAGAAAACCAACACCAAGTCAACACAGTTTCTTCTCATTTTTCCATGATCATTATTACTAAACATAGTGTACGCTTCACTAAAATAGGGCTGCTGCCTGAAGAAAAGCTCAAGACCAAACCTCCTTTTTATGACATTAAACATAATCACAAAGCTTTTATGTTTTGCTCTTCAACACAAACTTCTGATTTTCCTAACACACACACACACACACACACACACACACACACACACACACACACACACACACACACACACTCACTGCTGCGAGTCACTGGTCCTTTGTGATGGTTTAGTACAGAAAGAGCTGTGTGTACAGCCATCTGTGTGTTGACGTTACCGTTTAATATCCTCCGAGCACACATTATACTTCTGACTTACTAAACCACAAACAACTCAAGGAGTTAAAGTAACACTAGATAGTTTCCTGCTCCTTTGTCCTACTGGTTTAAAGTGGAATTACAGCTGTCACAAACAACCCTGCTGCAGCCTTCTGTAGCTAGCACTAACAACAAGCTAACACTAACATGAGCCAACTAATAACAAAATAAATCATTAAGTGATCCACACCGTTTGACAGAAAATCTTATTTACAAGTCTAGTAGCAACAAGGCCAGGTCACCATCGCCTGGTTATTTTGTAGCCTCCTTTAGCTCCCTCAAACTAGCATAGGCTGCACCAATGTTCCCTCTGGTTTAGCTCTTTGCTTTGCCTTAAAAGACATTATTTTTTTACTTTTACTTCCAGGCTTTGCCTAGCCTGACCAGCCTCTTCAAATTACCCCTCCCCCTGAGAATTCTAACCGAGCCAATCAGCGCTGAGCAGCGTACGTCACACATCGCAACGCTCAGTTTCTCATAAACAACGAAGACGGCGTCTGAAGCAGAGTTTGCTGCAGCTCTTTCTGAAACATGACTAAAGGATGATTATCGGCACTGCAGTGATGGTTAAGATGTTTATTTGTTCATTCAAGATTTCAGCTTTACTCTGAGCGTTCACACAAGAAGTCACATTTCACACATCGTTTCCACTCAAAAACCACTTTATTAAACCCAAAGTTATAAAGGAGGCTTCATGTATAAAGAGAGCAGGTTGCGTTAATGGAAAGCGTGGGAGAGACCATGACGGGAAAACCAGTGTTCCCAGATTTAACCAGAGAGGAATGTTTTAGTAGGTTAGTGAGTGAGTATGTGTTGCTGTTTGGGTCGGGTCAGAAGCATCTGAGTTTATTTCTCTCTGTTCCGGTCACATAAATCACTTAATTTATTCTCTGATGTAAAATGAGGCTGTATTGAATGCAATCTGATTTAAACTGTTTATTAGACTGAATACCAGAAATGTCTACAGTTTAACATCCTGATGTTTTAACAATCATCACGTTAGTTTTTTTAAACGTACTTACATTCCTGTCGTCGTGTCGGGTTTGTGGCGTTATGAGTTCTCATTAAACAAGATGACTCTTACTTTAGATCAGCGTCAGTAGGCTGTAGCTGATTCTTTAAATCAGTGGTTCCTAACCTGGGGGTCCCGACCCCCACAAGGGGGCGCCAAAGCCTCTCAGTGGGTCGCCAGGACCTCTCCACTTTAAGGGGTTAAAACTTCATTTATTACTTGTTTATAGCCTACATTTTGCTCACATTTTTTTCATGAGTGAAAAGTTTACTGATATGAAGACAGGAAATAATTAGTACAGAAAAAGTAACACACATTTAAGAACATTTTGCTCAGCTCACTGTTTTATTTTCAAGTGTCAAAAGTTCATTAAAGATAGGACTGGTGGATTAATCACAGCCTTTACAGTAAATAATCTAGTATAAACAGTAATATACACATTTAAGTACATTTTGCTCAGTGTATTTTTTATGTGTCAAACGTTTATTGAAATGAATGATTGATTTATCAGTGTTTACAAGAAACAATGTGCTCAGAAAAGTAATACAAACTGTCAAGCACATTATGCTCTGTTTGGTTTTGTTAATGACTTTGTTCTGTACTGGAGCCTACTATTACTGTTATCTATTGAATCAAAGCATATTAAAATGTGCTTGAACAATTTTATCATTTCTTAATGTTTGTACTGGAAGAGAGAATGGGAGGGGGTCGTCAAAAATTTTACTGGTAAAAAACGGGGTCCCTTGGGAAAAAGGTTGGGAACCACTGCTTAAATAATAATTTAAATCCGTCCCTGAAGAAAACTTTTATTGTGGTTAAATGAAACATTTAACCAATATCACAGTGCTGTTTGCTGATAGTTTAAAACCAAGGTGAAGTTTCTCATTTATTAGACGTTTATATAAAATGTTCTCGGATCCGACTGAACTGTGACGGCGTTTCTTCCCACATATCATTAACAAGGTGGACCCAAAGCATCCTTCTCTTCACATTTGTACCCAACACGGTTGTCTGATGGTGGCTTGTTTCTTCGTCCCCAGCATGACCTGAAGTACGACGTGGGTGGAGGGGAGAAGTTTGATTCCCTCACAGACTTGGTGGAGCACTACAAGAAGAACCCCATGGTGGAAACCCTCGGCACCGTGCTTCAGCTCAAACAGGTCCGCCTCGTTTTAGTTTCACCCGTCCTCAACCACGTGTAGCCATGATCTTATACTGAAGCACCTGATCTGTGAACGTTTGTTCTGCCTTCGTCCGCAGCCCCTAAACACTACTCGTATAAATGCAGCAGAGATTGAAAGTCGAGTTCGAGAGCTGAGTAAACTAGCGGAGGCCACTGACAAGGTCAAACAAGGTTTCTGGGAGGAGTTTGAGGTGAGACTGAAGCTTTTAGACAGACTGAGTGTAGAAACCAGGAAATTAACCCTGAAGTGATTAAATGTTACTGATTGATAAATAAAGAGATAAGACAAGTGATATAGATTTGTTTTCTTTTAAAACATTAAAATATGTTGGTTAGTGATGTTTTTTCATTAAATGCTGTAAGTTATTGTGGAAACTGTCTTGTAAATGTTGTCTTTCTTTTTCCTCATTTAGACTTTACAGCAACAGGAGTGCAAACTGCTCTACAGCCGCAAAGAGGGTCAGAGACCAGAGAACAAAAACAAGAACCGATACAAGAACATCCTTCCTTGTGAGGAACCTCTACGCCTCCAAGTGTGATGATTTAGGTACCAGCTGTTGGGACGTTTGAACCAACCAGCTCTTCTGTTTTTGTTTGTGTTTGCAGTCGACCACTCGCGTGTGGTGCTGAACGACGGGGACCCTAACGAACTAGGCTCCGACTACATCAACGCCAATATCATCATAGTAATACCTGCTGCCTTCATCAGGACAGACACAGCTGTTCTGTGTTGTCCGTTAGTTTGTACTTCAGATATTTGTGTTTGTTGTTTTTGCTAAATGTGCGTGTGTTTGCAGCCGGATGTGAGCCTAAACAACACCAACAAAGTAAAGAAGAGCTACATAGCTACTCAGGGCTGCTTGCAGAACACCATCAGTGACTTCTGGCGGATGGTTTTTCAGGAAGAGTCTCGAGTCATCGTCATGACCACCAAAGAGGTGGAAAGAGGAAAGGTAATCTACACGAGTTGGGTACAACAGCAGTGACTAAAAGTTTAGAGAATAAAACAAATATCAGTCAGAATGTTTGCTGCCTCAATTTTATGATCGTTTACATCAAGTTTAGAGGAGACGTCAGATGAAGGACAGTTGATCACAAAAGTCCTCGTTTGAAACTAAGCTCATTTTCATACCAGACTTATTTTCACAGCATTTGTAAATAAGCATCTGACAGGTATGGGTTTTCCATCTCTACCTCCTCAGTGCAGTTTCACATCTGTTTCCATTAGTAACGGGTACCAGGCTGAGTTTTGTGAAACTCCCAGAAAGTAATCATTACATGTACATCAACGACTGAATAGGTTTCTAGATGACCACAGCTAATCAACATCACAAACATATTATACCTCTATTAGTCAGCTAAAAGTTGATCACAAAATCTCTGATTGCTTGATATTACATCAGGGTGTTTTATTAGTAATAGTAAAATCAGACGTTTTTCAACAAAAGCTGAACTAAATGAACATAAATGTTTCAACAGAGTAAGTGTGTGAAGTACTGGCCAGACATGTCTGCTCTGAAGGAGTATGGCGCCATGCGTGTTCGCAATGTCAGGGAGACGACCGCCCACGACTACACCCTACGAGAACTGAAGCTGTCCAAAGTTGGGCAGGTAAGCTGTTGGTGGTTTGTAGGAATAGTTTTATTGACCATTATGACTTTAGTATTAGTTAATGGTTAACTGAAAAAACATTTTTAATGATTATTTCTGATTATAATCGGTCACTCTTGAGTTTTAATGCAGGTTGAACATGAAAATAGTTTCTTACACCAATCTCCTGCATTAGCTTCTGATAGAAAGTAGACGGTGAATTGGACTTACCCATATTGACTCACGGTGGGGAAGGCTGTTGTTGTTTTATTGTCCAGAATCAGCAGAAAATGTCTCAGTAAACCGAAGATAAGCGCTAGCGTTAGCAACTCACTCACACAGCTGAAGCTCCTCCAGGCTTGTTATTTGTGGAGGTAAAACATCCATGTCCCCGAGCAAACAGAGTTAGTGGTAGAGTCGCGTTGCTGTTGTCCAGTCTGAGGCAAGATGTCCAATTATCTGCTGAGATAGGGGTTTGTGGGCTTTTTGTGGCCTGAGTTCTGCCTGCAAGGCATTCATTCCTACTGGAGACTACTGCAAATGTATTGGTTAAACGAGTGATCCACAACTTTAAATTGTTTTCTTCTTGGGGGTCTGAAAATTATTTTCATTTTACTGAAGTTCTTAGTGACGCACCATCTAAACATTGTTGTCAGGCTAACACAGAACGCACAGTGTGGCAGTACCACTTCAAAACCTGGCCAGACCACGGTGTTCCTGCTGACCCAGGTGGTGTACTGGACTTCCTGGAGGAAGTCAACCTCAAACAGGAGAGCGTTGCTGATGCTGGGCCAATAACGGTACACTGCAGGTAGGAATCTAAAAGACACGGGGGCGGCGGCGCTGGAGGGAAAACCTTTACTCCGTTTCTGTTTGGTCTTTTCCAGTGCAGGGATCGGGCGGACAGGAACATTTATTGTGATAGACATCCTGATAGATGTGATCAGAGAAAAGGGTGAGTTGGCTTTTCATCAGCACAAGGTATACATTAGCTATAACACAAAAACATACTTTATTAATGAGCCCTTCAGCTGAACAGCAGGGTACAAACTAAAACATCCCTGTTATTGTTATTAAAATATTCTCTCATCTTTGTCTCTGTAACATGCTGTGACTTTAATAAAATTCACCACATGAACGATATATAAAAAATAACCTAAAGGAATGAATGTCTGTACATGTCCTTGTATCCACGGTTCCCAGAGGTTTTAAACTTTTAGTCTGTAGTTGACAAAGATAAAGTAAAAAGCATTAAAATGAAGTTTGTGCAACAATCAGAAATTCAATTCAATTCAAATTCAAAGATACTTTATTAATCCCAGAGAGAAATTAGAGAGCAATTTTTCTGTTGCTGCAGGGGTGGACTGTGATATTGATGTACCAAAGAGCATCCAGATGGTTCGTTCTCTGCGCTCTGGGATGGTGCAGACGGAGGCCCAGTACAGGTTCATCTACATGGCTGTGCAGCACTACATAGAAACCCTGCAGAGGCGCATAGAAGAGGAGCAGGTGTGCAGCAGATGCCTTGATTCTTCATTTTACTCCTTTTTTTGTGTTTTCTTCTGTAGCCATTCTCTGTGTCTCTTCAACAGAAAAGTAAGATCAAAGGGCGTGAGTACACCAACATAAAATACTCTTTGTCTGACCTGAGTGGTGGAGAGCAGAGCCCTTTGCCTCCTTGCACACCCATTCCCACTCCCACCTGCACAGAGTGAGTAGACAGAAATGATCTGCTGTTTGACCCCATGTCAGGTTGTGTCTCACTGAGGGGTGTGTTTGTCAGGATGAGGGAGGACAGCTCCAGGGTCTATGAGAATGTGAGTCTGATGCAGCAGCAGAAGAGCTTCAGATGAGACTGACCTTCAACAGCAGAGTGCTGCTATTAATTCCAGGTAATTACAACAACACAGAAATGATAATATTCAGTGTTACATCTGTTGTTCGTGTAAACAATGCCAAACATAACCTAGATAAATGGAGATATTAACATAATAGATCAGAGCAGCTCCTCTCCTTTGGAACATTTCATTTGACTTTATTTGTAAAGCCCCTTCCACGACCTTATCAGACGCCCATGGTGCTGGACAATACAGCAGGCAACAAGTACAAATAAGATGATATAAAATGGCTATAAAAGCATAAAACCTAATAAAAGAATACTGCGCTTCGACAAACGGAACGTAAAAACCAGCAAAGAAGGCAACTGGCACACGAATAAAGGCAACTCATTCCATAGCCTCGTAGCCAACACTGAGAATGCAGTTTTATCATTCGTCCTTATAATGAGGTTCACCTATTATATATTTATTATAAAGTTACCGAATGTCTTAATTTTCTATCTTTCTGTTCACTTTAACTATGATTCGATTCAGATCAAACAAATTAGGGCTGTGCCATACCTCCAGTTTGCCACCTAAAAAACACACATGCTTCAAAGTGGCTGAATAGTTCCTGTATGTGTGGCTGCTCAAATCAAATTTAAAATGTTTTCTGTTGCTCTTACAACAGCAGTGGTTTCATGTCTGAGGCGGTGGACAGCATGAAGAGAGACAGCCGCTGTGTCTCAATTCAGGGTCTGCATCCTTCGAAGGACCCGGCCTACTCGGCCGACGTGGGCTGGGTCCTCCGTCGGCCGAGTAGACCGGATGTTAACGGCTGTGAATTTGGACAGGCCTAGCCTTCATGATTTCCCGCCACTCCCTTGGCGAACGTTCCGTCGCCTAGCAACCGTGGAACCGCTGAGCAGAAGGGAGAAGGAACTTTAAACGATGGAGCTCGAAGTTTTATTTAGCTTTTTAATAATTTCCTTGACTGTTGGAGAGCTAATTCAGAGAAAATACTTTCGACAAGCTGAGCAAAGATGTGATAATAGTTTTTAATACTTTCTAAGGGTCTTAATTTGACCAAAACCGATTTATCGCCTTTTAAGACTTTTCAGACCCAGCGGGATACCCTCTAGTAAACAATTCTCATTTGTAAACAAAAATAAAATTCAAGAGTTTAATACAGAACTGATTTTATTTAGATATTTCTTTTATATGTACATGTTTAATCTTTCTTAACCGTTATTTCTAGTAAAGTAAAAAGCTGTCAAAGTTCTCCCTTCTCTCCTGAGCCCTCTGCTGCTCTGCCTCCCTCTGCAGCCTCATGCCCTCCCTGATCAGCTCCAGAAGCTGGTCATCGCTGGCACCTTCCCCTGGATGCCCATTTTCTCCAGAATAGTCTTAACAAACATGTAAGAAAAGAAACAGGAAGAGAAAAGTCAGAGAAAGGAGGACAACAGGTTATTCCTTTCGTGTTTTCGCAGAAAAAACTAAACTTAAAATATGAGATGTTATTGTACCTCCATGCCACAGCCGCCAAATGCTTTGCTCCAGTGATCATGTGGTCCATCTCCGCCCTAAGCTTAATAAATTCCCTGGTTTTCTCTTTTGTCCCTAAAATACAAACTCCTATTAAAATCAGGGGTAAAACGTAGCGGGAGAAGTACGACACCGAGCGGCCGAACATACGAGCCGAGACCGCAATACAAGCACTTTTACTGTAACATTTCTAACTAAAATAACGTTCATGTATCACAAAAAGTCCTTAAACTGACAGTTTTCAAGTTTATACTGACATTCATATGCGCAATCCTCTCCGACAGCTCCCGCTTCACGGTATATGATAAAATTGTACTAATGGTACCATTGAAATGTCATTTGTCTTAAATACAAGTTATTTTTGTCAGCCTGAATTTATACCCGAAAATAAAACTTTATTTCAGTGAAACTCCGCCCACACCGACAAAACGTGCCTACAGCAGTGTCTTAATCCAAGTTTTTGCTTCAGCGTCAGCTCCACAAGGGAGAGACGCACAGAGACATTTTGCTCTTGGACTTTTCTGTCTCCTGGGGAGACCCCGCCAGGACAACAGAGGGTGTAGCGCTGTTCTGGGGTATCCTGTCATGTATCGGGTCCAAGAAAGTGCATTTAATATTCTGTTTATATTGTGTTTTTTGTATTTCAGATGCTTTTTGACAGGGACAAATTTGTCCCTCATTATGCGCTCACCACCTCTAAATCTACGTTTCCTGTCATTTCAGTCCATGAATAAAATGCTTGCTGCGCTTCTTTGTACTCCTCCAGTCATGAGTGAACAAAATGTTCATATTTTTAGAGTTTTTCCGCAAGGTATTCTTCAAGCTGCTCTGTGTCTACCGCTAGATATCTTTGGCTCTCTCTATGTTTTTGAGAGCGCAATGGTGGCGCTGTTGACGACAGCGACGTCCTGACCAATCACAAGCTTGTGTTCTCTGTCTCGTTTGACGGATGCTTAGAAATGCCTCTAGGCCAGATTGCCGTTATAAATGAGAATGAGTTCTCCATCGACTCACCTGGTTAAATAAACATTAAATAAAATAAAAGTGAGCTCGACTCCGTCCGTACTTGCGAGCCTGCTGGAGAGCCCTCGCAAGGACAGATAATGGCGTTGCGTGTCTTCATACAGACGCAGACCCATAAACTAGGTTTGGTGCCTACCTGCCATCCCATTTGTACCAGGTGCTGACGTGGGTTTGAATCCCTGTGGTGTTGGCAGTAATTAGTTTAGCCAGCGTAACCAAATATTTCATGTTTTTATATTTTAGTTTGATTATTTCCTACAAAATATTTGGAAGTCCAAAACATTGAAAGCTATTGCTATAATAATGGAAAAGATGAAAACTGAATTGCTTTCAAAGGTATTAATTAAAATATAGTTAATAATATGCATTGTTTTACCAGGTTGGGCTGCCTGAATGCTTTTTTTCTCTCACTAAAACACCGCTCTAACACAGAACACTGACACTTTTTTGCATTCGCAGTTTGGTTTAGCGCAAGACTGCAAAGGTTTTTGCCATCATGGGGAAGTTGTGCTTTCAGTTCAACGTAATATTATCATGATAAATGCCTTTCTGCCCCTCCCTCTCACACTAGCAAATGATGCTGAGAGGACAGAAAATGAGCAAGGGAGACAGATTACCCCAGCTTTGAATAACATCGGCCATAGTACCGCCACCAAAAGAAAGAACCACAAATAACTGACCAAATTCTCCTGGTCCTGACGAGCTCATTACTGTTGTTCAAGCATCAAACTCCTGCAGCCCAGGCCCCGCCTCGCCGACGCTCGTTGCTACAGACATAACCTGAGGAAACCTCTGGATGTGTCTGGATAGTTGAAGCAACAGATTCAGGGTCAGTCAGGAGCCTGCAAAAAATTGCGCCGTTGGCGATCACATGATAGTGTCGTCAGAAAACACGTACTTGATTAGAAATCATCGTTCAGCCCTATTAATAATTCAGATGTTCAGCAAGTTGTGTGAAAACCTTCCTAGTGTAAAGCCATGGCATTACGCGCTCTTGTCAGAGTAAATGTGAAGAACCTTTACTTTGCAGAAAGATGTTCGAGATGATTAAAACGAACTTGCAAAAAATAAAACCTTAAAACCAGGAAACTGTTTAAAATTAAGCCAGAAGAAAAACACCCTAATTACAATATGCATTGTTATTCCCTTCCAGGATCTTGATACCTGACAGTTTTCGCCAGCCACACCTTGAAGCCTGAGACTCAACCATGATGACGCAGGACACTGGGGGGGGAGAGGAGAGGGTGCCTAAACAGAACAAACTAAACTACGAGGGAGACCAGACACCAGAGTCTGCAGCGGCGGCACCTTTTTCTTGATTTTTCTACACAAACATTTTCCCTTGAGTTGAATTTGAAACCACTGTGATCGTCAGAGGAGAGGCCTAACCAACTCATTGAACAGGTTGAGTTCAGCCTTTGTCCATCCGACCTAACACGGGTTATCAACAGGGAGCACTCTCCTCTCCTCAGAGGGACAGACACAACTAACCTTCACTCATCTTGCTTTTTTCTTGTAATTTTTAATGACCAAAGTAACAAAGATTTTGAAAAATACACAAGGAGTTTCTTGGAAAAGGCTTGTGCCAAACCCACAAGTATATATAAATATATATTTTTAAGCTACAGTTTGTAAACACTTAACACGTTATTAATCTGGTTAGCCTTTAAGTGCGTTCAGGCTGAAGGAGATGAGGGTAACATTTCCAGCCATTAGTGTCAGTATTCAAAACAACATCACATGATTTAGGATTCTTAGAGAGTTTTTCTTTTTGGTGTGGAACCAGCTGAAAGAGAAACTCAAATCCAGTCCGCTTAGAGACTAAATGGTCTCATCTGTCTGGTTGACAGATTTAAGTCATCTTCACACTCTCCTGCGTCACCACTCCTGGGCTCAAACTGAACATCATCAATGCTGCAGCATGGTAGCTCCACTCAAGCCCTGTATAACCTTTATGAATATAATCTAATCTGGGTTTAGGGAGGAGTTACCATAGCAGCCTGCATTTCTCTGTCACAGTCAGTACGTTGACCTTTTAAGGTTTGAGGGGAATCTATTGTGTATTTTAGTTGCAGGCATCGCTGCAGACTCATGGCAGTGCCAAAACTTTTCTTCAGTTTTTTTTAAAGTGCATATTAACTCTTTCTTTTTGAGGACAAATGCCTTTTGTGTACCATTGCCTATTTTGAGCACCACATGTACTTAAGTTTAAGATTTTGTGTTTGATGAAGCGATCCCGTGTCTCTCAGCTTTGACCGCGTAGATCAGTCATGGATGTGATTGTAGTCCAATGGTTTATTCACACACGTGCCGCTAAGCTTAGAAGTGTAAGTGAGAGTATGTTTGCTGATCTCTTAGTCTGGGTTCAATTCAAAGCAGTTGTTTGACATTTCGGAAAATACACTTAAATGTAATAGTTAGGGAAAATGATCTAAAGAAACATTAACTTTACTCGTCTTTAATTTTGAGATTAAGTTCTGACTCGTGACCCACCCCCCCACCCAAATAAATCAGGTGAAGCACATCTTGATAAAATGTCTCCATCCCTAAAACGCACCTCGAAGAGGGAGGATGCACATGTGTGACCTTTTCTGCATCAGAAATCACAAATTGTATATAAAATAAAAGTAAATATTTACTACATGTCAGGTTTTCACACAAAATCCTCTTATGAAGGCGAGAGGTGATGCTTTGATTGAAAGGGTTAGTCTGTGAAGGGGGCGGGGTTTATGCACCACGTTTCATGTTCAACTGGAAGGTGTGAACCGGACCGGAGGCTTGGCTTCTGCAGCCATCCCTGGGTCCGTTTAGTTTCGTTGTAGGCATCTGTTAAAGATGGGTGATCACCAGCTTTTACTGACAGAACAGGGTTGACGAGTGGATCCAGAAGTGTCAAATAACAGTATTTTTTTTTTCAAAATGTCAAACTTTTTCATGAGAGATCAGCTGCCGTAAACGGGGAAGTCACTAACACTCACACAGACTTGTGGCCTCAGTACTTTGTCAAGCTCTGCTACACTTGCTTGCCATCATTCCGCCTTGAGAAACTGCAGCGTTGTGGGTGGACTCGCTGCAGCAACGCTGACTCAGTCTCTCCTTTGATGGATGGAAGAGAGAAGCTGCTCTCCTCTTTGCCTTTCTAGACAGTTTTCTTTTCAGCAGCGATTGATCCAGGACTGAACAGCTTCTTTCTGTAACTTTAAAAGTCATGAAATGAGTTTTTTGGATTTGCATCGACTTCTGCTACTTCTCAGCAAGTGTTTGAACATTTTCCTGAGCGAACGTCACCTTCTGACAGAGAAACTCTGTAGTGTGCTGTACTTTGTGCAGCTTTGTTGTGGAATAGATTACTTTGTACCTGCTTGTGATGTTTTGTGTCCCTTAGTGTGTGTGTTCAGGGTTGTGTGTATGTTCTAAGAGTGTTCACAGATCATTTATCCTTTTTGTTTCCTGTCCATATGCTAAAGCTTCTTTCCATTTGTCATGCAAGTGGTTTAAGTGCATAGACGTGCCTTCTATGCATATGCCTTTGTGTATAAATAGCAGTCCAAGCAAACAACAGTGGTCTTTAGCTCCAGCGCCATCCAAGAACCTGTAATGATTAAATGTGAAAAGTTTCATCATGAACATCCTGAACAAAAAAGGAAACCGACGATCACAAAGCAAACAAACTATATATTTTTAACATGTATATTGTACATGACCACCAGGTAAAAGAGAATGTACTTATTAAACATATCTACTTGCCAATAAAACATACTGTGTGACTATTTCTCCAGCTTTCTCCCTGTTGTAGCGGTCACGCTTTATAGCATGACGACTGCAAATTAATTATGACAAGATGTGATGATTCCATATAAATATGAAATATCAATCTGATTGATCTTTGAATGTTTAATCAGAAGATTCTAGTTATTTTTACCTGTTCAGGGACCATAAACACACTTCGCATTAATTCAGACAGAATCAGATATATAGTTAAAAAGGAATTTTATTCTTTTCTAAACTAATGGTTATACATGACAAGATATGAATAATGATATGTGATGGAGTGGATAGGCGGTGATGGAATGTGACGTGTAGGTGGTGTGATGTAAGTTGGATGTTTATCAGAATCGTATCTGAAAGAAATTGTGAAATCTGGGTGTAAAAGAATTTGTCTGCTATAAACTAGAGAGTTGATTATTAATTAAACAGCATCAGACACAATCTGTTGTGTCTACAAACCCTGGTAATAACCCCCAGCAGATTCGGTTTGTCAGAAGTCGGGTGGACCTCACGGCACCGGGGTTCGGTAGATTGACTTCGATACGACCCGTCCAGTCTTGAGATGTTTCCAGGTCACAACAGTAGCTGAAATGCTTGTTGGGGTCCAAGTGGATGTGGCTCTTAGGGAGCTGTCTGGCTGTGTCAGCTTGCAGCGTGCCAGCAGGTTGACTGGATGTCAAAAGAGATGTCTCAAGGATGCTTGTTCCGAATTGGCCGGTTCGGAACTCCGCTAGAAACTGAATTATTCTGGAATTAATTCTTGTTTTATCAAACTACCTTGTCATGATTTCTGGCGTATTCTGGCAAATCAGAATGTGCCATGTCTGGAAGGCTTTAACAAAACATTCCTCAGAAAGCCACTCCTTCCTTCAGATACAAGATTCTTAACACTGTGAATAAGAATCTTTAAACGTTATGTGAGGTGAACCTTAACCTTAATTTGTATCTTATGAAGATGTATATGAGTGTAGATAATGATTAACTTGTTAAATCAAACACATAGTGATCATAAGATCTGCAATAGATCATTGCAAGAGCAACATTCATTTCAAATTCATTGATTTAAGCACAGATTATTCAAACATTTCATTTTAACATCTTGTTTTACGCAGGGAGATAAGGCTTTTGCGGGACACCTTAGCAGTTTATTTATGTCTGCGTTGAAGAACGATAAGTGAGCAAAAGGTTGATTTGTGCGCTTGGATCCTCCAGCTGTTGTAACCTTGACTTTGCAGCTCTGGCATGTATGAAAGGTTACTGTGTCAATTCGATGGTGAAAATTGACCCTTTTGATTCATTACATTGTGACAGGGACCTCTCACAGCTTAAAGAGGTGTATTGTATCACTTTCAATGCAGTTAACCACGTTAACTTCTGTAACAATAAATGACTAGCTCAAGCCTCATTTACTCACGTCCTGTTGTCTTCTGTGTGTCCTTTTTTCTAGTTAGCTTCTTCCTTTTAAAGTATAGCCATAGTTAGGAGTTAAGCACAGCGCGGATTATTAAAAGGTCACCAGATGCCCCCCCGTTGAGCCCATAAACTGGTGACCCTTCTTCCTTCCTTTAGGCAGAAGAATGAGCAGCCTCACAGGCCAGAGGCTGAGGATTATACTGTAAACTCTGACCTCAATGCTCATCTGAACATTATTTACTGTAGTGATTTTAAATGTTTATTTCCAGACCTGATCACACACACACACACACACACACACACACACACACACACACACACACACACACACACACACACACACACACACACACACACACACACACACACACACACACACACACACACACACACACACACACACACACACACACACACAATTTCATAAGGCAGTCAATTTCTGATTTATATGTTTTTACTGAAATGAGGCAACACTGTGTGACTGAGGTCTGTCAGTTGCTGAGATGAAAGAAGAGCTAACCAGAGAACTGACGTGAATCCAGAGTGAGAGCTGGGTCAAAGGTCACACCAATATTCTTAATGTGGTTTAGTTAAGTGTCATCTGCATAAAGATAAATGGTAAATACTTGTATTCTAAATCAAGACTCCTAAGTGCTTTATACCACACTTGACTCATTCATTCACACACTCATGGTGATGAACGTTGTAGCCACAGCTGCCCTGGAGCACAGTGACAGAGGCGAGGCTGCCGTACACAAACACCAAAGATCTCTCCGTTCGCCACCGGCAGGCAAGGAGGGTGAAGTAACTTGCCCAAGGGGATGACTTGGACAGACTGAGGGTGTGAACCTACCACCCTCCAGTTAGTGGGTGAGCAGTTTAGTCCTCTGCCATTGTTGTCCCTCTGATGGTAGATTTATTTTAAAGACCCCAGGATGTGCTAGAGATGGAGCAGATAAAGTAGGAACAATTGTAGCCCCAGCACAGAACCTTGAGGGACACCATGGGCAATTGAAGTGGAAAAGAACTGAAACTTGGAGACAGTCACAAAGAAGGAAATGCTAGGACAAATGAGAGGAAAACCACACCTGCAACGTTCCTGATAGCCAGTGTGTCAGATGGAAACGAACACCTTGGCAGTCAGATCCTCAACTGCACATCTACAAATGTCACATAAAGCTTTCTTAACCAGATCCTAAACCTGTTAACCAATGGCTGAACCCCATTGCTCACAATAACATAAAATTTTAATTCTGGCGTTGAGCTCCAAACTTTCTTTCACACACATTGCTTGAAAATGACAAGAAAGTTACAGTTTGTCAAAGTTCCACATAGGTATCAAACACCTTCTAGAACAACAAACACACAGGATGAGAAAATTGAGGCATGTAGAGAAAGAGAGACACTTTACCCACAGCTACCTTTCTTAACAAAGATTTGAAGTACTCAAGCAGGCAGTCACATGACAAAACTGACACACACACACACACACACACACACACACACACACATACACCGCTGACCTTAAGCTATCAGCATGCATGGTGATGAATTTGGCATTTATCAGTCATTTGGAATAAACTAAGCCTCCACATCTCAGCCCTGTTTGCTGTCACTCTCTTCTTCCTTTCCATCGTAAATGTCTCTCCAGGGCTCCTTCGTCATGTGCTATGTCACGTTTAAGCACCTTGCCTTCTAACCACATAGTTTGACTTGACGCTGCATATAAATAATGATGCAGTCATTTACTGCCAAAGGGGAAGTTAATGAGAAAGTGTTTATACGTGTAATTAGACTGATGGTTAAAAGGGCACGACTCCAAATTGTCTCCGACCCAACAGGGTCTAGTTCAAAATACATTAAGCCTCCCTCACAAAGTCAATACATGTTACTCTTAAGTTATGGTTCTGCTACCCACATTCACTAATTTGGAACAACTTCTTTAAAAATTTACTTTAGACTTAAACACAACATATTTTTGTCCCGTTGAGTTTCTAGTATCAATTCCAGTTTCAGGTTTTGACCAAATATCTCCCCAAAATGCCAGTCATATTGCATGAGTTTTTTTTGTTATGCATATGTTACTGCCCACCATTCCATAGTTTGTGGAGTACAGGATGTTGCTCTTGTATTGTTACCGCTTACTCTCATCAGGGTGGGTGGTTTGAAGAAGTAATTTGTCTGAAAACCCACTCCGGTACTGGAGGTTGTTTAACAAGCAGAAATCCCAGTCACATTCTGGCTTGGTTTTTCAGAGCTCCTGAATATAAAATCCAATCATTTCTGCCCATCTTTTAGGAAGAGTGGACAAGGATCCTGTTCCTCTCAAAGACAAAAATCCTGTTTTTGGGTTCCAAGCATTATTTAAAGTGCAGAGTAGATAACAAATCTACTTCATCACAACTGTGGAGGTTAAACTCCCTGTTGGCTATATAGAGATACTCTGTGTTTATATTTACAGCAGGAGAAGAGGGGCCCAGATTCGAGACTACCTGATGGGGAGGAGCGGGTTGTGATGACAAAGCAACTACACCATCCAGCTGAATGCAGCCTGTTGGGCATACCAGCTAGGATTTGCAACGGAGACAGGAAAATGCATGCGTGAAGCCAAAAATCACTTTGGGGGTGTTTTTCGTAGCTCCCAAAGCTCCCAAAAGTTGACTTTGCATGATAAATGGCCTTTAAAAGAAGAAGTGGTAACAGAATAGGAATAAATGCATTTTCCAGTCATCCAAACTAGAAATCCTGTTCTGCAAAGCCATGAAGAGAAATGGTTCATCTGTCAGAAAATAGTGATTACTGGTTAAGGCATGAATTATGAAATCTTCAACCATGATTTTTTTAACAATGTTTTTCATTCGTCCTTATTTGTGAATGAAACAAATGTCAACAATTATTTTTTGTAAAATGTTATAATTTACTAGTAATTTATTACATGTCCATCTCAGTGGACAGCGTGCATTCTGAGCATGAAATATGTTGGCTTGGCTTACTGAAGTCCAAATGGAGAGGCTCACATGCAATAAAGTCTTCAACAGCTGTGCTTAATAGCAAAAACAAATAAATAACAATTTTGAGTACCTGTCCACTGTAGTGACCATTATGCATCAGAGGGTTAAGGATTACATTGAAGCGGACAGCAGAGGGCAACAGTAAGCCAGCTCCTGTTCTGCTCTAAACGGCTGACATCTGTTAAGTTTCTGCTGAAGCTTCAGACAAGACCTGGACCTCTATGATGCATTAACCCCATTTCGGTAAAACACAGTTGTTCTGCAAACACTAAACTCACATCACACAGACCCTTGTCACATATGAAGCTACCACCTAACGTGTTTCAGAGACCACGTTGCCCCTGTTGCTCTTAAAAATGCCTTCTGGGCATCGCTAAGCTGCATTTGCTGAATAGTAGAATTACATCATCTTCATGGCCTTTAAATGCACATTGCAGAAAGGCCATTGGATTTGTGTTGTATTGCACATAATAAGTGCAGCTGTTTAGCTTCAGGGCTAAATAAAGCTCCAAAAATAGATCTATGAGAAGGTATTGTGGTACGGAGAGTGAAAGCAAGCTTTTTGCAGTGCATAAAGTCAGAAGCAGATTTAAATGGATGACGGAAAACACAAATTCTTACACAGGATGACTAATCCACAAAGTCCTGCATTCACTGTGACATTAAAGCTAATTCACAAAACAAATACTGTCAGTGTCTAAGGAATTATGCTGAATGTATGATTATAAAACATGTGTACCCACATCGGATGGATCAACTCTAATATACATCTATGAAGCTGGCACCAGATTATATTGAGCCCTAAGCAGAACCTGATTTAGAAGCTTGTTTCCAGCTGCCCACCCACCACTACACCGCTAATATCTCACATAAAACGAATCTTGGTTCAGTGTTTCTGTAGCAATAATATTGTCTTGCTTCATTAGTGAAAAGCTCAAAGTAAATTAAGTCATTTCACACTATTTAATGCACTAATAGTAGTTGGGATGTAGTGTCCTTTTGAGCATGTAGAGCCTTTCAGGTGGTTAAAATTTTGAACAGACAACATTAAAATGTGGTTCAGTAAATTAATTTTAACACAAAGCTACAGAGTGTTATTTCAATTAAAATGTTCAACAAATTTATAATAAATAACTGTTCAGCAAACCGTAAGACCATTGAAAAACAGCCAGGTTTTTCAGGTTTACCACTCGGCTTGTCTGGAGCATACAGGTGTGTGTTAACACAATGCAAAGGAAACAAGACATCTGCAATAACCTTTGACGGCAACTGTTGGAGCCTCTCACTCTGGGAAGGATTAACGATTTAACTTCCTCACTAGGATAAAAGAAAATAAAAATTTCCCCTTATGCATTTTTTTATTGGGGACAATAAGGGCTTTAGTATAGTGTAGATTAATAATAGTAATACTATTAAAGTACTGATAATGCAATGTAAAAATGTTATGCCTTCTCTTCAAACATCTCCATGTTACTTGCTTTGGATTAGTTTTCTTGTTAAGGTCATTTAATCTGTCAGTGAGATGTAGGGACTTAAAATATGCTCTACCAATTGGTTGACCAGCCAGGTAAAGGGCTACAGGTGCCAATTTCTCAATGATTCATCCCAAAGTAATCCTTACAAAAATTACAAACAACCCTAGAGCTCCATCTCAGACACAAAACAAGCAAACAAGTATGACTCGTTTTGGACGGAGCGCCGGATAAACCTCCTTTTATATGCCTGAATGAACCACAAGATTTCTGGAACAGTGTCCTTTGGACAGATGCGACCAAAATGGTGATGCTTGAACTGAACACATAGCAGAAACGCTTGTTTGGTGAAGAAAACAAAAACAAAACAAAACAAAATAACCCAACCAATTTCAGCACAAACAGCTCATTCCAGCTCTAGGCACGGTGGTGGAGGGATGATGATTTGGGCTCCTTGCAGCCATCAGTTAATCATGATCTTGTCGTCTGTAGACCAGTGTATTCTAGAGTCTAATATGAGTTTAAAGCTGAAAACCACTGCAGACTGCAAAATAGGATCATGAAACAGGGTGAACCAGAGTGGCTGAAAAAGAAAAGAATCAACTAAATATTTGATTGTGTTATGAAATATTAATGGTGCATAATCATCAGTCATTCATTAAACCACTACAATTGAATTATTAATGTGTTCATGGTAATTGTTATTGATGCAGATGAACTATTTAATCCTGTTTCTTTCTGAAACATAGTGAGGACGTATCTGACTTAATGCCTCATCGGTGGCCGGTGAATAGCAACAAACAAAGCAGCAAGCTGAGTTTCTGCCTCTCTTTTAATTCACTTTCCAAGAGTTGTAGCATCACCATTTTGTTTGTGCTGACATGATGAGAGCGGATGGGCTTAGTTAAATCAAGGGGAGGAAGGGGATCGAGGGGTGGAGGGAGGCGGAGCAAAGCTCTTACTACAGCGTGTGTGCCGAGGAGGCTGTCAGTGAGGAGGAGAGCCGTGGAGAGGATGCTGCTGGATGGATGCTGAGACGGTGCTGCTGGCGTTTCACCCTGTCACTCTGAAGCAGGTCACATTCGGACAAAAACAAAAGAACAACGCTGCATCTGTCCCAAAGCCTCAGGTAAGGCTTCACTGCAACACTTTAGTCGTTTTTTTTATATAACTACCTGATGTAGAGCCTGAAGGTAGACCATGGCTTGCTTTTATTTTAAATTTTATTTGTACATCCAATCTCACAAGCTGGATTTTGACCAGTTTGTGCTTTCAACGAAGAATATCTTCCAAATCTCTGAGAGCACTGATCAAACTTTTCAAACGTGTGGAAGAATTAAACTAAAACTACTTTGTTTGCATGGCTTTAAATATTCTTCTTTGTTTTATTTGCTTAGATTTCCACACAAATGTATACTTGATAGACATTTCATTGGGTTTTAAATTCAATTCATTAAAACAATTCTTAGTTTTACATCCAGAAGAGTACGTGTTACAATGCATTAAAATTTCCCCTCCCAAATAAAACAACCAAAAGACAATAAAATGCTGAATTTTTGAATACAAAACATTATTACCTGACATTACCATGACCTGAATAATAAAACATTTAATTATTATCACTTCATATAACCCTTGTGTTGCATTGGATGAATCAAATACAGATTTAAATGAATGATGACAGAGGCTTTCATTTAAATTTCTGTTTTCCACATTTTGCCATCATTTATTCAAACAACTGAATATAATACAGTTATTTCATATTTGAAGCTTTAACTCACACACTTACTGGTCACTTTATTGTGCAAACCTTACAAATACTTCATCTGATGTTCCTTTGCTTTCAGAACTCTTATCAAAATAATTTAATACTTGACTAAAAACATCTTAGATGTAAGAAAAAGTCACTAAATTGACAAAAATGTCCTTTCTTAGCGATGTATTAGACTGTAAATATGTGATAAGATTGGGTTTTTTCAGGTTCCTTATTGTGTGTAGTATAATTGCCCAAAGAGAAAGAATAGTCTGTATCAGTCAGTGAAACATTACTGAATGGCAGGGCGGGTCGTTGGAGGTAGAGCTGAAGCACACCAGAGGGGAGGAGGAGCTCCTCTCTTTGCAAACTAAAAAGAGGAAACATAATGTAGTTGTGCCTACTTTGCATGTGAGTGTGTGTTATCAGTGATCGGGTGTTCTCCTGTTCGTAGGCTCACAAACCCATGTGCTCTACAGTGAGGTCTAGCATTTGGGTCGAATGTGCTGATTCATCAGCTCACTATGAGTTTTTTGTATCCTGGTGGTCCCTAAATGCTAAGTGGTCAGAATATTGATGGGAACCTGTTTTTCAATTAAGCAACCCTCTAAAAATTTAAAGAATTTGTGTTGCTTTTCTTCTGCTGCTGGTTTAACTTGCAGTAAGAAGTGAATACTGCAATACACAGAATCAATTTGGTCCAAAGGTCTGGGTTTCACACCCTGGACCACGGAGGACATAGGGGACTTAGGTGACAGGTGTGATTATGTGAAAAGTGGAGCAGATACAGATAGAATGATCAAGTATATTTCCAGACAAAAGGTGCAGTCATCATGGAAACCATTTTAAACATGCAGGTTCAACAGCTTTTGGAAGCCCCAAAACTTTATGTTTCGCTTTGTCCATTCTGACTGGAATATGGGAGGGTCAAGCTTATAAACTGTAGCTGTCTATTGTTGCACAATGAGCTGAAACTACCTAAGAATACCCCTCCTGCCTACCCCTCAATAAGTCGTTGATGTCGTTGAGCCCTATTGTGATAGAATGGTTGTATTGAGTAGATGCAGGAGGATATGACCTGGACTTGGTTAGGGTTAGGACTGGACTGTTTTGGGGATTAAGTTTAGAGCTCCAGTATTTGAACCCTCTAAATTACCATGACCTGGACGACTGAGAACCTTCACTAGCACACCTGTACCCTAACTACAGCCTTAACCACGGTGGACAGAGCCATGTTTGTGTATGGTGCTGAAGAACATAGTTGCTCTTTCCTCTAATGAGCCCACATGGCTGATGGACAGTAACATTCACCTCAGAAGAGTACCAGTAAATGAACCAGGAGAACATTTTATGCAGAACTATTTTGTTAGAGGCATTGCTGAGGACAATTAAAGACTCATGTCTTTCACTGGATTCTGGGACTCATTTATGTTTGTACCCTATAAACGTAGAAGTCTTTCTTCTTCTGTGGTTATTTCATCTTTTTCAGCAAACTCATATATGCTTTTACCCCCATCTACTGTAGAAGTCTGTCAAACACAGTGAGCTTCGCTCCACACCGTTTCCTGTTTTCTGCGTGTTTTTGTGGCAGCATTAGAGCACCACCTAAAGCACTTTGGAGTCTTTACTCTGAGAGGTGCTATACAAGTGTGGGCCATTTATCATTTATCATTTAAAGACAGCACAGCTGCTGCAGAATTTTGAGTCATTTTTGCTGTTTTAGTGTGGATGAAAGTATTCGTAGAAACAGTGCAAGTCTATGAGTTATTATTATTATTATTATTATTTGAAAAATAAAATGGTTGTTTTGGGAAATCTGTGTTTCTGTGTGGACAAGGACTGAGTCTAATCTTCACTTGAAGCAGCACCGTCAACAAGTTGTGTGAAACAATCCCTGGTCCACATACAGTAACTGCATTGCTGTGCATTTGACTTCAAATTAAGTCTTTCCCTCTCCAGCTAATGTTAAAAGCTGTCCCCTCAAAGGACTTAAATCCTCATATAGGCTACGATATTTAATGTTCCGCTAGTGTGAAAATTCAAGGTAACCCCCCCCCCCCCCCCCACACACACACACACTCAGCAGCATCTGCTCATTGATGCATAAAGGGATAGAATTATGGTTCTGTGTTGTTTGCGCTATTTTCTGACTAAACCATTTACAGGAAATGTGGCAGAAAGACTCACTGAACATTTTTCCAATCATGCACTGACTATATTTTGTGTGTCCATGTTCCTCAGTAGCCTTAGAAATGTTTTCTTATATATAAACAATGTTTTTCTGAAGTTACTGCAGCCATTAACAAGAGCATTAATGGTCTAATAGTAACTCCATCATGATGAATCAGATCTGGTTATGGGTTTCAGTCAGACTATGCCCATTGGGTTTTGTAATACTTATTACCTAGGGCTCGATTCACTCTCTCTCACTCACACACACACACACACACACACACACACACACACACACACACACACACACACACACACACACACACACACACACACACACACACACACACACACACACACACACACACACACACACACACACACACACACAACCCCGTTTTGGTTCTGCAGTGTGTGATGTCTGGTCACATGAAAAAACTACACTCTTACACACAAACTCATTTGACACAGACATTCCCCAGTCTGGAACTCTCATGAGATCAAATGTGACTTGGAATAAACAAACATAGCAGAGGAGAAACCACACACAGTAAGACTATCTGATAAGATTATTTTTACAGCCTTTATGGCATGATCCCAAACTCCCTTCCCCAAGGGCCAGTATCAAGCATGTTTTTGTTGTTTCCCTGCTCCAACACACTTGATTCCCTTGCTCAGCAGCTCATCAAGCTCTACAGAAGCATGTTAATCACCTGCTTATTACAATCAGGTGTGTTGAATCAGGGAATACAGTAAAACATGCTGGACACACCCCTGGGGATCACTGCTTTATGGTAATCTGGCACGTCCTTAAAAAGGTGGGAAGAGGAGGATCAATTCGAAAATCGTCAGCATTATCCTGCCATGTAAACCGGGCTTTAGTTGTTGCTCTGTTTTGTTTTGGAGTTTTATTCTTGCTTTCCTTCCTAAACTCGAAGTGAAGTGTAATTTTTATTTACTTTGTCTTATCTCCTACACTAATAAAGGCACCAGGGGTCTTAAGCAAAATTTGCTCAAGGGCCGCAGTTTTTTTCCCCAGCAGACATCGCGAGGGCAAATGCTCTTCTAAAATAAAGGTCAAGTATTATTGTATCTTAATCTCCTGGGACCCAAACTTGTATTTGGTTTGATTTAAAAGAAAACATAACTATTACAGATTAGTCGACTGTAATTAACAGAAACAAAGTTACAAACCTTAAATTCAATAAAAATTAATTAAATAAAAATGTTGTCAAATATCTTAAATTTTTTTTTAAAAAGAAACGATTTTAGAATGAAAGTCAATATAAAGTGTCTATAAATAATAGCAAAAAGGTCTAAGTTGTCATGGCGGGGTTAAACGTCTGACCCACGACATGCAGAATCAAACCAGGAGACAAAGTGGATAAGGTGAAACAGAAAGTTATTGATCTTTGAGTAGGGGACTGAAGGTGCTGCTAAAACGATGAGCAGGAATGAGAAACTGAAGGCGCTGCCAGCTGAGCAGGGGAATCCTCGGTTCTCCTTCTAGGATGCAGACACAGGTTAGGAGGAACCGGTGGGTGACACAATAATCTGGAGGAACAGAAAAGGGAACTGGGCTTACGGTTTCCAAGGCGGGAGTTGGTCCTGAACATGGAGGGTAGCGGTCGTGAGCCGGGGTACTAGAGAAGTGGAGGGAGCCGAGCGTGGCGTGAAGAGTCGCGGAGGTTTCCCACGGGCAGGTGGGGAATGGCGAGGCTAAGGGACAGGTGAGCAACTAGGAGTTGCTGTCCAGGGGAAAGGCAGTGAGATGTGGTTCCGGGAGATGAACGGTTCAGGGTTGAGTTTGTGGTGATGAAGGTGAGGCATCCTGAAGTCAGGGAGAAACGAGACGAAATGAGAACAAGGAATACAAACAGGTTATGACAAGATACAATGCTAAGAGGCGAACCCAGCACGAGTTAGATACCGGTGCGAGTAATCATCCAGCTTTGAATGAGCGTCAGACTGCAGCTTTTATCCCCTGGTCAGCCTGATGAGAAATCAGCTGCAGCTGAGGACTCCCAGTCACACTCACCTGCAATCATGAGCACAGGGAGACAGATAAACATGCAGGGAGGCTCACAGACCATGACATAGGCAGAAGAGAATGAAATTTTAAAGTGCACGGAGCCAATGCCCACATATGTGGACACAGGGCCCTAGGAGGTTAATTTATTATTATTTAAAATGTCTTTGTTTTCCACCTAAACTGTTTTGATTGTAGTTTTAGTTGTGTTTGGAGACTGTAAACAACTACTGACATTTAGGACATGAATTTTGCTGCTAAACTTTAAAAGTCCCCCGATTGGAGGGCATTAGGGCCCAAAGGGTTGGGGGGCTGGATGGAAAGGTCTGGCGGGCCAGATTTGGCCCACGAGCCCCCAGTTAAGGTTCACTGCAGTACACAAAACAGAATGCCCTCCTCGTGATTCAAGCTTTATTTTAGTCACAGTTACAGTTTTCTCACAGAATCAATTTGTTTAATGCAGAATTTATATTCCCAAGAATCCTGCTCTGTAGTTATTTTGGTGACCTTCATTAGTCACTGGCACCAAAGTTGGTACTGGTCATTGAGTCCATAGATGTAGAAAAGGACTGATGAAGAAGTTTTCATGATGAGTAAAGCTAGTAACTCAGAAATTAGATTTTTTTTTGCCGAAATAAACCACAAAGACTTCTCGTTTCCTTCCTTAAACCTGACAAAATATTTTGAAATTGAACCCTGTCTTTTATTGAAGATTCTGATGATTAAATCAGACAATCCAGGACCAAATCTGTAAAAACAGCAGCTGCCCATCTCTCGATATTTCAAATGGAAATAATAGAAACAAATTTACAAAACTTCACTAACATTTTTTAGTCAGCGCCACAGCAGCGCAGAACTGCATTCCTTTTAACTGAATATCAGAGTGGAGGCTTTATGTTGTAATTGGTCAGAGAAAGGAAGTGTGTATCAAGGATGACGAGGTGGCCTGTCATCCTCTTTATCTCCCTGTTAGAAACTGTCAGAGCTAAGGAGAAGACAGCTCTGTGCCGAGCACACACAGGCACCAGTGGAGTCAAGCTGAAGTGGAAGAGATGAGACCAAAAGGAGGAAGCAGGAATGGACTTGGTGTGTGTGTGTGTGTGTGTTTGTGTGTGTGTGTGTGTGTGTGTGTATGAGTGCGTGCATGCGTGTGTGTGTGTGTGTTTGTGTGTGTGTGTGTGTGAAATTGATTAGCAGCGTTGCAAGACTCCTTTTTATATTTTCTCTATCATCCCCAGCCACAGCTGGATTTATGGAGCTCCTTCTTCTTTCCCATGCTCTGTGTAGTCCCTGCTGAATTCCCCCCTTTGACCCCCCAATCAGCTGTATTGGCTGAGGTCTGTGTGAGGTGGGTTTTGGTGGATTATTCAGGCTGCTGAGCATTCAGGTGCAGTGTGATGTAGCAAATTTGCTTCATGCCAGTTCAACACCCCCTGCCTGCTGAAGTCAGGGAAAATCCCTCCTAACCAATACACTTTTTCTTACTTGAGTCTACTTTTTGAGACGCCATAGGACTTAATTATCTTGAAATGTGCTTTCAGTGGCCAAACTGGATAACATTTCTTCAGTCTGTCCAAATTTAATTAAATGTTGCTTGTTTTAACCTGCAGAACAGAATATTTGAAACTACTCAGAACAAAAAGGAAAACAAATTTTGCAAAGTAGATTTATTTTTTCTGGAAAGACGAGCCTAATTATTTTCTCATTTTTAGTGTTTTTTGTTTCCCACTACCTTCTGAGGAATGTGTTGGCCTTACAGCTCCTGTATGCATCATTAGGAAGCAGAATGTGGTGGTTGAAACGTCAGTTTCATTTCAGTCTCATAGTAGCTAAAAGCAGCTTTACCCTGTTTGGTTCTGACCTGAAGTTCTACCAGCTGACTGCTTCCTAGGGTTCTCAGAGCCCTGCTGGGCATAGATACCTGAAGAAGATCTGACATGGATCCTGGGCCCATGCCATTGAGTGATTTTTAAACCAGTAGACGTACTTTGAAATCATTGATGTAGTTTACTGGTAACCAGTGTAGAGATTTAAGAACAGGAGTGATGTACTCGGTTCTCTTGGTTAGGACTCTAGCAGCAGCTTCCTGAATAAGCTGCAGTTGTTTTACACCTGTTTTGGGATGATCGGTCAAACTACCATTGCAATAGTCCAGCCTGCTGTAGATGAATGCATGAATGAGTTTCTCTTGGTCTTGTCTGGTTGTCTGGACATGAGACCTCTGAGTCGTGCTATTTGATGCAGATGATAAAAGACTGAAGCTCAAGTCAGAATCAGTTATGGCACCAAGATTTCTAACCTGGCTCTTTGTCTTTAAAGGGTATGCACATTCAGTGGATGTGGTATGGCAACTGGTTATGTGCTAAAAGATGGTTTATTGGTGAGGAAGTGGTGTTTCTAGTGGGCACTTTCTTGGGACTCCTGTTTTTCAGATCCATAGTCAAGGGGTGCTGGAGAGGTTCCACCAGACTCTAAATGCTCTACTCCAGGGTTACTGCACCAGACCCAGCCTGGACTGGGTGGAGGGTCTGCTTTGGTTGCTGTTGGAAGCCCGGGAGGTGATGCATCACACAGGATTTAGTCCTAATGATTTTGCTCAGTAAAATCATAAGTCAAAAATTTTGGGGATCCCTATGCAGGTATTAACAGCCTGATGGTAAAGGTACATTTAAAGTATAATTTTGAAGAGTGACTGATCTGTGGTGGTACTTAAGTCGGTGGCAATGAGTTCCACAGTTTTGGGGCTGCCACAGCAAAAGAGCAATCACCCCACTGTTTGTATCATGACCTAGGGAGATCAAGGAACAGTTAACCTGACGACCTTGTGACTCTATTTTACGTACAAACTGATAAGATGCCCGAGATGTAGGAGGGAGCAGTGCCATGAATACCTTGAAACAAGAACATCAAGATTTTGAGCTGTATTGTAACACTCACAGGAAGCCAGTGGAGTGATGACAGAACAGGTGTAATATGCATTACATGGTTTATGAGACAGGAATATTCTAATATTCTTGCTGAAAGTGCCCCACAGTGGAAACAGCTGCTGCTGCTGATAATTGTAGAGTTTAGGTTAAAACAGTGAAATATTAGACTGATAGTGATATAAATGCTTATAAAATATTTTTTTACGGTAGAATAGAAACCAGTTCACATGACATCTGAGTGAGAGGAAGAGAGAGCATGTGTGCAACATCAATTTTAGCCATGTTATTTTATTTTACTTATATTTTCTGCCTCCTCATGTGAGCTGTCTTTAGTGAGCACAAAGTCAGTTTCATTGTGCACCTCTGCAGTGACCCTGCTCTTGAACCCTGTTGTCTACTGCAGCAGACTTGTCTGCGCTAATCCAAGTGCTTGCAAGGCATTCATTCCTACCAGAGACCTTTGCCAATAAATTATTTAAACAAGTTTTCCACTCCTTTAAAATAAATTAAATTAAGATTTTTACATTGTATAGTTTATTCAATCAGCAACTGGATTATACAGTAACTGACATCTCCTCTGAGATGTACAGATGAGGCGTTATTGTTTTCAACACTTGGGAGTTTTCTGTCACAAACTCCAACTCCTGACCACCCCCCATGGACTCAACTAGCCTGAGTACAAGCGGTGAGTGGACGGCGGCCCTCTATAACCAGAAGTCTCCTGTCTGCAACAGCTATGAGACCTTCATGAAGGAGATGAAGAATGCTTTTGTTCATCCCAGCAGCCAGGTCGCTGATGAGACCCGACTGCTCCAACTCCGCCAGGGCTCCCAGACGTTGGCCCATTACACCTCTCGCTTCCGGGCCATGGCTGCCCAGTTGACCTGGGATGCCGCCGCCCTGAAGGCCGTTTACCTGGAGTGGCTGTCTCCCTGAATCCGTGAGGGCATGACCAGACATGAGGCCCCAGCCTCCCTGGATTTGGCGGTGGACCTGGCTCTCCAACTTGACTGCTGCATCCTCACCCGACCGAGCCCCGTTTATGCTCCCATTCACACCAAACCATTTCCCCGTCCACAAGGCAGCCCAACAATGGAGGAGCCCATGCAGCTGGGTCATCTCCTCCCCGGGGAACGGACGCGACGTTACCAGGAAGGATGATGTGCCTACTGTGGGGACCTGGGTCACCATCGTGCTACGTGCCAGATATGGCCGGGAAACGGTCCCTCCAGATCGGAGTAGGGGCTATCCCTTCCAGATTCTCCACTCCTCCAGGCCCACATCGCACCATTCTACCGGTCACCCTCTAACTGGACCAAGGTCCGGTTCCACTGGAAGCCCTTCTCGACACTGGTGCCGCTGAATGTTTCATCGACCAGAGACTGGTCACCCAGCTTCGTATACCCCTTACTGCCTTGGACCGACCCATTTCTGTCACCTCAGTGGACGGTCGTCCACTCATGCCATATCACCTTACCCACCGAACACAGGACCTCCACATGACCATCGATCAGCACGTGGAGACCCTTCACTTCCTCGTCATTCAGGCCCTGGCTACCCCCCTCATCCTGGGACACTCCTGGTTCTGCCGCCATGAGCCTCACATATCCTGGTCAACCAGCAAGGTCATGGCCTGGGGCACGGCCTGCCTGAACCACCGGGGTTCCCCAGACCCCCAAACTAGACCAACTCCTCCCAGAGATGTGGACTTGACGCTCGTGCTCCCTCAGTACCATGATCTCACTCAGGTCTTCACCAAACTGGACCCACGCAGTGCCTATAACCTGATCTGCATCAAAGAAGGCGAGGAGTGGAACACCGCATTCATTACACCGACCGGCCACTTCGAGTACCTAGTCATGCCCTTTGGCCTTTGCAATAACCCCGCGGTTTTCCAGTGATTCATCACCGATGTACTGCGGCACATGCTAGGCTGCTGGGTCTTCGTATATCTGGATGACATACTCATATACTCTCTTACCGCCAAAGAGCACACCTGTCACGTTCGGGCCGCCCTGGACCACAACCTCCACTGTAAATTGGAGAAGTGTGCCTTCCACCAAAATTCCACCTCCTTTCTGAGTTTCACCATCTCCTCCCAGGTTCTGAGTATGGATCCTCAGAAGGTTCAGGCAGTGGCGCAGTGGCCGCTACCCACGACCCTGAAACAGGTGCAGAGCTTCCTGGCCTTTTCCAATTTCTACCGCAGGTTCATACGCAACTTCAGCTCCGTCGCAGCACCTCTAACCACCCTCACCAAAGCGACCAACCAGCCTCGCCCCTTCTGTCTGACCTCAGAGGCCACCCAGGCCTTCCACGATCTGATCAGCCGCTTTGTGAGTGAGCCCATTCTGCTCCACCCGGACCTGGCCCGGCCCTTCATCGTGGAGGTGGACACCTCTGAGGTTGGAGCGGGAGCTGTCTTATCTCAACGAGGTCCAGACTCCAAACTCCACCCCTGTGCATGCTTTTCCAGGAAGTTCTCCCCCACACAGCAGAACAATGGGGTCGGCAACTGAGAACTGCTGGCAATTAAATGGGCCCTGGAAGAGTGGCGGTAATGGCTCTTGGGAACCACCGACCCCTTCCACATCTGGACTGACCATCAGAACCTGATACATCTTCAGACTACCTGCCAACTCAACCCTCGCCAGGCTCAGTAGGCCCTCTTTTTCGAGCCCAACAACTTCCACATCACCTACCGACCCGGCTCCAAGAACCTCAAGGCTGACGCCCTCTCTCAGCGATACACTCAAGTTCCCTGCTCACCGAAGCCCTTGACCATCCTGCCAGCCCAACAATTCTTGGCCTCCCTCCAATGGCCTCCAGAACAATCCATAGGGGCTGCCCTCCCTATGGAACCAGCACCACAAGAGACTCCCCCGAACCGCCTCTACGTCCCGGCCACCTGTCAACGGGAAGCCCTGACGTGGGGGCACTCCTCACAACTCGCTGGACATCAAGGCCAAGCTCGCACCCTCCAGTTTCTCCGCCAGGCTTTCTGGTGGCCTTCAATGAGGAGGGATGTTTGCGAGTTTACAACTGCTTGTGCTATATGCCCCCGGTCCTGGCGCCGGGGACCTGCAGCCCCTCCCTGTGCCCAAGCGGCCGTGGTCCCACATCGGCCTTGATTTTATCACTGGATTGCCCACCGTCGATCGCATGGACACTGTCCTCACCATCACCGACCGGTTCTTGAAGGCCGTGCCGGACTCCCGACTGCCAAGAGGACGGCCAAACTGCTCCTCAAACAGGTGGTGCGACTCCATGGTTTCCCCCAGGATGTGGTGTTCGACCGAGGACCCCAGTTCGTCTCGCGCTTCTGGAAGGCTTTCTGTCATCTGTTCGGTGCTTCAACCAGCCTATCTTCCGGCTACCACCCCCAGCCTAACGGTCAGACAGAACAGACGAACCAGCAGTTAGGACACTACTTACGCTGGGGGGGTCCTGTCACAAACTCCAACTCCTGACCACCCCCCACGGACTCAACTAGCCTGAGTACTACACTACCCAGCATCCCTATCACCGGCACGGCTTGACTACGTTATCACCCAGACTCTATTTATGGAAGTGCCGCCGCTGAGTGATCACTCAGTCATCGTTCGTTCCAGACACTGAACCGAGTTCTCAGGCTCTCCAGCCAATCAGACCAAGGAAGACATCCTTCCACGCTGCCTACCACCAGTAAGTCAGCTCTTTTGGTTATCCGGAACCGCCGCTCAGTCTTGGCTCTCTCCGAGCACTGTGTCGCCGTTCCTAGATTAAAGCCGCATGCTCTGTCCAACCCAATGCCAGCTACTCCGCGTCTGGGTCACACAGCCACGCTACAAGCTACTTCCGCTCCACGTCAGCTCAGCCTTCCAAACCTGACATTTTTTCCTCCCAGCAGGAGCAGCAGATGTGTCTCACAAATCCACAGTGGCTAGAAGTTTCCAATTAGCTGTTTATCGTAAATACACTTGACTTATTTCCAAGTTAGAAGGACAAAAGGGGGACAGATGTGTGTCTGTGTGAATTTCAGAGGCTCAGCTGGATCACAGAAAACTGATATGACACTTCGGTGTCACTGTGTACACATCTCTCACCTGCATGACCCAAATACTCTGTTGGGAGGCTTTCAGTGAAACTTAGTGGCTCATGACACCACCAGCAGTGAAACAGCCTGTCAGAAATTTAGTAGCTTCATATACGGCCCACTGAATCAGAGGCTTTAATTGCTGCTAATTATTAATAACAGGATGCAACAACAAAATATTTTGTGCTATTTCATGTATCAAAGTGGCTGTCCACATGTAGGATGAGAAGCAACTGTAAATCAGTTTTTATAATGCATGTGGGTTGGTCCTACCCTAAGAAGCATTGAAAGATCTTATGTTAAAGGAAGTTCCTGATGTGAGTTCTGATAGATCAGCATTTATAAATGGCAGATCAAAGACTATCTCTAGGCAAGGAGTTAAAATAACAAATCCGTCATCCTGATTGCTGTCACGGGCAAAAGAAGCCCTTCTTTCACTACCAGGGTTTTAGACATCAGGCTCCAGTGTTCATAAATACACTGCTTAAAAAATGAAAAGAACACAAACATAAGACTTTGTAGATCAGAATTAACGAAATATTCTTATTGAATACTTCTTTTCATAGTTTAATGTGCTGACAACAAAATCACACAAAAATTATTAATGGAAATCAAATTGATCAACCCATGTAGGTCTGGATTTGGAGTCACCCTCTGAATGAAAGTGGACAAACACACTACAGGCTCATCCAGCTTTGATGTAATGCCCCTAAATGAGGCTCAGCAGTGTGTGTAGCCTCCACGTTCCTGTATGACCTCCCTACAACATCTGGGCATGCTCCTGTATGCCAATGAAGTGGTGGATGGTCCTCCCAGACCTGGACTAAAGCATCCACCATCTCCTGGACAGTCTGTGATGCAATGTTGCTTTGGTGGATGGAGGAGACATGATGTCCCAGATGTGCTCATTTGGATTCAGGTCTGGGGAACAGGTGGGCCAGTCCCTATAGTATCAATGCTTTCATCTTCCAGGAACTGCGGACACCACATGAGGTCTAGCGTTGTCCTGCAGGAGGAACCTATGGCCAACTGCACCAGCATATGGTCTCACAAAGGATCTGAGGATCATCTCGGTACCTAATGGTAGTCAGGCTACCTCTGAGGGGCACATGGAGGTCTGTGCAGCCCCCTAAAGAAACGCCACTCCACACCCTTACTGGCCCACTGCCAAATTGGCCATGCTGGAAGATGCTGCAGGCAGCAGAACGTTCTCCATGGTGTCCAGACTGTCACGTGTGCTCAGTGTGAGTCTGCTCTCATCTGTGAAGAACACAGGGTGCCAGTGGCAAATTTACCATTATTGGTGTTCTCTGGCAAATGTCAAACATCCTGCACAGTGTTGGGCTGTAAGCACAACCCCCACCTGTTTTTCCCTCCTAAGGCTTCCTCAACATCTCCTGATGTACATGCCTGTCTCCTGGTAGCACCTCCATGCTCTGGACACCACTCTGACACACAACAAACCTTCTTGCCACAGCTCACATTGATGTGCCATCCTGGATCAGCTACACTACCTGAACGACTTGTGTGGGTTGTAGACTCCACCCCATGCTATCACTAGAGTGAAAGCACCACCAGCGTTCAACAGTGACCAAAACATCACCAGAAAGCAGAGGAACTGAGAAGTGGTCTGTGGTCACCACCACTCCTTTATTGGGGATGTCTCGCTAATTGCCCATAACTTCCACCTGTTGTCTATTCCATTTGTACAACAGCAGGTGAAACTGATTGTTAACCAGTGTTGCTTCCTAAGTGGATGGTTTGATTTTACAGAAAGGTGATTGTCTTGGTGTCACATTGTGTTGTTTAAGTGTTCCCTTTATTTTTTGTGCCGTGTATTTGTGATCTAACCTCAAGAGCAGAAAAGCCGTGTTGTAGGTCTGCTGCTGCATTTTATGACTCAGGTTGGTCCGGCCTTCAGCTTTAGGACAGATGAACTCACTTTGAACTCCCAAAAACTCTGGTCACCAGAGGAGTTCAGAGTAGACTCACTGACTGGAGGGTGCCCAATTCATCTCTCCACCACTGATTCCAGATGTCTTGAGGTTCCTTTAGATGGATAAAATGTAAATCACACTGTCTTGTTAATTTCTAAGAGAATGAGTTTTCTTCTGCAACCCTAAGGAGTGAAAATTGTTTAGTCTTTTTTCCAAATGTCTGTCTAAAACATCTTGAGGTGAAGATTGGCAGCTGTCTAGTTTTTTTTTTTTTTGGAAAGGAATTTCAACCTTTCCTAGATTACCGTGATGATCATTGACTTCCCTTTGGCCATTGTGTTAACACACTCAACTGTATGCTCCTGACTAGCAAAACTGCTTCGCTAGAGCAGCTCACACTGATGATGATCAATCAGTTAATCAATATGTTTAATCAATAGCTCCTTGCTGATACTGGATCTCTTAAAGCCTCCAGAATCAGCAGCGCAGACCTAGTTTTTCCACACACTGCACTTTTTTTCGTACAGTCTTTGCTCAATAAATTATGTAATGAAATATGTGGAACCCGGTGAACCTTTAATATTCTGCTCTTTCCAACCCTAGAAGTAAAAGATGGTGCAAGTTTCCCACCAGAAATGCATTTATCACTAAACTGAGGTCTAGGAAAAAGAAGAGTTCAGCTTTTCAATGTTCTAGAATTGTATTGTAAGCAGTATTGATATCCTGACAAACACTCACGCACACACATGCACAGAAACACACACACACACACACACACACACACACACACACACACACACACACACACACACACACACACACACACACACACACACACACAGTCAAGTGTTTCTTCTTTCTGTGAGGCGTCTACACTTGAAAAGACCAGACTTTGGCTTCACTCAGATATGTCTTTATTTGACCAGTTTCAGGATCATCATAAGTCAGTATCAGCATCAGCATCAGGTGAAAACCTTTAAATACAAAAATAGAACTGTTTAAAGATCACACACAGAAAAACATAATGCGTTTTACAGGTAACACAAACTTAAGACATTCCAACCAACATCTGTAATTTAAATAGAAGGTGAGTACTTAAGTTCTAAGTAAAAGTATACTTTAAGGTTTAAACATATTCTAGTATTTAAATTAAACAAGAAAAGTTTTATTTTCTCAGATTTTACTACCTTATACATCTTTACTTTCACAGTTACTTTTTTCAGTATTTAACCTGTGTTTTTAAACATTTTAATTAAGGTTTTAATTAAGGATTGTTACAAATAATCTTATTTACATTTTAACTAAATTTAATAATTTCAGGATTTAAACAAAGAATCTTGGGTTACCATTTTTAAATATTGAATTTCTATAAATTGGGATGGAAACCCATATTTTCTGATAAACTTAAAGAAAAACCAAACTTCCTCCTAACAGTTGTTTGCCACAAAACTTAGCTCAGAAAAAAGTCCATGTGAATCATCCCAAGAGCTTACCGATAGCCTGTCAAGATCAAAGTCCTCCTCACAGCTGAATTGTTTGCTTGCCATCTCAGTTGTCACACCCTGGTTGAATGACTGCTGCATGCATGAAGAAGCCACTAGTGGTGAGCTCTTGATTTCCTGATTTGGCTCACCTGGAGGAGCACACACCAGAGTTCACAAGCCCCCTCTGGCCAGTGTGAAGATTCCATGCACAGCTCATGTGCAGACACTGCGCAGCAGAGTCAGCATGAGGAGGAGACAGTTGACCTCTGCCAGGTCAGCATGACACCTCCCACTCGATCTTTGTGTGGCCATGCCCAGAAAGATAGTTTTCAGTTGAGCTCTTCAACTTGATCTTCTACTGGTAATAGGACCACAAGCCGTCGGACATCCCGATGCAGAATGGTGCTTGACTCAGGATCTCTGGTAACAGATTTTGGACTCTTCACTGAAATGTTGGAACTTGGAGAGACCTTCACGTGCATGTCTCGAACAACACCTCTGGAATCAGGATTCACGCTGGTGACCTTTCCAAGTCTGAACTGCCCTCTTAGTGCATTTTGGTCACAGATCCAAACAATGTCTCCAACGGCAACGTTTCTTTCAGCAGTATGCCACTTACTTCGAATGAACAGATTTGGACCAGCAAGTTGGCTCCAAGATTTCCAGAAGTTGGTGACTGTTGTTTGCACTTCAGTGAGCCGTTTGAAAGGGTAGGTGGTGTAGTCAACAGTTTTTAAAGTCCCCACTTTGTGTGGCTCGACCAAGCAACAGGTTGTTCGGCGTGATGTACTGGATGCGTTCTTCTCTGCTCTGAATTCTGACATCGATGGGTCTCTCATTTGCAAGGTTGGCAGCTAGCTGGAGCACTGTCAGGAACTCACTGAATGTAAGGCCTTCTACATTTCCAAGACTTTGAAGGGCTCTCTAGGTAACTCTAACAGCAGCTTCAGCAGTTCCATTTCGGTGAGGTGAGTCGGCGGGAAGGATCTTCCACATCCAGGTGGTCTCATTCTTGGCAGCATATTCTTCAAGGGATTCTTGATTTTGTTGTCTCAGGTAAGCATACATCTCTTTCAATACAGGTTTTGCGCCGACAAAGTTTGTGCCAGGATCTGACCAGATTCTTTGGGGATGCCCTCGGACAGCGGTGAACCTCATATAGGCAAACAGGAAGCTCTCTGTTGATAGTGTGTTTGCTAGTTCAACATGGATGGCTCGGCTAGCCATACAACAAAACACAACTCCCCATACTTTCATGTTTACCCTCTTTTTGACATCATCCTTCACATGCTAAGGTCCAAACAGGTCAATGGATGTGAACTTGAATGGTGCAGCAGGATTAGACCTCTCTTCAGGTAAGTTTCCCATTATTTGCTTGCAGGTTCTTGCCTTTGTTTTCTTACACACAATGCACTTGTCAACAACTTTTTGAGCAATAATCCTTCCTTTAATGACCCACGCTTTCCTTCTCATCCGCAATAAAGTCCCTGCTACTCCATCATGTCCCTCACTGTGTGCTTCTCTGGCAAGGAGGGTGGATAACCAGGCATGAAATGGTAAAAGGGGAACAGCTTTGCGGTCTTCTCTGAAGGTCTGAAGTCCACTTGTTTGATCTCTGTAGACAACTAACCTGTCTGTTGTAGTGCTTGGGAAGTTAACACCCTCTTGTGCTGCTTGGCAAAGGTCTCGAAATGCATCTCGTCTCTCGTTGACTGTAAGGACACCCGAGGATGGAACTACCTCCCACCTGTCTTGACCTGCGGTATTGACATTTAGGAACTTTTTGGCAGCTCTCCAGATCCATGCCACAGTCCCAACCAGCCTTCTCAGGTTGCTGAAACGCCTTTCGTCGACTAGTTTTCGGGTTTCTACTCCTCCTGGTGGTCTTCTGGAACATACATAGGCTGGATCTTGAGCTGGTTTCAGCTGACTTCTTGTAAGTATCGCTACAAATGACTTTTTACAGATACTTGTTACTTCATCTCGAGCATGGGCAGCAATGTCTCTGGCAGATTTCTTTGGCCACTCATCATCAGGAAGTTGGAGAAACTTCGGACCAGACTGCCACTCGGAGTTGTCAGTTAAGGCATTTGGACTGGCCCCTTTGGTGATGATGTCTGCTATGTTTGCTGGTCCGGGGATCCACCACCAATCTTGGACGTCAGTGCTACTCTGGATCTCGCCAACACGATTTGCGAAGAATGTCTGGAAGCCATAACTTTCACGTTGTATTGCTCCCAGGACCGTCTGGCTGTCGATGAGATGGTACCATTTCTTGACCTGAATACGACAGTGCTTCTGGAAGTAGGTCTTCAGGCGGGCTGCGAAGATGGCACCACACATCTCCGCTTTTACAGGATCACCTTTGTGGTCGAGAGGAGTCAGCTTGGCTTTGGATTCAACTAGTCTCACAACAGCACCACGACTGCAGCTCCAACGAAGGTACATCACTGCGCCATATGCATGTTCATTGCCATCAGAGAATGTGATTGCACTAGGCTCTGCACAGGGATCTGGTGGAGTCAGAGCTCTAGCAAAGCGAAGTTTGTTCAGATCGGCATACTCTTCCAGAACCTTTATGGTGTCTTCTCGGAGACCTACAGACAAGGCAGTATCCCATGTGTCTTCTAAGCAGTACTTTGTTTTGGCTTCTTGGAAAGCTCTTCTAACCAAGATGGCACCTTTCTGCTTGACAGGAGTCACAAGGCCAAGTGGGTCATACAGGCTGGAGACTTGGCTCAGCAGTTCTCGTCTGGTCAGTGGATCAGGGGTTTGAGTTCTGACTTCTTCTCTTAGCAGATTTTGACCAAGGCGCATCTTTTTCTTTTTCTTAGAGAAGTTGACTGCAACCATGACATGGAGATCATCGTCTTCGATGGTGTAGCCAAGGCCAAGGGCTTTGTTGTCTTCTTCCGTCCGCTGGTTTGGCAGAATTATAGTCTTTGACTCAGTCATATTCATCTCACTTGTGGATTTTTTCCTCCCACTTTGATTGGAGTAGACCCAGGTCTTCATGTAGAATCCTCCAGCTCTCAGGATATACTCGATGTTGGCAGTAAGGCATTTCAGATGGTCTTGGTCTTTGTGTGAAGTCAAGATATCATCGACATAAGCATCTTCTTCCAGCACACGTTTCTCTTCTTTGAAGTGGCTGAATGAAGGCAAGTTTGCAGTCTCTCGCATGACAATTTGGACTATGCAACCAGCAGATTTGTCTCCCATGTTAACTCTTGTTATGGCGTACTCTTCTATTTCTGACTCTTCTGTGTCACGCCACAAAAACCTGTGCAGGTGGACCTCTCGAGCTTCCAGCCAGACAGAGTTGTACATCTTGCGGATATCACCAAGGGCAGCAAAGACACCAGTCCAAAACCGTAGCAGGACAGCTCTGATCGGGTTCAGGACATCAGGACCTTTGATGAGGATGTCGTTCAGGCTGAGGCCTTTGTACTTCTGGCTGCTGTTCCACACTAGTCTCACTGGGGTGGATACGGAGTGTGGATTTGGCACAATGAGATGGCTGATATACCACACTGGCCCAGTCCAACTCTGCAGGACTTCTTTGGACAGCTTCACTGCAGCTCTGTAGTTCACCATCTCATGGACTTGTGCACTGTAAGCTGCCTTCCACTCAGGTTCTTTGGACAGCTGCTTCTCCGTTCTGAGGAATGTTGCTTCTACTGCTTTCTTGTTATTTGGCAATGTTGCTGGATCTTCTAGCCATGGATACGTGGCGTGCCAATGTGGTTCTGGGCTGTGGTCATCTCCGCTTGAGTAAGTCAGACCATTTCTCACGATCTCCATCTCCCTCTCCTCTGCGAGTGTAATTTCTTTACCCCCTGGCTGACAGTTCCCGCAACGACACCCTCCACATCTTGGCTGACAGGCGGCTCCAATGCTTTCCCACCTCCACCACTTCAGAAAGTCTCCATTGCTGGTGGCTGTGCTGCACTGAGTCTCAATATGGTCTGGATGCTGGCAGGAAGCTGGGTTTTTGGTGAACTCTTGATACTTGACTGCTGCAGTCCTCATTGATCTTGCAAAGTGAGTCTTGGAGGTGTGTGCCATCAGGGTGACTTCCTCAAAGAGGTCTGGATGTGTGCCCCCGACTGTCTTGCCAAGTGGACCGTCCCAGAGTACTAGGTCCCCGATGGAGCGAACCTTTTGAGGCACTAGCCGTCCTTCTTTGTGACTTATTAGCAGTTGAATTTCTCTGGGTCTGATAAGGTCTTGAAGAGTGACATCGGGGAAGATCTTCTTTAACTTGTGAGGTGGAACATGTTTGTGCACTTCAGCAATTGTATCAAGACCATAACAGATTAGCTGGTGAGGCTTTAAGGTTCCTCTTGAAGTGCTGACACGAACCTTGAGAAGGTAACGCTTGGTTGCTACCGATACCTTCATCCCTCCAACACCATGGACAACCAGTGTGACGTCTTCACCACGAAGGTTGAGCTTGCTTGCAGCTTTATGGGTTATGTAGTTCGTATCAGATGCCAGGTCAATTAATGTCCCAATTCTTTGTCCATCGTTGGCGGTGACATCAAGTAGCATCAGGATCACAGGGTACTCTTTTAGACCAGACTCCTCCAGAAGGCCTTTCCCTGACGCCATAGAGCTGAAGGCTCGTGAGGTGACGTTGCTGAAAGCCTCACGACACTGCTTGGCTAGCTCTGGTGATAATTTGGAGAGGAACTCTTCCTGGACCTCTGTGTACCTCTTCCCCTCAGCTCCCCCTGGAACAGGTTTGGGTCCTTGTGATGAGGGTCTTGGCAAAGGGCAGAGAAGGTAATGATGCTGGTCTTTGCACTCTGGATTTCTACACAGGTAGGTTATATTTCTGCATGGTTCGTTGTGGATCTCAAGGCACTTCTTGCAGGCTCTGAGCTGCTGCACTGCATTCTTTTTCTCCTGTAGCTTTGTGGTAGTTCTAAACCTTCTGCAGATGTACAGTTTTCTCTTGTGCTTTGGGTCGCCACAGATGATGCACCCTGCTGGATCACTAAAGGATTTAACAGTCTTTGTGCGGGCATACTTTGTTGGGAACTTTATTTTCTCCTTGGCAGGGTCTATGTCTCTCAGCTGATCCAACTGCTCATAGATGGATTCTTGAGATTGGAGGTATTCAAGTAGCTTGTCAAACCGGTTCTTATGAGTAACAGTATGCCTTGGGTCAGCAGCATGGGTAAGCCAGTCTTTCTTCAGAGACTCTGGTAATTTGCTTTCAATAGACTTTATTACCAACAGGTTTTTTATTGCATCTGCTTTATTTAGCTCACTCAGATCATAGAGGGCCTTTTCAACTGCTTGGATTACCTTGATGATTCTTCTTGGCTGGTTACTACGAACAGCAGGGATAGCCTGTAGCTCTTCGATGATCTTGACTGCAATGGTGGCTTGATTCCCATAACGGTTCTCGAGGACTCTGAAGATCTCATCTGTTGATGGGTATGTAGATAGATGCAGATCTCTGGCAATTCTCTCGTCGAGGCTATCAAGCAGTTGGAACTTCTTCACCTCCACAGACCCGGTCGGTTCGCCTTGTCTTTGAAGAGCCTCCCATTCCTTTCTCCAGCGGTAGAACTCACGCTGGTTACCAGTGAACTTTGGTAGAGCTGTGGCTTTCAGTTTTATGGCTGCAACAGGGGCTGTGCTGTGGAGAGTGACAGGTGCTTGAATGGAGTCCCTTTTCATTCTTTCTTCTCTGATCAGGGCAGCTTCATTTGACACCAGCTTTGGAAGGAATGTCTCAAGCTCCGTTAATCGACGATCAAAGTCTCGCCTCTCAGCAGTAGGAGCCCAACGGTTCCATGACTGGTGTGCTTCTTTTGCTTTGCGCACCAAGTCTTCTAGATGAAGAAGCATAAAATCACATGCCTCCACTGGTGTGTCAGGCTGAGTGGAGGAGACATTCTCAATCTCTACTTCTGCAGTTTTTAGGGCGAGTGTTAGTTCTCTCTCACCAAACGAGATCCATAATGTCTCTCTGATCAGGTGCTTTGTCTCCTTTAACTTGAGCTCACATTCTTTCTCAGTCTTCTCGAGGTCAGCTCTTTGCTGGTCACTCAACTTATGTGTGCCTTCACCTTCACACTCTGCGATGTAAGCAGCCTCAAGCTCCTCATTCATAGCCATCACTTTGGAGCCCTCTACTGTGAGCTTCTTGAAGGGATCCTGTAGCTCCTCTACAGACATTTCCATGTGTGTCCTTGTTATTTGGTTGGTGAGTCTGGAGAAAAGCCTTTTTGCTGTGGTTCGTTCTACTTTCAGTTCCTCAAGCGACTTTGACTCAGCCATGTTGCTTTGTTTGTTGTTGGGTTGACAGATGGCAGGTAAACGGTTCCCTCCAGGCCCCCAGAAGGAGTCTTCTCCCTCTTTGTGGTGGGCTTTGGTGGAGTCTTCACTGGTCAGGGCCAATTTCCCACTGGCCAAGGCGGTTTTCACTGTCAAGTGTTTCTTCTTTCTGTGAGGCGTCTACACTTGAAAAGACCAGACTTTGGCTTCACTCAGATATGTCTTTATTTGACCAGTTTCAGGATCATCATAAGTCAGTGTCAGTATCAGCATCAGCATCAGGTGAAAACCTTTAAATACAAAAATAGAACTGTTTAAAGAT